>NC_142110.1:6308750-6632812 GCF_056152115.1 Neolamprologus brichardi | reverse complement strand
CCCATGATTCCTGCACTTAATTGTTTTTTTTCCCCATTGTGACATGTAAACATGTCAGTAATGAAAATAAAACGTTCAGTCCCAAATCCAGTGTGAGTATATGAATTTGAAAAGTTACACAGATGTCATTCTTTGTCAATGAATCTCATTCAGAAATAAAACTGCCCAGTAAATGTTTTGGGACTTTAAGCATGAAGAAGATAAAATGTAAACAGACAGATTTTCTGTTTTTGAGTACTGAAACAACACGTATGCCATATAAATACACAACTCTTCCTTACACATCTCTGAAGGTTGATTCTGTTAATCTGGACGTCCAGATGAACATAATCAACCTTTGGAGATTTACTTACCTGGATGATTGAGCGTGCATCAAGATCTTCCTTACACACTGAAGTTTTGCACCACTGCTGAACATACAGCAGGTGGCAGCAGCACACAGTTTGGCCAGAGACCTTGCAACATGAAACAAAGGCCATGTTACAATAAATAAAAACTAACACACCAAGAATTTGAATAATTGAATCCCCAAATTATTTAAAATTTTCATTTCTCTTTTAAATTAAATGTATATAAATTTATAGTTATATAACTGACTAACACTTTTATTATGTAAGATTAATTTAAAGTGTGGAGTCAAATGGAAAGGGCTTTTTTTTTCTTAGTTTTTGTTTTTGTTTTACCTGTTTGGGTTAATCTTGTTTACTGCTAACAGAAACTTTTTTTTAATATATGTATCATGCATTAAAAAATTATATTATAAATGACTGTGATATGTGTGTTGTTCAGTGACCATAAAGAATGTGTAAAACAAAGGGCTATTCATTTTACGCTGTACCGTGTTTGAGCTCTAAACCTTATTTTTGTTGCTTTCAGCTTTACTACCATATGTAGTAAAGCCATTATCTTGAATTTATGTTTTCTTCTGGCAGCCTGAAGCTCTAGTGTGAACTCTGGCCTTCTGTGTGACTACAGATGGTGACAGTTGGGGACCACAATGATACAAATGCCTTTGCATCTTCTGGTGCAGTGTCATCCAGGAGCACAGTTGTATAAGTGACATGGCAACATTTTCATGGTACCGCTGTCTCTTGTGCTCTGCTGCAAGTTGAACATACGGACCCCCAAGGGCTTTATTCGAACTATTCAGTGCTACTTCTGAGTATGTTACTTGATGCAGTTTGACATTCAAATATTTTAGATGAAATTGCACAACCTTACTGGAAGGGCTATTTTTTTCCTATTCTGAAAGAAAGGGGGGATTTTTGTTTTAAATTTAAACCTAATGAAACCCTTGACATTATGTGCCGTCGTAAATCATATGGTATTTTCTTTCTCTCCTCTAGGCGTCAGTCCACTCAAAGTGCAGATGCCCGCACTCTCTCCTACCATGGAGGAGGGAAACATAGTCAAATGGCTGAAGAAGGAAGGTAAAGAAAGCACGTTGACAGAAGACTTTATTAGAAAATTTAACAGACACTCATCACACATTTGTACTGAGATTCTTTGACAGATTTTAAACCTCTTTGCGTTTTAATATGTTATCCAAAGGGACAGATGCTTCACTTTTCTTGTACTTGTAATATCCTCCCCTGTATTGCTCAGTTGGTTTCCAAATATATTCAGTTCTTAAAGTAACAGAGAGAGGCCTGAGAAATGGGTCACCTGAGGGCCTCTGGTGGCTAATTGGCTCAAGGACCATGGCAGTCATTATCAGTCACTGTTTAGCAACTCTGCATAGCCAGGATCCTTAGCTGCACACTCATTTATCAAGAGGCCAGATGCTGAATTCTGATTGGCTTCTCTGCTGTGTTGCTATGTGCTGTGACTTGAGGTTAGATTTGAGTTTGTTTGTGTGTGAGTGAGTAAGAAAGGTGGGGAAAAAACAGATGAATTATTTGAGAAAAATATATCTACACTACTACTTTCTTGCTTTTTAAAAAATGAGTTTATGGGAGACTGATTAAAAGCCCTTAATTTGCATAAGATAATATGTTCAATTAATCATCTGCTGCTTGAACTGGTATTTGAACAGGATCTGCCTGAAAGAGTCAAATGAATCCCTTTATCATCTTTTTTTCAGCAAAACATTGAAACAGTAGTGAGAAGGTTCAGTTTAGGGGAATTTATTTTTACAGGTATTCTTAAGTGAGCCACAACATTAAAACCATGTCTACTGTATTGTTTACAGTAGTGTGCAGAAATAACAGTGATGTAGACGTCTCCAAAAACTTATTCTCAGACTTTACATAGTTAGGTGCAACAAACTATTAAAGCGTGCAAAGATGCATGGACGCACACTATATGAGGTGTGCTATATTTGTACAATTCTAACGAGCTTGAAAGTCAATATTTGGATTTTGAAGGATTCAAAGCCAGCCATTCAAAACAGTGCTAACCACTGCAGCACCATGCTACACTAAACCTATATAAATTTGAGAAATCGGATAAGCTGGATTTGTGTACTTTGTTGCCTCTGCATCACTGACAGTCCTGGTTGTTGTTAATAGATTTTAAGCTTATCCTTCTATATACCATTGTAGCCGGTGAAATATTGCTTGAAAGGTTTAAATTTCTGTGGACTTGGCATAGATGTTTGCTTGATTAGACAGATCAACTAATTAGATTTTGATGATCGAGGATCACACTCACTCTGTTCATAACTCTAGAATAAAGTCCTAATTATGACAGTACACAGTGTTTAAGAGGGTAAATGATTAGGCGATTACATTTATATCTAAAAGGTCACATTGACTATGACATCATAATGTCCTGAAAAAAACATGGTGAAACTTGAATGGTGGTAGATGAATTCTTCAGCAAGGCACAAGGCTAGTTTTGTCATCATGTCCATTGCACTCGAGTAGAGCAAAGGTGAAAATGCCCAGGGTCACCTTTTAATCTTTATTTCTGCACTTTGCACCTAACCCCAGGGGTCATGTGGTGTTAAAACCTCATACCAATCCAATCTGCATTAACTCTCAGGGGCTTCCAAGATCAATACTCCCTCTGCTCTTCCAACCTTTCCCCTATTTCTTTCCACCTAAAATTTCCTTAACCTACCCTGTTTTGTTTTTGTTTGTTTTTTTTTCTTCCTACACCCCATCCTACCTGAAATAAACCCTATACATTTAGAAAATTATTTTCAATTTTGCAAAATATTTTTTTAGGCATCCTGTTTTCAAAATTTGCTACATTGCCATGTTATGTATCATCTCACAGCTGATTAAAATGTGACCAGATATCAAATTTGGGTAACCCTTTTTCAGGCCCCGGCCTTTAGGAAACCAGAGCGCAACACAAAAATAAACTACGTTTTATAAACCTTATCTGTTCCTACCACTTCCTGTTATCACACAGCCAATAAGAAGATTCACTCATATTGATCCTGGTCTTGACTGTGTCCGTGAAATTGATTGAAATTGACTGCAAAAGCCGGTTTTCCAAAGAACTGACAACATCAATTTGTTTCTGCCTTGACTGAAATACCATTTAAGTTGCAAAAAATTTGAATTTCTTAAGTATCTGAGCATTACAGAACCAGTGGTTCCTAATTGCTATCCTACTTCTTTGCAAATCAGATGATAATGTATTCCAGCTCTTTCATGAAGTGGACTAGTGAGAACCTACTGGGATAGCCAACGATCTTGCCTTCTATCAGACTTGCTGCATTTTCAGATCTCACATTCTTTCCCATGAAACATTGATTGGTTCTTACATTTGATATGTAAGCTGGAGGAGAAATGTTTTTTGCATAACCTTTTTGTTCTTTCAGTGGAATTCCTTCATCTTTATGCAACAAATTTGTTCTCTTTGTGTATAAAGTGCGATTCAAAGTGCTACTGATGATTGTGATTCATGCATTCATGATAGAATGAATAAGCTGCACTTCCACAAAGGTCCGAAACACTCCCAGAAAATATAAAATTTGGTGTTGAAATACCAAACAAGTATTTATTTTAATTTATTATCTGAAAGTTCTCAGATGTGTTTGTTTACATCTTCAGGTGAGGCAGTTGCAGCAGGCGATGCCCTTTGCGAGATTGAGACTGACAAGGCTGTGGTTACCATGGAATCTAATGATGACGGCGTCTTGGCGAAGATATTGGTGAGTGAGCAAAAACGCACATGGTGCTGTTCTGACAGAGATTATTAGAAATGTGAATTTATTTACAAAGAGCAGGCATTCTTGGGCCTTGGGTACTTTTTTCTTAGATAAGTTATTAAGTGGAAGGTCTGAGGATGTGTTTAGATGTGTGTGCAGTTCTTAACCCTTAAGAGCCCAGACCTATTTCTACTTTCATGAAAATTACGGGGGTCTTATATCAAATGAATCATATATAACCAAGTCTCTAAGTGTAAAGAGGCAGTGACACCAGTGTCACTGTGGGTCCTTAAGGGTTAATGTTATGTTACGGAATCATTTAAATAACGCAGGATATCATCATCTTTCAAGGCTCCTTCATTGATTTTGCTAATTGGCAGTGCTTGTTAAATAGCTTCCTCTTTCCAGTGACAGCAAAGCTTTGACAAGGTGCCTTTACTGGCAAATATTTCTTTCTTTCCATCCCCCAAGTCTGCTAGCTGTTTGAATTTTTAAAAGGCTGTCAAAGACCAAGCAATCAGTTGTCTTTCATCAGTACTACACCACATGTTTTTTTTTTCTCTAAGAATGATGAAAATATTTTATCTCTATTGCTTTATTAATACATATTTGTGATTTAATGACTTTGTGCAAGGGGAATCTGAGGTAATTTCCTTATAATTTCATCAAGATTTGCCTTAATTTAAAAAAGAAAATAGGAATAGCGGTTGGGTATTTTCTGTGTATGTTCCTGTAAATGCACAAAAGCCAAAATATTCTTTCATGTCACAAAGAGTGCCTTATGTAATTATTATACAACATGTTCTCTGGCTATGTAATTTTGGACATGCTGAAGTTGTAATGACGCTTGGGAGCAAGAGGGTTCAATAAGGCTATGTGTTTGAAACCACAACAAAAACAAATATGCAGCCAGTTCTCGCAAGCAGATGTACTCACAAATATACACACAGATATACTGACAATTCAGAGTATACGATACACTAATTTTTTAGTTAGAAATATATTTATGTTTTCATTTGGTTGCACTTTTTCACATTCACTTACTCCATCCTTGTCTTAGCCACTGTGGGGATGAAGTAGTTTCCATAGCAACCATCGAAGAATTGGGGGTAGGGGCTTTAGCTGGCGGAGAAAGATGGTCTACATTAGATAAGCCCCCAAGCTTTCGTTCTCTCAGTCTGTGACAAAGAACATGTGTATTGGAAAAACCAGCAGACTTTGGTGCCGTTTCAGAGATTTGAATTTTCCTCTTACATGACAAAAAAATATGGCACTTTGTCAGGGTCAGAGTGCATTAGCGCCTTAGAAGTGTAATTGTGGCTCTCCAAACACACAGTGGGTTTCTAATTCATAGACTTCAATAATTACCTGCAGCTGGTGCAATCCTGTACGGACTAAAGCAGACATGAAACTTGTGCACCACAGGGTTTATTTATGGGGGTCAAGTACTGCTATGGCACACTACCAATTTCCAACCATCAGCCATGGATCCTGCTCGTGATATTGAACACTAGCACCGTGGATTACTGCATCTTATTAAGCGCTTACTGCTTTGCTCTACCCTGACCCTCGCACTTCAATCCTAAACTCAGTCAAGCGTACAATGACCCATCGACTCGTGAACTAACAAATATTTTCGAAGATAAATTCATGTTGGTCCCCTGCGTTCAGCAAATTGAAATAAAAGAGGCCTTGTCTAGAAATTAATTAAAAGGTGACAGATGGTATTTAAAAGTTGATTAGTTGGTGATTAAGACCAAAAGTAAATTGCAGGAAAGATTTAGAGGAAGATTCATAAATCATTGAATTGATAAGGATGTCCAAACATTCTGCAGCGCTAACCTGTCAAGTTTGTCATTTATCATCCCTCCACATGTGTGATTTTATGTGAAAGAGCTTACATTGGACTGTCAGTCTGTTTGATAAGTTGAAAGATATAACTGCCATCCTCTTTTTACATTATCTATCATGCTCTATTGATCAGGAGCAAACCTTGCCTTACTAACTAAACAAGACTGTCTCATTTTCTCTGTTTTTGTGTTCCTTTTCCAAGTAAACTGCTCATACACTGTATAATCAGAGGGTCCTTCTGAGCTTTGTGTTCATCTTCTTCTGTACACTGTGTATGCCAGTATAGCCTATAACAATTTAAAAACAGACCTGAAATGGTTGTTATCAGGTAACGTATGTAAAACGTCGTACAGGTATAGCATCCAACAACTGTTATTTTGAGATTATTGTCAATAAGCTGTTGAAAGTCTCAAAGGGCTTGTATTGTTGTATAAAAACATTATGTTGAAAGTTGAGCCTCATAAATGGTCTGGTTTTGTAATATCTTTAGCCGTGCTGAAGGTTTCATGAGAGGTCTCTTAAGGGCTCTATGTAAAATTTATACCTTTTTTCACCGGGCAGTAAAAATAGTGAGTGTCTGCAAAATCCTAAATTGCTGCATCATTGTAAGCTGTAGACATTATTGCCACGTGCTTCACTTTTTTTCCGCAGATAGCCTACTTTGTTTTTTACACAGGTGCCACGCAAAAGAGAAGTAAAAGAAGAAAAATAGCCTGGATAATAAAACTTGATTTGTGATATTGGGGATAAAACGTATACATGTAAGTGCACTCTCACAGCTGTGAGAAACCTCCCTGTGGCAATTATGCAATCTCTACTAGTAGAAACTGTCACAGTCGCATTAGATTCAAATGACTTACCTGACAGGCTCTTTAAGCTTCAAATAATGGTGCAGATTGCAATAAATTTTCCATCTGGGACATGAGAGTTATACAAAGTGATTTATTAAATATGGTTATTCCCAAATGTGGTCTGAAATAAAAATATATGCATGCCTCCAAATATGTGTGATAGAAAAATTAGCCACAAAATAACTGTCCATGCCTGACCACTGCAACTTTCCATACCATCTCTTTAATAAGTCACAACAGCAGTGTTTCTTTGATTGCAGAGATTTGTGGGTGATAAAGATGACATGAGGATATAAAAGCAGCAAAGATTTAGAATTTAACTTGCTTTCAGTGGAGATGGATTTTTTTTCGGTTACCTTAACTTTATGTAGATGAGGTTAGAAACATAATTTGCACTTCCCATAGGTTTTGGTGTTCCGTAACTATTTGATGGCAGTGTTGAGTGCTACACCACCGCAGTGCACGAAGCACCTGTTTATGCAAATATCTATAATGCCTGCTGTGAACATTGCATGTGATTTTAACTTCAAAGATCCACTTAAGTGCTTTGGCAATGGTAGTATTTTATGTGTGTGCGTGCACATGATACACTGTAACACTATTACTGATTATTAGCGCTTGAATGCTATCAGCAGTGCTGGTTGTGTGCTTCTGCATAATGTAAAATTGAAATAAATATTAAGCAGCATTTACTATCACTTAAGAAATTATTTGTGTCGGTTGACATAGGGGAGTTGGTGGACTGGTTACAAAACAGCATTAAATCCATAGCCAACTACCACAGAACTGTTGTACTAGACTGCAAATCTTCACCTGCTGATGTGTTTCAATCTGTTACACACACAAGAATTTTGGGTGGGTTATCCAAATGAATGAATGAATGAATTTGTGTTTCTGTCTTGATACATTATGTTCTTTTATTTGGCCTACACATTGTAAGTTGTGTGTTTTGTTTGCATGGAAAAATCCTTTTCATGATTGAAGATGAATATCTGTGGAAATTTGCACAACAACATATTTATTGGGAAACCTCTTTACATATTACCTCATCTTTCACCTCCCACTGGCCAGAAAGGGCACTGTGGGGTCACTAAATATGAAGAATAAGTCACGCATAGGCTTAATGCACACTTATATAATGCCAAAAAAAAAACATTTTTAACCTGTCATTTAAGGATTATGTTTTCCTTTAAAACTTTGTTTTAAATGAAACTTTAATGTTTTACCATATGGGGCAGATTAGTAGATGTGAGTTAATATTACTTTTTTTTCCTTCTTAATCCTACTTTGATTTTGCAAGCCTAAAGGAGAGGGGTGGATTATGTTTACAATGTTGGCATTATGATCATAGATTGCATTATTTAATTATTATAATTTTTAATTATTTTCTTTAGTGACTATTTATTGTTCATCTTTCTTTTTTGCATTTGGTCAGGTTTTTGTTTTCCCTTAACTTACCCGTGGTCTTGTTGGATATTTAAGTACAACAACATAGGTAGTTGTTCATCCTCCTGATTGTCCTCCTCATCAAATTGTGCTACATGTTTAGGGGCAGCTCAATAAGGACATATGGTTTGAAATGAGATCCAATGCAGTAGTTGAGCACACTATGTTAAGCTTTGGCCTTTCATTTATACTGATCAATATGTGAGGAACAACACCTTACACAGGCGCGGGAGAGTAGGAAAAAGCTTGCTCTGGATTTGGATTACTTCATAAGAACATGGTAAATCAGTGGTTGACAGCTTTGATGTCCCTTTATCTATTTCAAAATAGCCCTTCACCTGTGTTCTATCAGTCTCCGCTGTAATTATGAAATTATTGAACCAATTTTATTAGTACACCTCTCTCTCTACAGATGGAAGAGGGTAGTCGCAACGTGCGCCTTGGCACTCTCATTGCTGTCATGGTGGAGGAAGGGCAGGACTGGAAACAAGTAGAGATCCCCTCTTCAGATGCTGCACCTCCATCTGAAGCTACACCTGCTACAAAAGCAGTTGCTACCTCGGTTGTGACCTCTTCTGCTCCCTCTCCACCTTCTGCACCAAAACCAGTCGCATCAGGACAGTGAGTGTCACTTTCATGTTTTTGTTTTTTTGTTTGTTTGTTTTGCTTAATCAAATGACATCTGTCAAATATTTAGTTTAATAAATCTGATGTAGAGTCCATAGACCTTTATTCACTCTACAGAACAATCCTTTTTAACCCCTATTGGTTACATGACAAGTTTTTCCATGCGCTCAATGTGCTTACACAGTAGGCCATTGTGGTTTCTAGCACTCCAGTTTGATGAAGAGTAGATAAAGTGATTCCGTAACCTTAAGATACATAATGAATGAATGAATGAGGTTATCTTTTCTTGTTTAGAGCACATTGTGCTGGTTGGATTGGATTTTGCAGTATCTACCACCATGTAATATGCTGAATGAGATTATCTATTTCTGTTCACATTTCAGAATGTCCCTATTTACACAATAAATACTGTTGTAAAAGGCAAAGGAACCACTCCCTGACAAACGGAACTTGTTTTGCAAACATTTTTTGCTGAGCACATTCTCATATTCAGATTTGTACTTTGGTAACATCACTGTGGCAGGGCCAAAAGGTCAAGCATGGATATGCTGTGCAGAAGTCTTGTCTAGAGTGGAAAACAAGATTGACAGTTAAAGACTTTTTTATGCATTATTTTTTTCAGTATAAATATTTTTAGATGTGAAGATTTTTTTTTATTTATTTCACTAAAGTTATCGTGTACATTGTTGCACTAGTTAAGTGAACCATATAACTGACTGTGTCTATAGAGCCCAAACGGTATTATGTATTAGCTGATACATCAGTATTGGCTGATACATGAACAAGTAAAAAGTAAAAAAAAAAATATGGGGAAAAACATAATTCGGTCGTCATATTACTGGTGATCTTCCATAGTTTATCCACCAGATGGGACTCTACAAATTCCCTGTTGGCAGCACACGTCTGTATGCAGAAACAGAACAACCAGCTCTTTTGAGCAGAAGAAAAAAAAAGTAATATTAACTCAGGCACTCATGAATAACTGGACATAATAAATGTTAGAGAAATTTCTTTATCTGTTCATGTTTTCGTGCTAGAAACGAAAAAACATTGACTGATATGTCAGAAGAAAGATGTTAAATTACACTAGTCTTTATAGTTAAGCAATGGAGTTCAGTGTCACCACATGGTATTGGGTAAGCTGTCCCATGTAAAACTCATTTGAAGTTTCTCTGCAACCACCTTGAAGCTACCAGATGAGGTCTTTGAAACTACAAGTTTTGCCACTCTCTCGTTTTCTTTTCCAGGTTACGTCTGAGCCCAGCAGCACGACACATTCTGGACACTCATGGTTTGGATCCAAAACTGGCCACACCCACAGGCCCTAGAGGAATAATCACAAAAGAGTAAGTGCCTAAATGACACAAGTTGTTGGGGGTTTTTTTTGTTTGTTTGTTTGTTTTTTCACTTAACTGGCTTAACTTTCTTTTGTCTTTTTCTTTTGTTTTTTGCAAGATATATCATGCTTAAGGCAAGCATATGGGATATATACCTTCCTATAATAATAAACATCTGTGCATCAGTTATGCTGGAGGTTGTAAAAAGTGCAAACAAGCTGTCAGGCTTATTTATGGTGGCAAATTTAAGACTTTTTTTTTTCTTATTTTTGTTGAAGGTTCCAACACTATAGGCTATGACTGAATGTAATGTCATATGTCACACAACACCCTTATAGCTTATGTTTTAATCTTTGACTTACGGTTGTTTGAGTGTTTGCACACAAACCTTGAGATGGCCAATGATTATTATGTTTGCTAAAATCTCTATAGATTCAGATGCTAGACATAATCATATGCAGGTCAGTCTGAAAGGTCAAGAGTTTAAAGTAAAATGATCAGTCTCAGTTGTTGCATGCACTGTACTCTGTTTATGCTGTAAGTGGTGTATAAGCTTAAAAAGGATTGTTTGGTATGGTAATCAGTCACCATAATATTGCAGAATCTCTAAAGGAAGGAGATGTTAGAAGAACAGGTCAATGTGGACAGTAATGTTGGAGAAATTTCTCTAACATGGTTTGAAATATCAGGTATTTAAATCTTCATGCAACAGAAAGTGGCAAACAGACAAGGATCTAATGGCTACCTGCTGTCAGTGGGGACTTGATTGAATGCTCTCGTTACCCAACTAACACCCTGCTGAGGGATCTCATTAAGAAACTTCTGTTGCCATAGCAACCCAGTCTCTGGGACACACTGGTGACCATAGAAACACAGACCATATGCTTTCAAGGGTGTGTATGTGTTAGACAGTAAGGGAAGTATGCATGAAGTCTTTTAAACTAAATGCTGTAAAGAATGATTACTCCTAGAACTAGGGTGGGTTTTTCTTTTCTCATAAGATAATCCTTCTTATAATTTCACCACTGTGATTTACATTAAATGTTTTCAACATGTCACCAATTTTATTAACAAGTGAGTTTAAGGCTGCAAGAAAGCCTAGAAAACCTGTTAGGCACTTGTTTTGTTTTAGCAATCCCATTCTGTAGATGTACATCTTGATCGCAAACTAAAAATCTTATGTAAATGTTTCTTAACAACAAACAAGCAAGTACGATATGCTGTTCTACACTAGGTACATTTAGATATGTATTTTTAATACAAAGCTACATTAATTTTCTAGGTTATAAGCATAAACATGCTGGGTGCTTTGCGTGTCAACATTTCAAGGTTTTAAATTGTTCGATTAGTGATGCAGTTTTAATTATATTTCATGTGGTTGCTCAGAGACCTCTTCTTTAAACCTTCAGCTGGGCTCCAGATTTGCTTGAACGCTTTGGCAGAATATTCACTTGATGAAACTTAAGCTGATCCTCAGAAAGGAAAGGCTGAGGCTGAAAACATATCAAAGGAAGAGGGAGTCTTTTAATTAAAAATTAAAAGGCTAACCATCCCTCTGTTATTGAACAATGTGCTCTTCAAAGAGCAACCAAAAAATCAAAGCAAACAAGCAAAAAGCTACAAATACAAAGCTTTATTTCTAAGGCATTACCTAGCTGGTATCTACTAAAACTCTGCAGGCAAGGCTGTCACTGCCAGGGGTGATACAAAATATTGGTACAGAGGCGTACTATGTTGTTTACTTAGTGATAATATCAGTAAAAGCTTGGGAGGCCCGGCCAGTTTGACTTACCAGACTTACAATTTCCCTACTCATTGTCGTGGGATTTACCAGCTAGAGGAAATGTTTAACAAGTGGTTTCTTTGCTTGTGTTTTTAGCCCTTTACTTCCCACCAGTGACTTGTTTGGTTGGAGCAATATCACAGAAAGGCATATTCCAAGTATTTGGTATATATTTAGGAAACGAATAAATATTTAGGGAGTCTAAAACCAAATCTTCTCATATCACTTTGACATAAGCTTTGTACTTTCTTGAGTAAAAACAGACACAAATTCGCATTCAATTTTAGTGCTAGCCGGCTGTGGCGTAGAACGTAGAGCACGTTGTGTAACTGTCAGAAAGTCGGTGTGTTGGCAATATATTCTGCACGAGTTTCCCGTGATGTATCCATTAAAGCGTGAGTGTGTGAATGTTAGCTTAAAACGCACTTTTTAGAAAAAATTGATTGTGTTTGTGAACAGGTAATTAAGGCGTATAGTAAGAAAGCACTTTGAGTGCTGAAATAGATTAGAAAAGTACTGTCTAAGTACTGGTCAATAATCAATAGCAGAGCTTTAAAACAGAAAGTGTAAAGACAAATGCATTTTTCACCATTTTTTTCACCATTGTTATTAACAACAATTGACTTGTCCAATGCTGTGACAGCTAATTAAAAACCAGCACAAGCTGTGTTTGCTATATTTTCACAACAGGAATATATTAACCCTGTGATAATCCAGGGGAGATATCATTTATGTTCATTTTGATTGCATTAGTGAAAAGGATAGCCAGTAATTCTGAAGCTTTCGCATTGCTGTGCATTTGAAGTATCTTTAGTTTAGGAGGCCTATATTTTTAAATTTAACCCCTTTTTGATCTTGTTAACACCTAGATGTAAATCTACACCATTTTTGTTACACCCCGAATTGTAAACAATATTCTAAACAATAATATTGTTGTTTTGTTTCTGAGTTTTGTAGTGGAAATGTGCTGTTTAATGTGTGCTTTTGCACTGATGTTATTTTTAAAGCTGAAAGCATTAAAAAAACGTACTACACTACACTTATTTTTTGTAATACATCATTTTAATTCCCTCTGAATTTAAAAGCATTGATTTCTTTTTGTTTGTTTATTTTAAATTCATGATCCCTGCAGTGTGCTCAGACTTGTCTTTTCATGCGTGCATGTGAGTGCTGCTTCTGTGCCTTTTTAATATTCTGGTCACCTTCTCCTAGTCTTTCCACAGCTCCTTTTCCTTGGCTGTCAGTAAGGATATAAATGGTTGGTCTGAAAAAGGCATGGCAGAAAGCCACATTTAAAAAAAAAAAAAAAAAAAAAAAAAAAAGAGGTATCTGCAGTGTCATCTTTTAGTGGCCCCTCCAGGTTGCTGTTGACTTGACTTGAATTTATTCAATAACATAAAGGCTTTATTGATTCTTATATGGGACTTTCATAATACTTTGTGGTATTGAAATTGATAGCCCTCTATAATCAATAAGCACTCTCTGTCGTACTTTGTGGTTAGCTGAGGGACTTGCAAGCTGCCCCTTTCCCTCCACAAACACATACTTTTATAGGTAAAAGAAAGGGAGGAGTGAATGTGCCAGACGGAACAAATTGGCAGCTGTGGGGCTTTGGCTATTCCTAGCGCTATGCTAGGGGTGAGAGGCAGCTGGTCCAGACAAAAGACCCCTTACATATCCGATGAACTAGAACTAAAGAGTTAGAAACAAGTACACCTGATACCTGCTCCTTCCAGCTCTTACTAGTAGGATCAAAATTATCCAGAGCGGTTTTCTTAGTACCTCCTCTCTTTTATTGCCTTTCTCTTCCCATTTTAGTTCTTAGCATAGCAGTCTTTAATATCTTCAATCACTTTCTCTACAACCTTTATGAAACTGTAGGCTGTTAGAGAAAAATTTCCATATCATGCTCAGTGATTGATGTAATTATAGAGTAAAGATTCCGTGTTTAAGGTAATATTATTACCTCAAGTTTCACAAGTTGTCCAATTTAATCAGCTGTCTTGATTGTCTGATAATGCCCACAAAAGCCATGCTGAACAAACATATTGAGACTTTTTTTTTTCAGTTTGAAACAGAGCTGCAAGGCCTGTAAATTGGAGGGCTGCTGAAGGCATGTGGCAGGACCTGTGGCCTGGAGACTAATGTGGAACCATTCAATTTTGACTAAAAGGCCCAAAACAGCAACTTGATTTAAAGCTATATTTATATTTTTTTCATGCTGCCTTTAAATGCTTTCAGTTATTACATGGATTTATTTGTTTGTCCTTTTCAGAATTAAGTTCCTATTAATTCTAGTTTCTTGTGCTGTTAACTTTTGTAAACCAGGCACTCTAGGAAATGCTATTTGAATAAATTGCTTTAGCTTTTGCTTGCTTTAGCACATTAGCCACATGTTGGAAATTTTGATTTCCTGGGTTACCATAGTGACAATTCCACATCCACATTTTACATCTGCTTGTTCAAATGACTCCTTGAGATAGTGTGATTTTAATCCTTACCTTTAAAGGGTGAACTATGAGCCTTAATGGAGGGACTGTGTTATTATGTTGTATCAAGTTGGTGAAGGATGACCTGAAAGTTGTATACAAACAGTTCTTTAATGTGAATGCAGTGTTACATTAAATTAATTAGTATACAGCAGTTGATAGTGTTTTTTTCTGGTTAAAGTCAGGCTGTCCATGACTCACTATGCTAGAGGGAAGTCCACTTAGACCAAAGGTTTTGAATAAGCTTTCCTGCAGTTGGCACCAGATCCTACCCGTGCTGATGGTGTTTGTGACTAACGGATGATTCTTATGACTCCTTTTCTCCAGAAGAAACTGAATGTTACCTTTCCAAAAAGCTCACAAAAACAATAACCAGATGACTGTTACTTTTAACTTTATTTCCTTTTTTTTTAACTTTTATTTACTCAAGCATTTTTTTATTTTTTTTTAAGTTGATGAGCCATACCGTTAGTTTATGGGAAAGAGTTGTTGAAGCTAGGCTAAGAGGAGAGGTGATGATCAGTGAGCAGCAGTATGGCTTCATACTTTCTTCAAAGAAGAAAGCGACAAGGCTGAGATGGTTTGGTCATGTTCAGAGGCAGGATAGTGTATATGTTGGACAAAAGGTGTTGAAAACGGTTCTTCCGACTTCAGAGGAGGTTCATAGATGTAGTGGTTTTTTTCTTTCCTGCAGTTGGCACCGGATCCTACCCGTGCTGATGGTGTTTGAGAATAACGGACGATTCTCATGACTCCTTTTCTCCAGAAGAAACTGAATGTTACCTGAAACTGAAGTGTTGTTTCACACCGATGAAATTGTGTTAATAACAGTCAAGGCAGAGATAATGGCATTGGAGCACTTTTTCATGAAGAAGAAAATATTTTGATTTGTTTTTTACATAAAAAAATTACGTCATTTGATAAATGGAAAAAAAATGAAAAAGAAAAGGGTTATTAGAGGTAATAAATGATGTCTGTTATCTCTTTAACAGGCTGGAACTGAAAATCAGGTGCAGTTCAACAAAGACTGAACAACTAAAACTGAAAAAATAATCATGATTTTTTTCAAACGAACCATGTTTTCATTGTCTATTTGGATTGTCATGCGGTGCAATCATAAATATTGATAATTTTATATAAAGTTTTATCCTGAGTAGTATTTGACAAACTTCTGACCCAGTCCAGTGTGTTTATTGTGCCTAGTTTGAGGTGTCTGGTTTTTCCTGCATCCAAAACAGTTTTGACACTCTTCCAGGTGGCTTCAGTGAATGGAAAATCACTAGGATTGCTGTTGAAGCTAGGCTAAGAGGAGCGGCAATGATCAGTGAGCAGTAGTATGGCTTCATACTTAGAAAGAAGAAAGAGACAAGGCTGAGATGGTTTGGTCATGTTCAGAGCCAGGATAGTGTATATGTTGAACAAAAGGTGTTGAATATGGTGCTTCCAGCTTCAGTGGAGGTTCATAGATGTAGTTTGTTTTTGTTTGTTTTTTTCTTCTAAAAGTGTCTTTCTCACATTTAATGTTAAAATGGTCCTTTTTTTTTCTATAACAGGGATGCACTGAATCTTCTGAAAGCATCTCCTGCTCCCAAAGCAGTGCCATCTGTGGTCGCCTCAACTCCTCCAAGTCCCATCTCTGCTCCAGCAGCCAGTCCTCTACCTCCAGGAAGCAGACCAAACATACCTCCATTGTCTGTACCGGGAAAACCAGGAGCACCGGTGATCACTCCTCACACATTCTCTCAAAAATACTCTTACATGACGCAGTTTCTATTGCGGGTCGTACTAAGAAACTGCCAGATATCATTCAGTCATTTGGGGATTTGTCGCTTTTGGCTAAGAGGATGTAATGGGATTGTCTCATCTCAAACAATCACTATTTCTCCATGGTTAAGTTTTACATTGCTGCTGTAGATATTTATCAGTTTCATTTGGTATAGTTAGTGGTATCCCGTAAGGTATTGCTTGTTCATCTCAAAGATTGAGGATTCTTTTTAACCAGCCATTAACTATCAAGGCTGCCGTCAACATTTATTCACTTCATGGGTTTTTGGAGTTGCTTGTAGCAGTGAAGATGTGTCCACCATATCAGTGTTGGCTCTCTGAAAATGTTTTTTTTTTTTTATCCTTCACTGAATTATTTACCTCCCCTTCTTCCTCCTCCATATCTCCAGGGAACTTTCACTGAGGTTCCAGCTTCAAACGTCCGTCGTGTGATTGCTCAAAGGCTTACCCAATCAAAGACCACCATCCCCCATTCATATGCATCCATCGACTGTGACATGGCTGCTGTCATGCAACTCCGCAAAGATCTGGCCAAAGGTAAAAGCAATGAAATGAAAACACTTGTCTTTTCATTAACACTGTTGTTGTCCTGCAAGTGGTATCTCCCTTAATGCATACTGACAGGTACATTTGTAAGACAGCTTATCTGTGAAGTTGTGGATTTCAGAAGATTAATGTGACGCTTCATTCAAGCATTCGGCTCGTAGTTCATGTCCGTTCCTGTGTTTCAAATCAATACACACATCTGTGTTCCACAGGGGTGGTGACTTTTGTTTTATGGACAGATAAATTATTGTACTTGGCAAATGATTCAGCTAATTGTGAAGTTTAAATGCCTATCCATGAAGCAGTACCCCACAAGCAAGACCTGCAGTATATCTATGGCTGCAATAGAGCCCTGTTCTCAGTATCACAGAGACAGTATGGCATCATAAAGAGAAGTCATTTAGACAAACTTAATCCAAAGAGGAATTGCAGCCAGTTCCTCTTGACGAAGGGTACATCTTGTAACTTTATTTCTGTTTGCTGTGCTTTTTGTTAAGCATCAACAGTATCACTATTTTTTGTGTACTTGCCACATTTTGACAAGTAACTATAAACGCTGAAAGAATTACTCAGCATGATGAGTGTGCACATGCTGTATGGATTCTTAAGAGGGGATTTGTGAATGGCTGAAGTTGGATTCACAGGGCTGACTTCTACTGATGTGATCTAGGAAAGAGCCATGTCTACCAAAGCCATTTCTTAATTTTCTACAGCATACTATTAATACTTAAACGTGTTAAATCTGTTGTTGTGTACCATGTGATAAATGACAGTATTACGGAATTTTAAAAAAAATGGTATTAAAGGCCTCTAAATACAAGTCTAATTTATTTATATAGCACATTTTGGTCAACGGCTATTGTTTTAAGTGTTGTGCATTTCAAATAATCAAGTGACATTTAAGAAATGAAGCATAAAATGAGAAAACTTGAGTAAGAAATGACAAAATAAAAGTAGTCAGAACTGAAAGCCAAGGAATAAATGTGGGTTTAACAGTAAATGTAGGAGCAGTGAATACCACAGGGAAGATAGATTGTTACAATCTTATAATCTTTTTAAAAAAATACAGTATTCAATGTGTATAGTGTGTAAGTCTGATGCAATTCTAATATCAAATGAAGCATTGGTTGAAACTAGCAGTGTGGGCATTACTTCCTCAGCTTCACAACCTTCCCTAACAACGGTTATTGAGCAAACAGCTACTGCTTGTGAAACAGAATTTTGGGTGTGTAATTTGAAGGACAGTTTCCACCACAAACCATTCACTTTTGCACATAAAAAGAAAAATATCTATCCTTAATGGCTTGATTTCCTAAATGGATTACTTTGGGACATTTTTTCATGTTGATTAAGTAAGAGTACTATGTCAGATTCCAATTTTAAAACACTTAGTTTAATGCTGTGTCACGTAATTGGCCTTATTTAGCTTAACTTTTCAGCACAGTCAAACAAACAGTAAATCTCTTTGGGTCCTGTCTCTGTGATAGAGGAAACGGGATGGCCATTCCAGACCTATTAGCAAGGTTGTGTGTGTACGGAGGGATTCTCTCGCCGGTTGTTTTTGTGGACTCTCATTGTTCTCGACCAGTGCGATTTCACGGTTAGCTCATTAATCATACTGCTCACAGCATTCAGAACTGTCTGGTACTGCATTATTGGCCACTAGTAAAAGTTGGCTCTGATGCCAAGCCTGACTGCCCCAATGTGTGTTACACATCAAGCAGGGAATGAAGCAAATTCGCATCAGTGAGTTTGGCATAGAGGGGCCTCTTCTGATCAGCTGGAGTGAACAACAACAAGATATTGCATTTTTCCCTATGCAACAGCATGTGTAATGTCATTCACTTGCAGTTTGTTTACATGGAAATGAATTCATTTAGAATTTCCCCTCTTTAACTGAATGTTTTTTGATAACTGAAACATTGCAGGTCTTGTACAAGATACTCGACTTTCACTCAGCCTTGGCATTCGGAACCATAGGTTTTTAGCTTATCCAGCTTTCCGCTTGGCTTAGATCTGATAATAATAAGCAGAGATTTGGTTATTCTCATAAATCCTCCTTTGTCCTTTCAGAACAGATTAAAGTGTCTGTTAATGACTTCATCATCAAGGCAGCAGCTGTTACACTCAGAGTAAGTACTCCTCATTTGTTGTCATTTGTCTCTTCAGTGTGTGTAATTGCTAAAGATGGGTCATCTGTTCATCTCTAACCCTGTATTTTTTAGAACATTGCAGTGTTATCCATAACTTTAATCTCTTCCAGTGCTCAATAAACCATTTGGACACATGTGTCTAAGATGTGTTGTTAGATTTAAAGAATATGTGCAAGGCATAGGACATTGTGGACGATGTGGCTTCCTGGTAATGTAGTTATTCCAGCAACATTTCATAAGAATATAATGACTTACTTATTTTACACTCTAAAATACTATTTTATTATATTAATATAAAATATTGTGTCACGTTATTGCCACTTCCCACCCTCATTTTCAAGTAAATTTCATGGCAAAGATACACACTTCCACTCGACACTCTCTCTCTGTCACACACACACTCCCCACAAGAAGAATGTTGATTTATGTACCCAGTTTTGAATTTTTGTGTTCCAGATGATTGTTTTTTTTCTTAAAGGTGCGGCAATTGGCGATAAATGCACTTCTCTTTGCACGCTGTCCTTTTATTATGACTTCATATCCTGCCTTAGATGTTGTCATATTCTATGCCACATATAATGTAATAATTTTAATAACACAAATAGAAATAAAGAAATAAAAAGATGAACCCTCAACGAGAGGAGCCTACAGAGAATTTATAGAGCTAATGTCTGTGCAGGTTCTCGGTCATCCAGGTCATTGTAGTCTAAGAAGCTTGGAAAGAAAAGCGTCTGGACTTCTTTTAGTTGCTTAAAGATGTTTCACCTCTCATCCGAGAAGCTTCTTCAGTTCTAAGAACAAATGGGTGAGAGTCCCAGATTTAAGCCCCATGGGAGTGTCACCCCAAGAGGGACAATGAACCCCCTTATGATCCTGTACCTAATTACACAAGCCGCAGTGTGAAAATGGTAGGTGTAGGTCACAATCAGCCAATGTTTTGGGTGAGCTCATTGTGAAACCTAGCCCCACCCTATCATATGATTTCCTGAGGTCAGATGACCCAGGATATGAGTGGGCGTTAAGGCATCTGGGAAGGGATCTCAACACTGGATTGTAGATTGCAGACAGTTGGTGTCTGCCATCTAAACACAAACCTAAACAGAAACTTAACAATGTAGTGTGTGCTGTACGGTGTAGCGAGGAATGCTCAGACCTCCATATTGGAGAGACCAAACAGCCACTTCATAAAGGCTTGGCACAACATAGCAGAGCCACCTCCACGAGACAAGACTCGACTGTCCATCTGCATCTAAAGGACAAAGGTCACCCTTTCAAGGATGCCAATGTTCACATTTTGGACAGAGAAGACAGATGGTTTGAAAGAGGAGGGAAAGAAGCCATCTATGTCCACTGTGAACGACCATCTTTGAACAGAGGAGGTGGCTTACGACACTTAACTGTCTGCCATCTATAATCCAGTTTTGAGATCCCTTCCCAGATGCCTTAACGCCCACTCACATCCTGGGCCACTTGACCTCAGGAAATCAGATGATAGGGTGGGGCTAGGTTTCACAATGAGCTCACCCAAAACATTGGCGGATAGTGACCTACACCCGTTTTCACACTTCGGCTTGTGTAATTAGGTAGAGGATCATTAGGGGGTCCATTGTCCTTCTTGGGGTGACACTCCCATAAGGCTTAAATCTGGGACTCTCACCCATTTGATCTTAGAACTGAAGAAGCTTCTCGGATGAGAGGTGAAACATCTTCAAGCAACTTAAAGAAGTCTAGACGATTTTCTTTCCAAGATCCTTAGATTATAGAGCTGATAAGATAAGATAAGATACCTTTATTAGTCTCACAAGGGGAAATCTTGAAAAAGCAAAATGTGTTTGGCACAATAGTGAATTCATATCTTAATTCTGATCGCAAAAGCTACCAAAGCAACACATGCACTGTCACATTCACTGGTTTTACTGTTGGTCTAATGTATTTGTGTACCTCTCAAATGTCAAGCTCATTTGCATTACCACTAATATTTTATTATAGGGGCTCCACTTCTGATGAGTATTTGTTAAAACCACTCAAAAGATTCCCAGTTTAGAGCAGGAGGAGATACAAATTCAGCCCCAGGGGATCACAAACTAATGGTCTCCTAGTGCCAGTCAGAAGCCCAGATAAAGTAGGAGGGCTGCATCAAGGGTGAGATCCGGTGTAAAATCTGTGCCAAATCAAATATGTGGATCCGTAGCAACCTCTGTAGAAATAAGGAAGCAGCTTAACACACCTCGACTGAAGAGAGCTTATCTCTTTTTGTCTTGATTTATCCCTGATAACATGAAGACATGAGGTGACCTTTGACTCCTGTTTCCTAGGAAATGCCAGAAGTGAATGTGACGTGGTCTGGTGATGGAGCCCGTGCACTTGATTCAGTGCATATTTCTATTGCTGTGGCAACAGACAAAGGTCTCATTACTCCAATCATCAAGGATGCTGCAAACAAAGGAGTCCAGGAGATCTCATCTAATGCTAAGGTAAAGAACTTGAAAATAAAAGAGTTGAAGGCAAAAAACAACTATTTGTAATCATTGTTCTGACATGCTATGAGTTAATGTGAGATTTAGACTTGACTGGACCCTAACAGATTCTGGCTGGAACTTTAATTAATTCAGAGTAGCATCATTAAATCCTCATTTCCACTCCTTCAGGGAACAGAAGTTGTAGTAATAACATTCTGTTCCCTTGGAGTTGATTCACTCAGTACAACAAATACAGTATGGAGTATATGTACACGCCCTGTAGAGTAGCCACTGAACCAGTGGCAGAGCACCAGTAATAGATCTGAACAAGAGTGTGGTAATGACTAACTAGCTACAATACAAATATCATTCACAGAAACCTCCTTAAATAGGGCTCATGAGGTTGCCCTGGTGGACTATGCTGTCACTCCCTGAGGCAAAGACAAACCTGTGGTGCTAGGTTCAGTGGAGGTTCAGTGGGGCACCCCCTGTTTAGACAGTCCTTTACCTCTAGCTGAATTAACATGGCAAACAAACAACTGGTCATATTCGGAGTGCTGTCAGTGAAGGTGTGTAGCACACACACCAGACACAAGACAAGCTCCTCTATTCCTCATAGGGGGGAAGTGAGAAAACGGAGAATCTCAAAATCCATAGAGTGCAGTGACACGTGCAGACGTTGTGGTGGTTAGTTCTGAAACAAAATCTGGGAACATGGGCAGATGGTTTTTGACCACTGTGTACTCTGGAGCTTGGAAAACCCCTTGAAAGATGATGTTCCCTGAACAGAATATTTCTTCTTTTCTTGCTTTGGTAAAAATAAATAAATGCAAAGCAAAAAGTACTGCATGGAAAAGTCCAAATTAGCACTCTGGGCAGCCTACGCACCAGCTCAGTGGTGGTGGCTAAAACAGTATTTGTAGTTAAGTTAGCTTCAAGTCAGCAGATAGCAGAGCTAACTAACCAGATTAACCTGATATCTCCCAAGTGTTGTACAGAGTTAATCAACTGAAAAGGAGAAGCACTTTATATCTAATATACAAGCCAGTAGATTTGGAATTTGATTTTTGATATCTGGAGAAGAGATCGATCAGATATGGTATATGAAGCAAAAATGTTTTTTTGTTTTTTGTTTTTTGTTTTTTGCTTTCTCATAAACACCTGGGAACAATAATTTGTTTCCAAGGTTGCTCTGAAAATGTAAAGCACCAAAAAAGTTACTTAATGATAAGAGCCACACACTTCTATCAAAGACGCATGCATCACAAATCGATGAATTATAAATGACTTTGAAATAGACGCTGATAATAAAAAATATAATGTTTGACATGTACAGTGACCCCCATGTAAACTTCCCTAAAGTTTTTTATGACTGTCTTATCTTTGTACACATTGATGTTGGATTCATCAGCTGTCAGTCATAAAACCTGAAAATGCAAAACTCTTTCCATAATCAAGAAGTAGAGCTGACTTTTAGAACACTTATGGCTCTAATGACACATTGTTGCTTGCACATTATCAACATCACAGCTCAGCGTCAGCACATGTAACCTTAGCTGTTGCAGTGACAGTGGTGGAAACCGTATTAGTATAAGTATTACTTCATGCAAGAGTGCTAATTTAAACTTGGGAGGAGTGAAAGTACGTTTGATGCACGGTGCATATCTGTGTATGCCAGTGATAGTCAGCAGGGTGGTGGTTGGATTTAGCAGTGGGTGTGTGATTAGCTTTTAGACATACTATTACTGTAACTGCCTAAACCCATGTGATCAGTTTTTGCAACAAATGTGATTGCTTAAGATCGGGTGCTTCTGTTTGTGTCGACTTTCACTTTGACTTTGACTACCAAAACCAGAGGTGAATATGTGTAAACAGTTGTGTACACAATACGATTTTACATTTTTCATCAACCTATTGAATACACATAGCTGCTTGCTTTGAAATATATACATGTATTATTATATAGTTTGTCTCCACTGGCTGCCGTGGTGGTCCAGCTCAGACCAGAAGCGCTGCTATGTTTGTTAAACACTTTGCATCACAAAGAGTTCCTTTTTTTTATCTTTTGTTCCTTTTTGCGTTCCTTCCTTTTTCATTATATTGAAAAACAATTGTTTTCGTTTGTTTTTTTTCTTTAGAGAACTGAAATTAATGTGGTCAAAGTGTTCTGTTTTATATAATTATATTGCTACTGATTTGTTGTGACTCCCAGAAGACAATGTATTACTTTTATAGTGATTGTCTTAACCTATTTTGATTATTTTAGTTCAAATAATATAATATTTGTCAGTTGTTCAGATGCCAGATCAGAATGTATCAGTACTAACATACATGCATACACAACAGCTGCTTTAAAGCATGAGCAGTAACACTGCACACATGTCAGTCCACCTAAGCCTTCAAAATGCTCTTTACCACCCACAGCTATTCAGTTTATTTGTGCTGCTGCTTTGAGGTAAATGTGCATTTTCTGGTTTTCAAAGGTCTCGAATTAAAATTGACACAATGTCTGAATAGAGCACTGCTGGCCGTTGATTTGATGCAGAGGAACATTTTTGCACTTAGGGGCTCTTATCATAATTGTACCCACCATACTCTATTGTGTCTTGTGAGTCACTCTCAAGTTTCCGTGAGGGAACCTTTTAAGAACATTTCTATTCAAATAAGCCAATAACTTAGAAGAAGATAAGTTCAGTGCTACATTTTAACAATAAGCTCTTCATTATTTCAACACAGTCTGTGGTATAATGTGGAGCATGTACTTTTATAATGTTTTACTGCTTGATATCACCATCCTTCTTGGAGAAGGTTGAATGAGCCATGTGTTTGCACTAGAAACAATACCTTTTTCACGCTTTGTTTCTCAGTTATATTGGGTTTTCTCCAAGCTCTTCAGACAGCATTCATGCTGTGAGAGAGCAAGGATTCACATAACCTAGCTGAACTAATGTATTACCAGATGCCTCATCTGCAGTTCTGGGTGCTTTTCATTCCCATTTCTTTAATTTACCCATGCACATTAGGATAGTAATCTATTTCTGTGAGGACCATGGTGAACATTTTAAAAGTGCAATTTCAGTTTTGAATTCCATTTGCGTTTCTTTATTCGGTCTTTTCGTTTTTTCAACGTGAAACCTTGATTTTAGTATTATTTTTATTAGTTGCATTTGTGAGGAGCTGAACCTTATTAGGAGAACATTCTTTTCTGTATTTCGTGTTGCAGACTGTACAATAACTAACAGTTAATTAGTACTGCACATGCTTATGGTTTATTTCCAAGTCTGTTGTGTATATCACACATGTATTCTGGCTATTTTGTATTTGATCTATTTTTATACCTCAAATGTATTTATTTCTTTAAGAATATCCATCTGGTGTTTTTATAGGCTCTGGCCCAGAAGGCTCGAGATGGGAAACTGCTTCCTGAGGAATACCAGGGAGGCTCATTTAGGTAAAGTCATTATTATAGTCAGTATTTTTACCAGGTTTTCCTTTTTATTTTTAGTACTGCTGTCTCAGTTAATTGCTATTCAATAGACTTTTTTTGTAATGTGTCAAAAAGTGGTTCCTGTGATCTATTAATACTATTTCCCCAATGTTCCTTTGAAACTCAGTTATAAGAATAAGCCATTATACATTTCCGCATTTATGATTAAAATCTGGTTTCACAGTGGGCCAATATATTATGCATATTCTACATTTCATGTGAGCCTGAGCTGAATGTGTTCTTGGGCGACAAAGACCATCAGTTACTGTTCATCAATTGCAGAAGTGTGAAGGAGGGGGGCTTTTTAACTCATTAGAATTAATGGTGTCATTTAGAAACAAATGGGGTTTCTGTGTCAGGCAGAAGCAATGGATTCCTACGGAGACCACTTTCTTCGTCCTCCTGAGGATATACATTATGTCTATATCCTTCACCTATTAGTTTTTCCGTTCCCCTGAACCAGAACTCCCATTAATGCAAACATCAGAAAGCCCTCAGGTCAGTTTTGCACAATATTTAGGGGCGGTTCTTGAGCTGAATTTTGCTGTAGTAATCTTAACTGCTTAGCGTTTTATTTTAGCAGCTGTCTATCAGATGTTGACAAAAAGTCATTCACTAAAAGTGATAATATTCTTTTTTTTAACCTAAATAAATTTGTTTTATAGCCACTAATGCCTGCTTAGTTTTTATTTATCGTCTTGACCTTTTATTATCTTCAGCGAAGTTTGACCACTGATGTAATATGCGTGCTATCTTTTTCTCTTTTTATCCCACAGTATATCTAACCTAGGGATGTTTGGAATCAGTGGCTTCAGTGCTGTGATTAACCCGCCTCAGGCATGTATCCTTGCTGTTGGGACGTCCAGGGCTGAACTGCAGCTCTGTGAGGATGATCAGACCCTATGCACCAAGCAGCTGATGACAATTACGTTGTCCAGTGACGGGCGAATAGTGGATGACGAATTAGCATCCCGGTTTCTTGATAAATTCCGAGCTAACCTAGAAAAACCACAACGCATGGCCCTGGCGTGAAAAAACAAACAGAGAGCTTTATAAAAGGGACTTTATAGATACAGGAAGAAACACCTACATAACAAAGCCTGGCTCATGGTTTTCACAGCCAGAGAGCTCTTAAACGGTTGGTTTCCAATTAAGGCTTACAGAGTAGAATTGTACATAATTTAAAGTTCATTTTTTGGACTACTTCTGACTGATGATCAACCAGGCTTTGTGATGGAGGAGTTATGGGGACTCAGCTAGAGTGGAGGAACATTCTTGGTGCCAAATTACCAAGAAAAAGATTATTCTGCTACACTAGTGTTGTGTACATAAAGTGTTTCAAGTCCAGCTCAACTGCTGTTTCGCAGTCAAGTGTATCTGCTTGATGTCACTGTTGGTAAACATGCAAATAGTTCTCTCAAAACTTCACTATACTTTTCTACAACAAAGCTATACATTACTGAAAAATACAACTGGCAGTACAATTTCCATTTAGATTAAGTTGGTTTCTGTTACAAAATGTAAGAATCTAATTGATTAATTATTAATTTTTCATATTAATATGTTTTAACTTATTTAAAATCAACTACACTGGAGAACAAGTCCTTCAAATTCAGCTGTATACAAATCAAGGTTGCCAATAAAACACATTGTTCAGTCTTAAAATGTTTGTGTGTGTGTGTGTGTCATTAATGTTTTTCCCAGATTTTCAGAAAGTAGCAGATTCACAAACTGGATTACACAAGTGTGTGTTTCTGTTTAATTAGACTCCAAAGAGATTACATAGTAATTATTTTTTAAAAGCCAATTAGGATAATTTGCTGGGTTGAGTGTACAGGTCAGGTTCTGATGGCAGATGCTTATCTTTGCTTTAATTGTGGGAAGAACAGCTGTCTCTTTATATCCTACCAGTAAGACAAAGCTTATCCTAAATATGCAAAAGCATATTCTAATATTTGTAAAGCGGGAGGAAAAAGCTGTGGTTTCAAACATCCTCTGTGGGTTAGATTTCCATTTTATCCACTATCAGCCTTGAAAGGGTTAAAAAAAAAAAAGCAAAAAAAAAACGGTTGCCTTGCACCTGCTCAGCTGAATTCAGATAGATTTTAAGTCTGAATGTAAATTACCCGAGGTGAGTTGTGGAATAGGCAGGTTGCAACGGTACCAAAGCAGACTTGATTTGATGTTGCTACGGCCAGGATTAAAGACAAAGAGGGGGGAAAAATTAAATTTTATTTATATCGCGACAAGGTGTAGGCTGCTGGGGGATTCCTATCACCTATCGCAGCATAACTAATGGAGGATTCAGGAGAACAGTGAACACAAACTCTAATACCAGCCTTTCCTTTCTCATTTTTCCTTCACTGCAAGTCCGGCCCTTTACAACCTTTTCCTAATAACAAGCAAGGACATTTCGTGCTATGGTTGCTGTGGCATCAGATTGAGAGGGAAACGCAGACACAGAAAGGGGTACATAGGAACAGGGGGTTGGTTGGCATAGCCCAACTGTTTTATCCACTATGCTCACCTCTGCACACACACACACCTTTCACTAGTTGCCAAGGCAACAGAAAATACACTTAAGCACAAAGAGAGTATCAGATAAAGTGGTAGTTGTTAACATTTCTTGTTTCAGCATGTGGATATAAACTTTACTTTTCATCAACATTCTCACGGAGATGTTCTAGTCGTGACAGTCAACATTAGAATAGAATTGAGTGGCATATTGGTATTATTGTACATGTACCATAAAATTGTGGGTGCTCCACACCAACTGTGCAGGAAACATAAATAGTAAAACAACAGAAATAAATGACATGCAGGACTAATATACAAACACTATTGACTAATTTAGTTTTGTCAGTTATATTTAGGTTATTAGGAAACTGAATACTATATCACATCTGATAGTATTTCAGCCTCAGTCAAACCCATTCTTCATCTCCATTACTTTTTAATGTATGAATGATGATGAATATAAATAGTTTTGCATGTCAGCTGTGCTGATCTCACTGCTGAGTATTTATCTCTATGCACAATTTACCCGTATGCTGAGAAGAGATGATGTGCCTTTACAGATCATTAAATATCAAGTCCAATGCAGCACAACTGATCCATAAAAAGCACCAGCATCTATACAAATATTTGTATAGAATGAATGCATTGATGAATTAGACTATAATGTTATGATGTATCTTCTTATATGTGCCTCACTGTTACAGAACTGAATGTCAATGAGGGGAAATCTTGCTGTGTTCAGCCTTCGTGCTATATATCAGATTGCGATCAGTTTGACAACTGCTGGATCTGTTAAATAAAGCAGCTGAACAACACACTTCGAGATATCAGCTCTGCAGCAAAACAGAGTCTGACATTTCCTTGGCTTTCTTTGCACAGTTTGACATTTAGTCCTCCAATAGCCACCCCGCCAATCTCTGCCCAACGATCTTATTATATGTAACAGCTGGATAAGGGAGCTGCATTGACAGCAAGAATTAGATTTGTTCCCACTAAGGTTTTGCTGAACAGTTTTCAGGGTCTTGAAGATAATACAGGGGCTCAGGCATATGTGTAGGTCAGACACACAGCATGGTACTGAGTGCTGGAGGCAGTTGCTATGGAGACCAAAGAGAACAAGTGTGCACCTCTTGGATGTCCTTCAGACACTTGGTCCAAAAACTGTGTTGGTCCAAAAAGCTGTAATGGCTGAATTCCATGTTTGAGGGTTTTCAGCTGCATATAATGAGGGATTGGGACCAGATCTTAATTATATTAGAAAAAAAGGCATAGGGTGAATTGCAGTCTCTTCAGTTTGAATCCCACCCTTTCCCCAAGCCATCCAATCCTGGAGATGTAGATTTCTTCATCAAGTCAAGAAATAGATAATTATTGGAAGTATAAATTAAGACTTTTTTTTTTTTTTTTTTACCAGAAACCATGATTTAAAGCAAACCGTTAAGGTTACATCTTATGTAATGCACTATTTTATTGCCTTTTTATTCTGGTCATTTGTATAGGGAGGGCCACATGCAGTGCAGATTTACATTGTACAAGCAGGCAGGCTAATCACTGCAGCTGGCAAGAGGGTTGCTCTCATCCACATTATCTCATGCTCAAGTTTGTTCAACCATTGTTGACAGGATTTCCTCTGGTCTCCCCATTTCCCCTTACGACAAGGACTTCTTTATTCAGTCCTCTTTAAAATATGATACGTTTTGTCTGCTTAACCCGGCTGTAACACTACTACTGTATACTTCCCCTTCCTTTTTCTGAGTTATGCCACATTTAGAACTTGATGTCATTTCTTTCGAAAGGTGTAAGTTGCTGCTGAACTTAAAGCATCCTGTTTGTTTCTTCTGAAAGGAAACACATGTAGCGTTCCCAGAAACCGAGAGATATCTGCAAACATTTCAAATGAGACTTACTGAGGCTTATCTTTATGCAAACTGAGGGTACAGGTGACACAGGACATTCCATTTGGCTTTACAGTATGCTGTGACACTCACTATCCAAACACAGTCTCTGCTGTCCCAGCACCCAAACAGAAGCGAGGCCCTTGCTTTGTTGTTGTTGCAAAGCCCAGCCTTTTGAAGCGGTCCAGTCATGGTCCCATGATGCTGGGAGAGCTCACTCAGCTCGACACTCTGCAGGGTGAGGCAGAGCTCGGCCAGAGATACACAACGAGGACACAGTCCTAGCAACCTCCTAACTTTTTTAAGTTTATTAGACAAAGGGAAAGAATAGTTGTTTTGGGGAGAATTGGGTTAAAACACAAACTTGCTATTTTTGTCACCCGCAGATAATTTGTACAAATATTCAACAGTTGCAAGGGGATAACTAAAAAAATACGAAATATATAAAAGCAATATTGATAAATGAGACTGACAGAACCTTAGTGTCAAAATAAGCTGTACAAAAAATGGTTCAACATATTACAAAGTGGTGGTACCAGGGATGAAGGGCCCTTTTGACTGCAGAATGTGGTGGGTCTTGTATAGCCTTTGGTTATTAGCAAGTTGCTTTTTGTTATTTGACAGAGTTCAGCTCCAGCCAACCAGGAGATAAGCTTCTGAGACAACACACACAAATATAGAAAGAGTTCCTGTGGTCGTCATAGTGTACAGCCTCACTACACCACATACTTTACATCACTCATATTCATCACATGTTTAGACTGTGAATGTTGAATGTTTGTCTCACTACTCTGCACTTATTTGGACATCTTGCAGTCTCTTTTAGCTCAAATTCCAGTAACGGCTCTGGTCGAAAGGAAAAAGGCACGCTGCCTAAAAGGAATGCTATGGAGTTGCCAATAGGCAGCCTAAATTACCACAAGGATTCCCAAACACGGTGTCCGCATATGTGTGTGATCTCATTTAGTTAACATCATGGGAAAGTTCCCTTTTTTTATCATCAGTGACTCAGGAGTCTGATGTTTAATTAAGGGTTTACTCATATATTGTATTCCCCAGTGTTCCTTTGTGTTCTTTGCTTTTCTTTTCACTGCCATACACCAGCAATAGCCACATGATAACCCTTGAAGGTTATCTGCAATTTGTTATTTTTCAAGCCATCATTGCAGCCTACGTGGTTATGAATAGGGTTTACAACCTAAATCATGGTTGAATGAGAAATATGACCCACTTAGTCATTAGCCCATTTTCATGTTCATACGAGCTCTTAAACACGATGGGTTCAACTAGGAAGAGCAAGTTTATTTTACTTGTATAAACTGACGGTCATTGAGAGTTTTGTGCATTCCATTGTGCTGGAGTGTTGACCAAGTTAGCCTCTCCTTGGCTCAGTCTAGCTTATATGGGACTGTGCGTGTACAGCTGTTTAAGAGAGGCTTCAGCAGTCATGGCAAATGTTACTCATTGACCCAACTATTCATTAAAGCAGTGGATCATCATTTCAGTTTAAATCATTGTTGTTTCTCCTGTGAGACTGGGGCAGACATTGTGCTTTTTTTGGGGGGGGGGGCGACCTTCACTATTTTTATTATCTGGATGCCATCCAGATATCAACATTATTTCAGTTTTATTTTCAGATTATTTGAGTGATGTTTCATTTTTTAAATGTCAGTATAGCCCATTTCCACTCAAAGGTTAAGAGCAAGATATACTAATCACACCAGGGAAGGAAGGAAATGCGTCTGTGATATGAGGTGTAAAAAAAAAGAAGTTGAAATAAATAGGGGTTTTTATGGTTTCTAGCATTGCAAACATGTTTACTTGCATTCTGTATTGTAGGATAAACTGTCATGTCACTATAGCAACAGTAAAACAGGAAGTAAGCTATATTTGTGCTGTAGGAGTGTGAATAACTCAGATACCTAGTTACATTTGTTTATTTTATTTTTATTTTTTTTTGCATAGATAAGCAGCAAAAATTTAATAACTTAATAATTTAATTTATATATATATATTTTCAAGGATGGGCTCAGTTCTCAGGTTTTCTCCATCAGATGTAGCAGCAGCATTGCTCAAAAATAAGTCCAATTGATGCTTCTCTTACATGCTAATCATATACAAATCATGAAATTATACCTATACAAATCCATTTAATACAAATCACGAGATGTCGTTTAGAGATTATAATTAAGACTTTGAAGCAGATATTTGTGTGTCCTTGGTGTATTCTGTGCTTTTGCACATGTTGGACACTTGACTCTGAGGATGGCAACATCCAGTTGGTTGATCACTCAGCTTAATTGCCAATTACAAAGATATTTCAAAACCTATTACATGAATGGCCATGAACTATGGGTTCAAAGCACAGGGTGATCGTGATGTTTACTGTATGTTTTCTTTTGCACCTCAATCTCCTTTTTCACTTAACTTGAACTATGGGACAAGTCCAAATGGGGATCCCCCTACTCAGGCACGATGCTCACATTTTTGGTATGCCAGCCAACTCCTAAGAACTTCTTTAGTAATCTCTTAACTTTTGATTTAATGCTGTCTCCAAGTCAGTATTTCAGATATACTTTATATGGTTCTCGAATGCAAGAATAACTCACAGGTGCCTACAATGGACTGTGTGTTTTGTACAATGACGGTACGAATAATGAGCTGGTTAAGATGTAGTAGTAGAATGATTGGTGAGCATTTTACTCAGTACACTGTGCTGCTGTGCCAACTGTTGCCTCACTTGCACCCTTACAGACAGCTGTTGACACTTAACCTTGGTACAATGGTAACCTTACACTTCCTGTGTTGGACCGCTAAAGCATGTAAGGAGTTTCACATTGAAAAGCATATGTAAAAGAGTCTGCAAGTCAACTGTGAGACAAATTGTGATTTAAATGAGTGGGAAAATGCTGAGATGTAAGATATAAAAGCTAAAGTAATAAAGTAATGCACTAATAACGGTTTTCAACTGAAGGGCCAGGTCACTTATTATTTGAATTCTGTTCCCATGACTACAGACTTATTGGCCATGCTGAGCCATTAGACATACTTTATGGTTGATATGGAACTCCCGGGAACACAGACAGTCACTTGTGCTTTCTCACCGCACTGTTTACTTGAGATATTGCGCAATCACATGCAAAATTACAAGATGTGTCACTGGGGAGATTCCAGTAACCTCAGGTGGCTTTATCCATCATCCTGATGAAGTGAAATGTTAAACCTAAAGATAGATTTGAGACAGGTTCCTCATGATGGTAGTGAAACCTCTAGTTGTTGAGATAGCACCACACATTGTTCTGCGTTAACAGGCACCATTGCATGAAAAGTGAAAAGTTTCAAGGTGCTTTCTGTACGCAGATTTTTAATAAAGTTGTGTCTTAAACACATTTCCGTTGATGGATCTGTATCTTTGCAGTGTTCAAGGCAAATGTCAGACAGAGAGAGAGAGAGAGATAAAGGTGCAGTAAGAAGTTGAAGCTGATGATGAGGTGTGTCTGTGAAATGGATTTGACCTCTTATAATTGGTCACGCAGGCACAAAAAATAGACATAGAGACAGAAAAAGTGCAAAGGAGCACAAAACACAAAAGAAAGCAAAAAAAATCTGATGACAATAGAGTGAGGATTAAAGAGAAAACAGATGGGCTCTTTTAAAACTGTCAAGAACACGAAAAGGGGAAGTTGGGGGGGGTGCTAGGAGACAAGGCAGCGGAGCGTTAGGGAAGCAGGGAGAGGATAAGCAGCCAGACAGAAGAAGAGATGACGTTCATCTTATTCATTGCAAACTGTAGAAACGGGAAGCAAGTGAGAGGAAGAGAGGGGGGGGGTCTGTGTGAGGTGGGGCAGCAGGGGGGTGGGGCAAGTGTGGGAGAGGCACAAGGGTGTGTGCTCAAATGAATCACTCTTCTACGTGGTGTGCCACTGGTCTCTCAGGCAGAGAATCGAAAAGTTGGGGTAAAATCTGAGTCAGCTCCACCAGCTACCAGACACTCACAGCAACTCTCCTCCACAGCACCAGGTTTCTTCTCCGTCTCTCTTTTCTGTTCTCTTACTCATTTGCTCTCTTTTACTCTGACACACACCCACACGCACAAACACACACACACACACCAACCGTCACTCCTGGCTGAAAGAAGACGGGACCACAGGAGAACTGTTAAACACCTTTGCTGCTACTCACCCAGCTCATCAGCAATCGCAATGCCCAAGATGTGGACGCTTATCTTGGGGGTCATGTTGGGATTACTGGCCTCCTCCAGGTCAGAAATTCAAGGTGAGGAGATTGTGCCTTTTCCCAGTGGATTTCCCTTTGTATGGGGATTTTTTTTTTTTCTTATTTTGCCTAAATTGTACCGGTCTCTCAGGCAGCAGGAGTTTCTGAAAAGATTTTAATCAGACACTGTTATTACTCTGTGGAAAAAGACACCACTTAAAAGAAAGAGACTCTGCTCTGCTGCTTGTAGAATGCATGTGTAGATGCCGGCGAGACAGTGTGAGCAACACCAGCACAGACAGTCTGGCAGTCCGAGACTCCTGATAGACACAAAGGAGATAAGCGCTCTTGCTCACTCTCTGTTCGCACGCTGGCAAGTGAACCTTATCGGGGTTTTGGATGACCAGTTTAGCTTTCAGAAGCTTTAAAGTAGAAGCAGGAGGAGATTTTTTTTTTCTTTGCTGCCACGCTTAATGGTACATCCTCTAACACAAAGGATGTAATCACCCTGGCAATGTCTCTCTGTCTGTCTCTTTTTTCTTTGTCTCTGTCACACATGCTATTTCTGTGTAAGGTTTTGATTGGATTTGTTGCTTGGAGCGGTATATCTCAGGAGGTGAAGCTGGTACAGAATCAAACAGGTCTGGGGCTTGTCTGGCTTATTCTCTCAGGAGCTGGTGGTGAGGTTGTTCATAGAGACTGCCTTTGGCACTGCACCAGAGAACAATCAACACCAAGACATGAATTTGACCCGGATTTGAAGGCAAATATGAGTCTACCTACCTGAACCGCTCATGTATGTGAAGTCAAGTGCATGTAGGAAGGAGGAGGGGGGTGGAACCACTTTCCCCCATAGTGCTTCAACATGTGTTTGCCCCTCAAGACTCGTTGTGGATTGTGTAGCTGTGAGCTGCGTGCATGTGTGTCTGCATCTGTATCTCAGCGTCTGAGTGTCAGAGTAATTGGTGTCTGGAAACTTAAGTGTCCTGCAGTGGTTACTACTCATCCTGATCCAGACAACATCTTTTTTGCCACAAGCACAGAAATGAGAGCAGGTCTTGTGGACCAGTGACCACCCCAGACACCCACAAGATATCTAGATAGTTTTAAAGATAGTTATTGCGTGGCTTCAGGAAATGGTCCTGTGAAGATTTATAAGTAATATATCATATAAATAGTCCATAGTAATGGCTGCAAATGCCCTAAAGGCTGTCATATTAATTTTTTACCCAGCATTTCATGTAATTTATTTGATCAGTTTAAATATATAACTGCATGGCCTTTTGCCAGGGATGCAGTAAGACCCATATTTAGATTGAATCAAATCTATTGCTGCTTTTCAATAATTCATCCAGCGGTGAGAGTGTGTGAAATATTTCCTATGTGATCATTCGTAAATATCTATCAATAGGTAAAGATCGATAATTGATCCTAATGAAACAATAAGGCACTCAGTTAGAGAAACACTGTAGCCTTTGTTAAAGAGCAAGAGCAGTCTCCATAATGTACATGGTCTTGGCCTAAAGTGGATTGTGGCCGAGTATTTGCCTCTTTGGATTAGAAACCCCTGCTTCGGTGCTCATGTTAGGTTTTGAGGTGAAGGATGGTCAAAGCCCCAGCGCAGGCACTCACAAGAGGGCTTGTAATTTGTAGGCTCTGAGTACCACCAGACACGTGTCTCTTCCACCAATATAACCTCTGGTATGAATGAGTTTCCGTGTCCATGCATCATTACAGTTTGTTATAAGTCTTAGAGTTGCTCGCCTTTTTTTTCCTGTTGTTTTGCATGTTTCAACCTTCCTATTAGTATGTGCCCTCTGCTCTTTGTCTTTCTTTTATGCATCAAAGTCTTTGTTACAAGCGTGCTTTCTTAGAAAAAGTTCTATGCGCACAGGTAATCTGTGGTTCAGCTGAAACTTGCACCACACAGGAAATGGAAATGTGAATAATACTTGAATCTGAGATTTTGAGAGATAAAGTATGTTATGCCTTTGCAAAATTAGGAAATAAGGTTGATGTGGTTCTCGTTTGCCGAGTGAAGCTAGGCTAACATTTCATTAAAACAAAAAGAATAACTGATGATAGTTATTTCTTGACTTTTAGAGGAAGCTAAATGAATTTCCCTGTTACATCATACAGTTTGTAAGCTAAGAAGTGACTTCAACTTACTTCCCATAATGTGAGACAAAGGGTTTTGTTTTTTCAGGAGTAACAGAAAGCTCTTGAAAAAAGCTCAAGTAAAACTCTTGAATGAAAAATAAAAATGTGAGTATTCATGAAAATGTGTTTAAAATTTATATTTCCTCTTGCAAATGTATCAGTTTGATGGTTTATACGTCTGTCAGCCAATCAAAAGGACTTCTACAAGAGGTAATGTGGTGCTTCCGCTTTTTTAACTTTACTTTTCAACTTTATTTATTTGTTTTTTATTTAGATTTAAAGTTTAGAAAAAGGCTGTGAAAGGGTATGAAAGTACACCTGACAGAGTTGATCAATCTGATAAATATGGTATTTTTGTTGAGAAAGGGAAAATGAATTGGGTAGGTGGTGCAGGAAGCCTGGAGGTGGGAAAGGAAACGACAGTTTAGAGTGAAAGTCAGATAATAACAGCCCTTGTGACCTTGATTTTGTGTTCTTGTGTGTTTGTGTGTGTGCATGCACACAGGCATATTTTCATAAGAGCTTGTGTTTCACCTGTCCCACTGGCCCATTGGACCTTTGTTGTGACGAATGGAGGGAAAGACGCATCTGCTGACAGAGCAACTTCACTTTAGTGTGAGAATGTAGGATACTGGAGCATTGTGGGAGCTATGACCTGAAGGACCCTGTCTCATAAATAGCTGATGAATAAAATGGATGTTAATGTGGTCGTGGGACACGTGCAGCTGATTTTCTGTTCAAGCATTGAATTCCCACATATAAATTAATATTTTTAGAAATGTTGTCATACTTTATGTGCAAGGTTTCATTACTTATCTCACTTAGGATCACAGGAGGCTGGAGCCTATCTCAGCTGTCACAGAGTGAGAGGAAAGGTAAACTCAGGACACACCGCCAGTGTGTCACAGACCTCTCAGTGAAAAAGAAAAATACGGCCAGTATAGAATCACAAATCAACCTGTCGTGCATAAATTTGGACATGTAGCTCCACACAGAAAGCCCCCAGCTAACCACAGTGTTCTTGTTGTGAAGTGCCAGCGCTAACCACTGCACGACTTTGCTGCTTCCCTTTTCAGTAAAGTGCACCTCAGAAAATGTGGATAAGCGAATAAAAATAAACACAACCCGTGTGCGTGTGTTTCTGTTTTCCATGGCGTGCCACGTGAAACCAAGAAGAAATTATCAGTGACTGTTCCTGCGCACGTGTGTCTGTGATGCGCTTGTCTGTTTGCGCACCTGTGCGCAGGGGGCAAATTGTACTTTATTGCTGCCCTAGAAAAGACAAGCTGAGAGTAATGAAAGAAAACAAGACGGAATGAGAGAGAGCAGGAAAAAAAGTGAGGGTTGAGAGTCAGGCTTGTCAATTACTTCAACAGCAGCTGGAGGTTTTGGCAAGAAGCTGTGCTAAAGCTCTCTTTCTCTTAGGCTTTGTATCTACAGACTTCACAGTCTCCTTGGTTTCAACTCCATTAGGTGACAATAGAGCCTTTGGGAGAGTCAGTGCCTTGGCACAACAGGTTTCTGGGCTGTATAAAAACAGCCATGACTGTTCTCTCTGCATACTAATGATTACTTCTAAGATTCATGTCAGCCTCTTTTTCATCGCACAGAGCCATGCCCGCTTTGATCTCTCTGGGCAGGGCAGTTGTGTGTTTTTGTGAGAAACACAGTGTGGCAGCAAATGTTGAAGTTCTTTCAGGTGTGTGTGCATATGTGTGAAAGTGAGAGATAAAAAAGTGGTGGTGGCGAGGGAGTTAGCGAGGGCAAAGATCAGAAACTGCTCTGCAATAAAAGTTGCACTGCTTTTTTTTTTTTTGCCTAACTGCTTATAACAGCAGAGATCTCAACTTCCGTTTGTTGCTAGTGCTCTGTTTACTCATAACAGCCAGTGGAAAGTGGGTGGACCTATCATATCTGGTGTTTTATAAGACTCCTGTCTTTATTTCAAGGAGATAAACATGCTGTCAATGCTATCAAATTAAAAATAACATTTTTTTTTAAAATTTGATAGCATTTAATATGCTATCAAATTAACCCTTAAGAGCCCAGACCTATTTCTACTTTCATGAAAATTACGGGGGTCTTATATCAAATGAATCATATATAACCAAGTCTCTAAGTGTAAAGAGGCAGTGACACCAGTGTCACTGTGGGTCCTTAAGGGTTAAAAATAACATTTTTATATGCATCTCAATGTTTGGAGTGGAGAAAAGGAAGATTACACTAAAGCAAAATTAATATTTGTCTTTTTGGTAACTCTTTACAGTACGGTTACATGAAAAATTGAATGATTAACAGGTTCTCTTATCAAGCATGACTTAGAATCAAGTTGTTTTAATGAAAAAGATTTATGAGTTATATAACTTTATAGTTTAATGCTGGTTAATGTTTGCAGATACACTCCCTAATCATTGAACATATTGACATTAGGCTACTTATGGGCAGTTTAGGCCAAATGATTTGCAGATGCAGACATCACATTTTGCTTCACTGATAAAACATAAAATAGAATAGGAATCTGATTTATGATTATTGCTGCTACATTAAGCACTGCATCAAGAGATACTGTTAATCTGTGCACTCACGTCACTATGAAAGATAAAGCTTGATTGATTATTGATTGATTGATTATTAATTTATTTCAATTAATAATCATCAAGCTATGGTTGATGAGGTTTCACATGATGCTTTTCGATACATTTTGAAGAATTTATGTAACTTAGATATTTCCTGGTAGTATGTCTTTTTCTGTTTATATACTGCAATATAAGTCTCAGAAATCCTTACAATTATTCTTTATTGCCTCTAAATAAACAACTTCACTAATATTTTTCATAGTACAGCAGAGGTGTTCAACTCTAGGCCTCAAGGGACGGTGTCCAGCAGGTTTTAGATGTGTCCTTGATCCAACACAGTAATTTAAATGGCTAAATTGCTCTTCAACATGTCTTTAGGGTCTCCAGATGCCTTGTAATGAACTAATCTTTGATTCAGATGTGCTGACCCAGGGTGAGATCTAAATCCTGCAGGACACCAGGCTTTGAGGCCTGGAGTTGGAAACCCCTGTACTACAGCTAAAATGTGATCTGGTTTATTTCATGTTGTAATGATTGCAGGAGAATTGTATTGCTGTATAAAGACATTTTTTAAAGTTTAAACCTTTTTACTTTTTTACTCCAACTAACAAGGAAGGTGTGGTCTCATTTTTAGTTTTGTGGAACAGTTTCAACAGGTTTCTGATCGGCTAACTTTGGTTATTGCATATTTCTCCTCCAAGAGACCCATTTTCTCTGAAGGAAGGAACAAGGAGCAACAGTATGATCAGTTTTACGCTTTCACACTTGACTGCAGGAAGTTAAGATAGTAAATCATGTGCGTCATTTTCCTGTGTGATGTGTGATTAAGGCATTATGAAACCTACCATGGCAACAAATTTAAACAAGCATCAAACAGAAGAAAAACAGAAAAAAAAATTCCGCACATGAACAACATGGATTTAAAGAGATACTGCATTCGTATTTTGTGAATCTTGCTGCACAAATCTGCCTATCTTTTTGTTGTTGTTGTTCTTTAGTCTGAATCAGCTGTTCAGGCTTTTGTTTCTCATGGTGTTGATGATTATTTTGATGTTGACATTGTAATTTCTCATAAACAAAATTTCAGGCTAACTTTCAAAAACTTACACAGGATTTTTTGTATGCAAGTATCTCCCTCATTCTCAGTCGTGCTTATGGCAGGAAAATCTCCAGGTGCTTAAATTCTAAAATTGATTTTTTGCCAATACCAACGGTTACATTGTGTGTTTGTGTGTGTGTGTGTGTGTGTGTGTGTACACCGTGCACCTGTGGCTCTATGACAGGAGTAGCTATGTGTACACAAACTTCTGTTAGCTCATTGCTCATTTGCTAACCCTCGTTTGCATGTCAGCATCACAAAGTTTGCTTCATCTTGCTGAAGACTCACTTATACAAATTACCTCACACGACACAGAACACATAGTGTGTGGTACTCTGTGACACTTACTTCTTTTGTGGATTCATTGTAAGGACATAAAGCATGTTTATGCCAAAAAAGTGTTCTTTTAACGAAGCGGTTACCTAATGATGTTTTTGTTTTGTTTTGTGTACTTTCCAGGCGTAGGAAGCATACATTGTGATGTGTGAACTCTTAAGCTAAAATCTATAGTTGTGGTTGTTTGTACTACCTTAGTCATGATAAGTATGTATACAAAAATATTATCATTATTATCAGTAGTGTAAGTATTGTTAGTCTTAGTAGTTTATTATTGAATTGCGATTCATTTGATTTGCTGTAATTTTCTCCAAATCCCTTCACCCAAATAACAAGTCTTCTCTATGTGTTACTGCAAGTGGCCTGCGTAGTGAATAGAGATCAAACCAGTAAAACCGATTCAAATTTTTTTCTGTTTCTCCCTGTAGTGACTCTCCGAACCTGCAGCATTGCTGGAGTTTTCCGGGCTGAAGGAAATGAACGTCACTCTTTGGACTTTGACATGGCTGAACAAGTGTGTAAGCAACAGATGAGCACCATTGCAACCCCGGAACAAGTCCTGGAGGCCTATAATGCAAAATTGCAAACCTGCAGGTGCATCAACAAGCATTTTTCTAAAAATGTGTATTTGTATTCACCGTTACGAGCTAAATTGTTGTAACTAAAATTTATTTTCTTCCTTCTCGGATCCCCCCTTTTTGGGGATTTTTTTTTTTCATTTTTGGTTTTGATTTTGCAATATAGACCCTAATTTAAATCATGTGATGCTTTTGGGTCCTCTTGTGTTTTTTTTATGTGTCCCTTTAGCTAAAATGTGCACAAATAAAAGTTACCACCATTGACCATCCTTCAGTTGAGGAAACCACCTTCCCATCAACTCTATTAGTTGTGGGATGTGTTTTAGCATGATTTAATTTGATAGAGTGCATCCACCATTAACAAATGTACAATCATTTTAATATCAGAATATTACTAACAATATTATTGTATCTGTTTAGGAACGGCTGGATGAGCAATATGAGCATCGCCATCCTCAGACACAAGCAGCATGAAAATTGTTCACGGAACATGATTGGTTTAATTATAAATACAAAAGTACAGCCTGATGAGAAATATGATGTCTACTGCTTTGATGAAAATGGTAACTTTACCAAAATGAATTAAGCTGTTACCCAGCTGCAGTCAAACAATAGCATACAAATTGTCTTGTAAGTTTTCAGTCTAGATTTAATTGAACTTGGCTTTTTGGTGATGTTTTCAGCTGGATCAGAGAAGAACTGCACCAAAGAATTTGATTTGAGAAAACTCAAAAATCCACCAGGTAAGCAAAGTAAACCCATCCCCTCTCTCCTTGCTTTAACACATCTGGCATCCATAGTTTAATAAGGAGAGGTTATTTGCAAAAAGTGAACGTGAACATTTTTTATGATACAGAATTTAATTAAGAAATTTGGTGATTAGCCTCTGATGCTTCATCACAGCAGAACAGAATCCCATTGGTGAAAGGAATTAGGAGAGGAACCCTCAGAGTGTAGAAGCTGGTGGTGATGAAGATGAAAATGAGGTGGTGAGGTGTGGTTCTGAGTGACCAGGGTGAGGAGGAGATTGGGAGGAGGCGGGTTGCATTAATCAAAGTCTGAAAGGCAGAATGACAGAAGAGCACTGAGATTTAAAGCATACCTATGGAATAAGGGTGGGATGTCACTCAAGTTCACATGTATGTAGACAAGTGAATACTTTTGACAATATAGTGTATAATGACAAAATTCATATTAGTAATGCTATATAATGGTGAAGGCTAAATCATTATTGCCCTGTATGATAATCTGTATCTGGAATGTACGATGAACTCAAGAACTGTTTAATTAGGTACAACTGTTCACCTGGCTGCCCATATCAGTAATCACATGGCAGCGACTCAGTGGATTTAGACAGGCAGAAATTATAAAGATGAAGTTCAAATTGAATGAAGGTGGAATGGTTGCTGGCATCAGACAAGCTGGTTTTCTGGGATTTTTCCACACAACTATTTCTAGGGTTTACAGAGAATGGTCTGAAAAATATAAAATATCCAGTGAGCGGCAGTTTCCCTGGGCAGAAATGTCTAGATGATGTCAGAGGGCAGATGAGAACAACTGCTTTGAGATGGTAGGAAAGCAACATAAAAACCAAGGAATGCACAGCACATCAAACCTGGAAAGAGATGGGCTACAGAAGCAGAAGAACACCCCACGTTCCACCCCTGATATTTTCTTGGCACTCTGGGTCCTTTGGTACCAATTGAGTATTATTTAAACACCACAGGCTACCTGAGTGTTTTTGCTGCCCATGTCCATTCTTTTATGACCACAGTATACAGATCTTCCGATGCCTGTTTCCAGCAGGATAACGTAGCATGTCGTTAATCATCTTAATCTGGTTCCTAAGGATGGCAACGAGGTCACCAGTCACCGGATCTCAGTCCAATAAAGCACTTTTGGGATGTAGTGAAACAGAACAATAGAATAGAATGCCTTTAATTGTCACAATACATTTTGGCATATATCATTAGCATCCAAACATTCACCAATTTTTCCACTTATCCGGTTAAAGGCACTAAGGAGCTTGAGACCATCCCAGCTCCTATAGAATGAGAGGCAGGATACATGTGTGAATGTGGGATATCATTAACATGGAAGATCATTTTGTAGCATTGCATAATTATTTGAAAAACTGTAAGCAAAGAAAATTGAAATCCTCAAAACAAAACGAATATTCTTCTTGCTTCTTGCTAAGTCACTTTAAGTTACTTTTGATGTCCATTAATACTCAATATTATCAAAGTGATCCCAGAAGAAAAAATGTAAAAATCGTGTTTCGTTATAACCAGTAAACCATGCATGACTCTTTCTTTTCTGATTCCTCCCTGCATCCTGAAAACCCAACATCAACCACAGTTAAAACGAAGACAACTACACCTGAAGCTCTTGAAGATGAGGCAGACCCAACTCTACCAACTTTTAATACTACAGAGGATTTCTTTAAAGGTCCTGATGCAGAGACTACTGAAGAGACTGAGACCATCAGTATGAGTACATTTCCAGTCCAGTCCACTTCCAGTCCTGCAGAAATCGACAGTGGATCAGGGGGGGTGTCGAATGAGTTGGAACAGTTTACAACAGTTTCAACAACTAAGGAAATGCAAACTCCTCTTGGGGATGAGACAGAGAGTCATGACGAATATTCTTCCACAACAAAATGTAAGAAAAACATACAGCTCAAAACTCAGAACAAAGAGTTTTGTATATGAATGCAGTTCAGTTCAGGATTGAGATGTACTCTTCATGATTTTGATCATCTATACTAAAAAAAAATATAATGACAGCATAATGCTTTGTCATAGTATACAAGGCCTATTTCTCCAAGAGACTGTATTGAACTCAGGTCATGTGTTATTTGCCCTACATTCTTCTATTTTTGTATATTCCAAAGATAGAATAATGAAAAATGATAATGTTTAATTTCAATAATGTCAAATTGTTTATAATTTTATAACTTAACATAGAAAAATACTGTCATAATGCACCATAATGACATCTCATGCAACAGGTCTGGGGATGGCTAAAGTAAGTTTTAGAACTTAGGATGCCCCCTTGTGTTAGTTTGAGTTGTACAATTTAATTTGCTGAAGGCACTGACACCTTAACTCAAATAAGTTTAATTAAAGGCCTAATAACGGTACTATAAGTGACACTTTGGGAGAGATAATGCAGAGGGGGAAACAGCTTTATTGATATTTCTGCAGTTTATAGTATCTAGTAATGCACGCCAGTCTGGTCCACTCACAGAGAAAAGGAAATTAAATGGGAATGGTAATATTTAAGACATATTTATTTTTGAGACATCTATATGCCAATAAATGGCTTATTTTTAGGATGATATAAACTGAATATCTCTTGTTTTGTTGAAATCAGTGCCCCCAAAAGATGGCAAAGGCCGCAAGGCAGTTTCTACTGAACAGCCGAAGTCACAGAGTGACAGTGACTCAAGTAAGCAAATTATTTCACATATACCATATAAAGAGTCATTGCAGCTATGCAATACTATGCAATCCTATTTACACTCTGGACTGACAGTGATTTTTACCCCTTTTAATCCTAACTTTTATGTCTCCTTCTAGATTGGATTGTTATTATTCTAGTGATTGTGGCAGTCATCATTATTATTCTTCTATGTGCAGCTGTCGCCAAGAGAAAAAGGTATGACTTGGATTACCATCATAATAGGACTGACAATTAACACCTAGTAAAACACCCCTCTATATACTACACAGTGAGGCATTGCAAAAACTGTCATTAATTATATATGTATCTAAATGTGCTTTTGCAGCTTGTGCGGCAAGACGCAAACCCTGATGATCACAAAAGACACAGGTGAAGGCAACGGAGCAGCGGCATCTGGCTCCCAGAACCAGGAAATGGTGACCCTCATGAGCAAGGAGAAGGTCCAAGAGAACGGCAACACGGAGGAGTTCACTGTCATCACTCTGGGAGAGTCGACAGATAAAGAGCAGCTGGCATGAGGGATGAGCGCATGCAGACAATAGTCAGCTAGAGGAGGAGTGTCAAAGTGAGGAGATGATCGAGACAGTAGATGGGTGGGGGCAGGGGCTCCAGTTTCTAGGGGATAAAATTGCTTTTGGTGGCAAGCACTGAAGGGTGTTACAGAGACTGTCTAGCTGAGGCTTGGCTTCAGTACTCCAGTGGGTCTGAAGCAGCTGCTTCTAGGTAGGACCGTGTCTTTTACGGGCAACATTTTGTCTGGTAGCGCAGGCTGAATGTTGCTCAGGGGTTGTAAATGTATTTTTTGTTAGTTTTCGCGTTTGTACATTTGTATGCTTTATTGATGATAAAGCCATAGGCGCAAGTGTTTATAGGGGGCATGAGGAGTGACAGCAAATTTAGATAATGTTCACCTCTTTTAGATAAGGTGGATCCCAAAATTTGCAATTCAGCCTAAATGGAAACGATGAAATCAGCAATGAGAACTGATTTACCTTCTTTAACTTACACCAATAATGTTAAGCCACCAGCCCCCCAAGTATTTAATTTATTTTCTTCGCTATTGTTAATGGCTTGTGTATATTTCAAACATTTCCTGAGAACTGAAAAGTTCTTTACCATGTTCAAGAAAACTGGGGATGTCACTACCTTAATTTATGCAGCTTTTTCTTGATCTCTGTATATAAAGTATGTATATTGAAAATGACTTAGCAATAGCTCCACGTGTCTTTTTGTTTGTTTTGTTTTTTATAGTAAGGGTTTAGTACCTGTTTTAAGGAGGTTTCCGAGGGTCATTTAATTAGAAGCTGTATCTCAGAAAAACACCGAGGATGCAATTATGAAACAAATGTGATTTTGCAATAGTCAAAGTTAATTTAAGGCATCCAAAATTTATGCATCACTGAAGTCAGTTAAAATAATGTACATTTATACTGAGTTGCAAATATGAGGATACCTTGATGTTATCCTGAGGATAAGAAGAATCATAGTAAAGATGTATCCATACTATATACACAGTGTGTACATTCATTGGGGCTAAAGGACAGCACAAAAGAAACAATTTGACTCTATCTATAGCACATTAACCATTTCCAATGCCAAATTTGCCACACGAGTGACAGGTGCTTGCCTTTGGATACTGAACCAAATTGCACATAATAACATATGCTTGTACTGTATGTGAAAGGTTGTTTCAAGAGAAAAAGACTGCAACAATACTGTCTATGTGTTCCCAAGAGAGGGGTTTGTACTGATGACACTTATGTGCTTTGCTCAAGCCTGATGTGCCAGTTGCTCAAACATGTAAACCAAATGCTGCATTCTTTTCTACTGACCTTCTCAAAGCTAAAATATACATTGTTTCCTATCGAGATCCATTCCTGTCCGCCAACCTTTTTTTGAATTGTAAACAGATTTAGGTTTGTGAATTCCTCCTTTTTTCTCTAAAATGATTTGCTTTGAAGAGAAGTAGCAAATGTATTAGAGTAGCCAGCTTTATGACAGAATAACGCATGTCTTTGAAATAATTTCTAAAGTCTTGAATTAAATAATAAATGTGTACATAAACAGATTTGCTGGAATGGGGTGTTCCCTCTGTAATTACTGTTGCTTTTTGTGTAGTGACAAAGGGAAGCAATCGATCGGTGTAGCCAGAAAGGAAATGCAAGTGGTTACACTGCGCTGCATAACAGGAAGAGAAGTTTCCATGGTACCAGGACTGTGACGAGAGAACATGTTTACACAGAAGTCAGAAAGAGAAAAAGACGGCCATTTTGAAAGGCAGAGAAGGCTTCTTTCCTGGATTAAAATGCAAGCAGTGTAGTCACAATGACAACAGAGAAGTATTACTGTTTTTTGTCATGCATTTATTGCACAGTACACTGTCTAATTCACTGACACTGATGGATAATGGAGAAGCCCTTGAATCAGAATTAGTTTTAATAGTTAGCGAGGGGTGGTTCATCTATTTACAGTGTTGTAAAGTATTTGCCCCATCCTGATTTCTTTTTTTTTTTTGCATATTTGTTACACTTGCATGTTTTAGATCATAAAGCAAATGTTAATAACAGACAAAAATAGCCTGAGTAAATATTAAATGTCGTTTTTAAACAATGATTTCTTTTTTAAGGGGTAAAAAAAAAAATTCAAACCTACCTGTACATGTAATATCTTTTTATTAGTCTATGTTCAAATACTAGACAGAACAACTTGATTACTTTTTTCATATTTTATTTACCCAGCCCGCAAATAATTTTTTAATGTCTTTTCCCATTAGAAATACTGATACAGGCCAATGAAAATTTCAGGCTTTTATCTTTATAGTCCTTGAAAAGTAAAATTTCACAGCAACTTGTTTTATGATTTTTATGCAAAGTGCAGAAGGTCGAGCAGAAAATGTTCTAAAAATTTGCTGATTGAGATGGAATAACCCATCTAGCAGTCTGGAATGTGTTACAAAGCACTTTCTAAGGCTCTGGGACTCCAGGGAACCCTGGTTAGAGGCATTCTCCACAAATGGAAAACTTTAGTGAACCTTCCCAGGAGTGGCCAGCCTACCAGAATTCCTCCAAGACAGACAACTCATCCTGAAGGTCACAAAAGAATCCAGAACAACATCTAAAGAACTTACTTCTCTCAGTTAAGGTCAGCATTCATGAGTCAACCTTAAGAAAGACAGTGGAAAAATGGCATCCGTGGGAGAGTTCAAAGGCAAAAATGTAAAAAAGTTTGCTAGTTATCACAAATACTTGATTGGAGTTTCATGTTGGTGGCACGAGTTATTAGGTTATGGGTCAATTATTGATTAAACATAGGGCCAGGTAGGATAGTTTTTCCTCCTGAAGACATGAAATTATAATTTATAAATGGCATTTTATAGTTACTTGGGTTATCTTATATCTTATCTAATATCAAAACTTGTTTGATGATCTGAATCATGTAAATGTGACGAATATGCAAAAAGAAAAAACAATGAAAAGAGGGGAAAGTGTTCATCTTTTATATACAGTCTATGTTTATTTGTAGTAAACCATTTCTAGCCTTAATCAGGTGCATTCTCTCTTTTTTAATTAACCCAATATTTAAGGACAGAAAGAGAAATTGTGCCACATTCTGCAACACAAATGTCATATTTTATGTGTTTAATGCTTTATATTTCAACAACAAAAAAAGCCGCAGAAATCTACTGTCACTCTATTTAATGGCCAATTTTCAAAAGTAATGACTTACTTATAAAGGAACATACAACATTTCTCTATGTAAAACCCAAAATGGGACTAATGTCTATAAAGACTATTGGGATGTGGGACTGCCACCAATAATCTTCTGCCAATGATTTAGTTTTTCATTAGCTTTTATCACATTTATCTGTATTCAGCTGGAAGACAAAAACTGGCATAAATTGAAATCTTGGCTCCAGACATCAGCTAGTTATACTGGAAGCCCGACAAAATCACCACTTGCCCAGAGGCTAATTCAGTAGGCTATCTGATGGATTCCCACATTAGCTTAGAAGCAATGACGCTTTGGAGTTTGTTCACAATGCATAATGGGTTCAACAAATCCGTTCCTTTTTTTTTTCTTTAGCAAGTTCACCACCTAAAAAAATATGTAGCATTTGTTGCCTTAATCTGAAGATTAATACGATCAATATTAATAGCAAAATGGGATAGAGTAGCTTAAAACAAGCAGTAAATACAGACTACACTGTCTGTTTTCTCCCTTACCTTCTTAATCAAAAATAATAAAAGATCAAATCTACTTGTGTTTCAGCACTCTTTAGAAATGTTTAAACAGTAACACTACACTAAAACAACTAGTTAATAAAAACTAAACACAAAATAACATACATGTATCTGTTTTTTGTGCAAAAATTGTTGTAAAACAAACAAAGAAAGAAAGTCAATTTAGTTATCAATCAACATTTATTAGTTATATTTGTATATGTACACCAAAGGTACAACACTTATTGATATGTAGAAACAGATTTTTATGTATACCATAAACTGAGAAAAGATTTCTTTTTTTTTGTCAACAGTGAATTTCACCCACACATAACCTCTGCCTTTACATCAAGATAACAACAACTTTACAAAGAGGGAAGGCCTAGAAAAGTAAAATCTGCAGAGCACATTGTAGGCAGGAGTGTAACAGATTATCAGCTCAGTGTATGAGTTTCTTCAAAAAAACACATTTCAGGAGAAAAGCACAGGCTTCAAGATATACTGGCTCTCTGCTGTGCCAATTATTTTCCATGTAGTCAGTACCATTTAGGTAAGCGATTCCAGGTGTTGCGTGCATATCATTTCTGTGCAGAAAGTAAAAAGGCAAGTCAAGTGAAGGCAGCTTACTAAGTAGTATTCCTAAAAACCTCCTAGACTGATGACATGACAGAGTTCAAATGTGTGAAGATGTGATTTATGGAAATGCTAACATGGAATCTAAACGATATAGATGTCCATGTCTTCAAATGCACCAGGTAAACAAACATGTCTGAGACTAAACCAAGACAAAATGTGTTTAGATGAGTCACCTGAGGAATGCTGCTGTATCCTGTAACAGGCATTTGAATACAATTGAAGTTTGAGCTTTCTCTTATATCAACTCTTAGGCTATGTTTGATTCATCACTGTCCTACACACAGAGCAAATCTGACCTTTTCCCCTGTTTTTGTGTCTTATCACTAACCTTTATAATAATAATTTCCCACCAAAATAACTCGTGTTGACCCCCTCATCAAACCAGAAACTTCCTCATGCCTATTTTTATCTCATCTCACTCCTTCTCAGTCTTTTTCTTTCTCTTCTTCATGCAAATATAATTTTTTTTTGCAGGATTATTATAATTTCCAGAGAATTCTGCATTGTCACTGAACAGAACAATTATATATTTATGTATGTACAATGAAAATGAATTCACACTGCTTATATCTTCATGGAGGAAACATTCAAAACACTTACATTAGATTAAAAAAAAAGATATTTATATGCTGGAATGTGACAGTTAATTAAAACAGCTAGTTAACAGGTATTAGAGAATAAAAAAGAACAAGCAATTTATGACATATTTTCCTCTCTATACATTTTGTCTAATCTAATTTTACTCGTGACATGGATGATTTTTTTCTCTCTAGAGGATTACATTTATAAATGTCACAGCAATGAAACTAGATTTCTACGTACCATTTTGATACCCCCACATCCCCTGGAAAAAAAAAAAAACCCAAACAAACAAAAAGCATCTGTTACCTACAATATGTACACAAAGTGCAAGGAGGCACTTCAAAATATCATGCTTTTAAGATAGTGGTGCAAAAAATAATTATCATATTGTTTTAATTCATGCTTCTAAAACTGTGAGTTTGAACATAATATTGGTCCAACACACAATCCCCATCGGTGACACTGTCGGCTACTCACTGTATATGTATATAAAGATATATATGTGTATGTGTGTGTTTGTCGTGAAGATCACAAGAGGTTAGAGTGTCAGTGCTGTACTCACTCATAACAATTACAAATGTACTGACCTTCCATGTGTTTGTTTGTTTACTTATTTTTGCATTTTTGTTACGTGTGCATTTGGAGAAAAGTGTGAAGATGGTGCATATATACATCAGTCTATGCAGTATGTTGAGCAGAACGCTGCACGCTCATCGTGATGTATAAAAGTAGACAAATGACAGAGCGCTGCACTAGATGTTGTGTTAAGTTTCCTACCGTTACTTTAATTGGCATTTGTTTAAATCGAACACCTTCAAGGCAAGGTCATGAAAAGAAACAAGAGAGGAGAGAAGAATACAGTGCAAAGAAATCAAATTCACATTGACATCAGTTTCACCTCCCTCACACATGCACCCAGAAAACGATAACAGACAGCATTCCTGCTTCGTTTGTGTATTTGCCATATATTGTTTTTAATCATTTAGTTCTATGAGATGATTATATGTGTATTACCTGATAACTGGAACATCCTGGCATATAACTGTGTGTGTCCGTTCTCATATTCTGGTTTCATCAACTACCTTCCCACTTTATGGATAAACAGCTGCAGCATTTAGGGTTTGTAGAAACAGTCTTGAGCTCTGGTGGCAAAAATATATTGTTTACCTTTTTAGATCTGGCTAAAACAAGAAGCTGGCAGGTGTTCCCAGAGAGGATCGGTCTCTGTTCGTGCAAGCCAAGAATCCATCTGACAGCCGAGTGCCGCTCTACTTCCTTCCCAATTTCTTTTTATAAACGTTTCTAGCTGTTCACCTTTTGTGCTCTGCCAGTGTTAAGTAATAACTATGTCTGTGCTTTCTAGTACACTGGTTCACAGGCTCACTCAGCCACTGGAATGTAGTTTGAAATAATAAACGTGTGCTCACTGTATTTTCATATATTATAGAATAACTTTCTCTCGACAAAGACTTTTGCTGTTATTTTTCATAGACAAAGCTTTTAAAGTTGTGCTTTTAAGAGGCCATTCTCAAGGAAACACTGGTCTTACAAACAAGTAAACATTTTAGGATTAAAATATGTTTCCCTGTAAGAGTAAACATGACAAGCCTGAGTATCTTTTGATCTCACTTATTTTAAAGTAGTTTCTGTTTTAAGTTGGAAAGATTATTGTCTGCACTCACATTCTGGCCTGATTTGTGCTTTAAAAAATATATATTCTCAATATATTTTATTCAATATTTTATGTAGGTATGCCATTTAGATTTACATTTAGTTTTAAACTGATTGAAATGTCTTTTTCATTGCTATTAAAGAATTACTATTTTTTGGTGAAAACCGATACTCTATACATTTTAATTTTAGGGCAACGCTTTAGATTTTGAGGTTTTATCTCTTGTTGTGCTATAAATGGATAGTTTAAGAAAATGGATGTCATGGTGACAGTTCAAAGGCCTCTGTGAGCTGATTGATTTTCTGCCTGTTTGGTCCCTTTAATTGACTTGGTCATGGGTTGACCTTAGCACTCTCTCTCTCTATCACACACACAAATTAGCTTTAAATATCACTGAATGCGTGACACAAAGAAAAAGATCCCTTTTCTACACAGTAGACAAAATAAAATAAAATAAAATAAAACCATTGGGTGCTTTGAGGCTCAGCATGTTTTTCCTGTTCACTATTGTTCTCCCTGACCCCTTTCCACAGGGATGCTGAGTAATATTGGGTAACTATAATTGCAGTAAGAAGCACTTTAGAGACACTTTTGTTCTTAGATGAGAGGCTGGGATGAAAACAAAAAGCAATGGCCGTGTGCACACATTGTGATAGTACTGACAGGGATGGAAAGAAGGGGATTTCATTACAAATTGCATTGGCTGTCGTGAATAATGCTCCAACTCCCACTTGTCTTTGACACTATAATAACGTGTCACATTTAAGAAACTTGTAAGATACTCAGTGCATCTCCGCTTCTTCACTCCTCATACAAATAGGGGATCAGGATGTATTGCTAAGAATAGCTTATCTAACCTTTGTTTTCCTCCCTTCCTTCGCCCTCCAAGTCTTGAAGTATGTTGTGCAAGTGTCTGCTATACAGGACGTAACTGCGCTCTAACATGTGAGGTATGCCTATGTTATCATTTCACAATTAAGTGAATTAGTATCATATATATCAGTCAGATAGACAGTTAAATTTTTATAGGGACTAATTTTTTTTTTAAAAAAGAAAAGAAATGTAAGCTACATAAAAAAGAACAATTAGTAGTTCTGTTCATGTGATTTTTCATTCATTCTTGTATATCACCAGACAGGAAAGCTTGTGGAGCCCAGAAGCAGGGGATCTCTGTGCTGCCATTATTCATGTTTCCATGGTTCCTCCTCAACAAGCGTGCACTCCGCAGCAGAGCCATTAGTGGCTGAGGTTACCTGTAAGAAGTTAGCAGAAGATCTAAACAGTGGATCCAAAAGACCTTAGAATAACACCACATTCTTAAAGCCTATAACGCATCAGATCAACTACTTTTTCAGTCTACGTTGCTATATGATGTCTATAAACTAAAATATTGTATACAACATTCTTATTTAAATTTGACTACTTTTAGCTATAGAGCTTTGTAGGGCTGTAGTCTCCAGAACAACTAGTTAACTGACCAAATAATTCGTTTTCTAATTGATGTTACTTTCATAAGGAGAATGTCGTTCCAGTACTATTCCCTCATTTTTAATGGTTGGAGCAAAAACTTCCAGTTAGGATCACTTTGGATAGAGTAGCTTTTTAACATTTGCTCAGCATTAGCTCTGTAATACCTGTCAAAAAGGTCGGCAGTGTGGCTACATTTTTTATTAAGGCTACATTTTTCACACATCTTTCATGTTAAATGCTTGAGACTATAAGTATGTTAGAAACTGTAGCTGGTATGTGTATTAAAGCAAAAGGTTTGGGACCAACATCTGCCAGTTGCAGTAAGACCAACAAAGCAAAACCATATTCACCAAAACCAAAGCAAATATGAATCTTTCACTTTCATCAATACAGTAGAATTATATTACAGTTGGAGAGGTGTCAAACTTATTGGTCAGAGCATGTTGCTTGTTTGCATTTTTGTCCTGGGATTACCAGTTAATATGGTTTGAAATCATGTGGATGCACACTGGTATATGCTGGTTGGCTGCAAATCTGTTGTTTTTATTTTAGTACAAAATGAAGAGTTTGAAGTGATTTAAACAATGTTTTGTTTATCTATAAATAATTTTGGCTAATAAGGCAAAATGCACTCAGTACAGTGGAGCTAGTTAGTTAAACTAGAAAACGATTATACTCCCCAAGACCAATGAATAGGTTTTAGGGTAGAACCAATTTCAGTTAATGGAGATTTTCTTTGGTTGACTACAGCCCTCTTTAGCACTTGAAACCTACAAAGACAGAATTGCTATTTTGCAATAAGAGAACACTGGAACTGCAGGAAAACCACTGATGTTCATGCATGCTCGTGGTAGTCCTAACATGAGTTAGACAGTTTCTTTTAATGACCTGGGAATGGACCACAAATTTATGATGAAAACCAACTTAAGAGGCAGTAAAAAAGAAAAGACAAATGAATACATTTTAAATTCAAAATATACAAATAACACAAAAAAGGAAAGAACACTACCAAATGAATGCATAGTTACGTTTTAGCTATTCTGCAAGCATCTACGGCGTTTCATTGGACTTGAAATGGGTTAGAAATGTATGGGAGGCAAAGCAGAACAGAAAACAGGAAAAAGTGGTGTGGAAGGTACTGGAAGCAGCAAGGTTTTGTGTAACATTCATATGTAAGTGTCCATTAATAAAGCAAGTCTGAGAAAGGAGGATGTAACTTTTTGCCATGGGCAGATTGCTTGTGCGACAGATTACCAGCGTTGCTAGGTAACGCCCTTCATCCTTTAATAAATGAATAGGCTCATCAGTAGACCTTTGCCGCCCGTCTGTGTGTGTCAGAGAACAAGCATTATGAGCTTACATGTAATATTCTAAAAGACTGGAATACATTCAGATATTGGATTTAAAATGTTTTACATTTCCGGAGCTCCTTCTCCCCTTTAGATTTCACAGAATATTTCTCACACTGGACAGAAATAGATGGTGTCAAAATGCAAAAAAAAAAAAAAAAAAACCCTTGTAGGGAATGACTCACTGACAGTTTCGTAGTTGGTGTGTAGGGAATATATGAACTGTTAATTAGCTCTAGCACTTCCCTTTCTGTATCTTAAAATCCTACAGAAAATGGGAAACCTTTGGAAATGTTCCCATCTGCTGTATTCTAAGAAAAAGCAGAATACGCCACACTGGACAATAATTTGAACATAAGCAATATTTAAAATTATGTCAAAAGACATTTCTTTAAAGTGTTTATTAATACATGTATTCTGAAGTTTTGATAAAGGTGGCTGGTAAATAATTCCTCTGTGTCATAATGAGGATTATCCTGCTCTGCCTTTTGAACTGGAGCCGACCCCCAATTGGCTCCAGTAATCAGATTAGGCTAACTGTTGAGGGAGAGAAATTTGATCCTTTATTCATATGTACTGATGCTGAATAATATTTTGACATAAACTATAATTTTTTTGTTCAAAGCAAAGCTGCTATTCCAGAGAAATGAACACATGCATACATCCAACTATTGTTCCATTGCTTCACGTCTGAAATAAAATAACAGCGGGTGTATTTACAATGACGTAAACAAAGACGCAATGCTTAAAACTCAAACAGATTCAAGCAAGGTGCAGGGTGAGCATGCAACACGAGAGAGGGTTATATACAGGTCTCTATGTTTGTAAGCATTAAATGTACCTTGCATTCATCTACTACAACAGAATTGTTAGCAGTGGCGCTAGCAGTTGTGGTATCGGTAGCGGTTAAGACGCACTGGTTGGAATTATTTTCGTGGTGGTTCTTCATGTCATCGTAATAAGACTGGGTCTTTGTCATCATTTCGATGTCATCCGACTTTGCCGTGTGTGCATCCAGCTCATCCAGCTCTGCCTTCGACATGTGGTACACGATGCCTGCACCGTAGGAGTCACCCACCACGTTCACTGAGGTCCTGAATCGATCACTGATGAGACACAAATCAGCATGAAAGATGGCTTTGCATGCTAGTAAAGGGTCTGCAAAACCCTAATACACAAGCAAAGGCAAAATTACCTTGTACAGTGTAACCACAATATAATTTTTTCTTTTATCAAACTCACAGCAGCCAGTCGACAGCAACCAGGAGACTGATATCTTGGGTTGGCAGGCCTACAGCAGTTAGGATCAGCAACATAGTCACCAGGCCAGCACTGGGAATACTGGCGGCCCCGACACTGGCCAGGGTGGCTGTCAGACTGCGTGAAGATATGGGAAAGCGGCACTCAATAACATTCTCCAGAACCACTTGCCTAACCTCATTCTTCACACCCTGATGCACTTCCCCAAACACCAATGAACATTACATCCTCTGCACCTCACAGTTAGCTGAGGCGCACCAGAGTAGGTTCTTCATCTTTATGAACAGAGGCTCACAGAGATGAAAGAGAGATTGGATGTTTAATTTGAAGGTCTATGGATTTATATCCAATAAAAATGTCAGAGCCAAGGTCATCTATCTGCAGATCATTAGATTATAAGAGTATTTTGGAAAGATTGTTACGATGAAAACAGCGAGTGACTGGTAATTCTTGCTTAGCTTCCTACTTAGCATGAGACAAGGGACTGGGGCATATGGCTGCTTCCTCTGGGTGCTTAATTATCTGTACTCTAAATTTCTTTTCAGCTCACCACTAAATGCCACAACACTTCTGCTGAGTTTGTCTTTATTATAATGATCTAACTGTGGGAGCTGCATTTATCTCAGTTTAAACAATTTGAACAGTGGGAACTGCAAGTCTTACTTTGGTGACTAAGAATAGCTTCAATGGAAGAACTGTGCACATATGCAGCCATTCTGGAGGACTCCATTTCTAAAACCCATTCTTATATATATGTAAGCTAGGATGGGATGTTAAATATTAAGTGCAAATATTTTCTGACCTGACAGTGATAATCTGACCAGGGTCAAGGTTGACACCGTTCATCTGGGCAATGAAAATGGCAGCCACAGCCTCATACAGAGCAGTTCCATCCATGTTGATGGTGGCACCGACTGGGAGCACAAAACGAGTGACTCTTTTGTCAATACCCAAATTCTCTTCCAGGCAACGGAAGGTGACAGGTAGTGTACCAGCACTGGAGGGGAAAAGCAAAACAAGTTGGATTATAAATGTATAATAATTTGCACAAATATTAAGACAGCAGTTCCTTTTCTGATGCTAACCTGGAGGCTGTCCCCAGAGCAGTAATCCAGGCCTGGAAGATGCCCAGGAAGAAGGTGAAGGGGTTTTTCCTGGTGATAGCGAAGTAAATGCTGGGGAGGAAAATTGCTCCGTGGATAATGAGGCCAATGATCACTGTCACCATGTACATGCCCAGCTGCCTAGCCACGACCTCCAGATCCTTAATGGAAATGATCTTGCCACAAATCAAACAGGCAATACCAAAAGGAGAGTACCTGATGAGAAAAAAAAGTATATGTTTAATCATTTAGCGACATATTAATATAGTTAACCCTCATAAAATCTTCCTAATACAAGCAAGCTTTTGTCTTTTAAAGCATTACAGTGACTTGACAAATAACTTGGAATGAACAACAAACACATTAAATTAAGTCATTTCTGATTCAAATGACTTAAATGAGTTTTAAAATGAGTCAATGGGAATCTTGAGTGACACTAACCACATGATCATGATGACAAGTTTCATCACAATCTCATTGAGGATATTGAAGAATTCAATCATGAGCCTGGCCTTCTCTCCCATCTTGCCCATGCAGATGCCAAATGCAATAAAGAAACCAATCAGACCTGTGACAAAAAATCATAAATGTGTCACATTTTGAATGCCACCAGTGCTGAAGGGTGAGATGTGTCCAGCATCAGGGAATTCTTATAAGATGATAGGGTTTCCATTTAAAAACCAATAGGCCTGTCCAGATATTTGCAACATTCAAAACCGATTCCCAGTCATGACTCTAGAGTATGACTGGAGCATCTGAAATACCTGAACATCTATTTTCCATGATATTAAATCAATATGGTGCCGAGGGAATTAATCGAAATGACTTTGATTATTCCCCGACTTGTTCTCTTTGCATTGTGGTTTTGATGGAAATGTCTCAACTGCAAAACATTCAGAACATTTCCATCAGGCAGCGATCTGTATTTCTGTGTATTGCGCTAGTTAGCAAATGCTGTGATGGTGATGGCTAAGCTGGCTAAGATGATGAATGTTCTCAACATGTATACATGTTCTGTTACCTGCCACCAGCTTAGCATTTGCATCTTAGCTTCATCATTGTCTTCATTTTAGCATGCTGATGTTAGCGCTTAGCACCATTCGTAATATTGCCTAATGTTACTAGGCCACATACTGCAGCTATATTACTATGTGTTTTCAGTTGCAGTGAGTTTTACATACCCAAAACATTCATGCCACTTTTGAACTGCAGTGACTTTTTGATGACGTATTGAGGCTCCTTTGTAATGTTAGCCACTAGGCCCTCCATAGTGGTGGCATTGACATCCTCCTCAATAACCACCTCCACCTTCTTTGTGACTGTCTGAATCTGAAAGAAATTAAGCATTAAGCATAAATATTAATGAGCTAATGACATTTAAAATATTTTGCTTTAAGAATTCTTTTGTGGTATTAAAGGTAATGCACTGCAGTGGTTCTGAATCAGATCTCTCTAAAAGACTCCAGTTTGCTCGTGTAAATGGAGAGTCCTCTTCACACACTAAGGTTAACTATGGAGTTCCACAGGGTTCCATGCTAGGACCAATTCTGTTAACATTATACATGCTTCCCTTAGGCAGTATCATCAGAAGGCATTGGCAAACATTTTCACTACTATACAGATGATACTAAACTTTATCTGTCCATGAACATGCACCATAACACACACCAGTTAGTTAAACTGCAGGTATGTCTTAAAGACAAACCCGCAGCAAGTGCTATCCAGAGTAAGCAAATTCTCACTCTGGATAGCATTACCTTGACCACCAATTCTTGGAATTGTTTTTTACCAGGATATTCAACGCGTACATTAAAAAATTATGTAGGACTTTTTTTCCCACTTGAAGCATATCTCTAAAATTAGAAACATGTCTCAGAGTGATGTTGAAAAACTGTTCATTCATTTATTACTTCTAAGCTGGATTTGTTCGTTATTATTCGAATGTCCTAAAAAAGCCTTTAGTTGATCCAAAATGCTGCAACAAGAGTATTGACAGGGACTAGGAAGATATATAGCAACATATATATATATAGCAAGATATATCTTCTACACCGACTTCTCTTCATTGGCTCTCTGTTAAATCTAGAATCAGATTTAATATCTTTTCTTGGTCTTGGATAATCAGGCCGCATCTTATCTTAATGACCTTATAGTACAATAACATCACATTAGAGCACTTTGCTCTAGACTGCGAGCCTACTAGTTGTTCCTTTAGTATTTGAAAGTAGAATGAGAAGTAAAGTCTTCAACTTTCAGGCCCCTCTTCTGTGGATTTAGCAGATAGACACCCTTTCTTCTTTTAAGATAAGGCTTAAAACTTCTCATTTTGATAAAGTATATTTTTAGGGCTGGATCAGGAGACCCTGAATCCTCAAGCTCTAGGCTGCTGGGGGATTCTCATGATGTGTTTCTTCTTCAATAACCTTTTTCACTCACTATATGTTTATACACCACTCTGCATTTAATCATTAGTAATTAATTACTTATTAATCTCTGGCTCTCTTCCAACAGATGGCTGCCTCTCCCTGAGCCTGATACTGCTTCTTCCTGTTAAAGAGTAGTTTTTTCTTCCCACTGTCCCCAAAGCGCTTGCTCGAGGAGGGGTTGCTTGGATTTTCTATGTTTCCTTTCTATTATTGAAAGCTATTTACTTCACAATATAATAGCATTGGGGCAACTGTTGTTTTGATTTGGCATTATATAAATAAAATTTGTATTGTGTGTGCAATTGTTTTGGTTTATCAGGCATCAACCCCTGTAGTTCTCTGTTGGTAGCCTCTTCCGAACACTTTATGAATGTAAGTCTACACATGTCCCAATACACAAGTTTATTTTATATGACTTTATGTAATATTCCCTAATAAGTGATGGGATGGCATTCATGTGTTCAGATATCTCACAAAGATTTTCAAACTGTGAATAAATCCTTTTAATCTGTTACCTGTTGGAAACAAGCCTGCACAAGATTCTCTGGGAAAAGGTTCCTGATCAGATCAAAGAAGGCATCCAGACTAGACACATCATCATTTTTCTCGCCCTCGCCAAGATTCTCCTTCAGTTTGGGGTTGCCAGGGTGGATGACTAACACCAGGATAACTCCCAGGATAGCAGCAATAATTGTGGTTGTCATGTAGTAGACCATAGCTCTGGTGCCCAGGCGACCGCTAGATTTGGCATCAAGACCGGCTAGACCTGCACCCAAAGCAAGCAAGATCATGTTTGCCTGTTAATTGCTAGGACGTATCCAATGGAAATGTTGACTCAATGCTGCAAGACATGAAGGCTGTGCTATGCAAAGACAATTAGTAAATTATATAAGGGTATTTTCTTATTGCATTATGACTTTTTCACCAAGTCTATTTTAGTGTATTAGAGCAGCAAAAGGCGTAAATCAGGAACTTAATATTCCTAATATATTTGAGTGTGATAAATTACACTGCACCTGTGATTAAACTGGAGATAATGAGTGGCAGAATCAACATCTTCAGCATCCTCATTAGGATGTCTCCAGGAAAAGCAATCACCATGACAATGTCTGGGTGGATTGGGGAAGCAACACGAAGCAGCATCCCTGATACAGCCCCCAAGATCACACCTGAAGTGCAACAAGAAAAATAAAAAGGTGTAAAATCCCAAAATATGAAATTGTGTGAGAGAAACAAAGTGAAATACAGAAACAAAGTGGCCGAGCCAAGCCAACTTTAGGTAAGTCAGATAGTACATGCAAATAAACCATAACAAAATGCTATGATTTTAATCATTTGCTACTTGAAAATTGTTTCAATTCAAACTATGAAATATGATTTGTTCTCAAAGACATTGTATTAACATCTTAGTAACATCTTAGCTTCCAGCCTTATAATTTCAGTTGTTTGGAGAGAAGGCATCTGCTGGATACTTAGGGAGGGCAGTGGGTTGTGAAGATAAAATGCAAACCTGCTCACAGTGAGCAAAGCTCGTGGAGGATTTAGATCAGATTCCTTTGAAGCAGAGAGGAGGAGCAGCATGTCAGACTCACTGGTGAAGCATCTGTCATCTCAGCAAACTCTTTTTTTAAAAAGTATTTTTTCAAAAGCTTCAATAAATGATGGATAAAAAGATTTGTTTCCACTCTTCAATAGCCTGAACATTGTGACATTTGGAAGATCATCTATTCTCAAACAAAATCGTTGTTGACCCTTAAAGCCACAATGTCTCTTCTAACCAACAACTCTTTTCCTGCCACACACTGTTAAGTAAAGCTGACCTCTGTATGCTCCCCACCCCCCCCCCCCCTACTCCCCTGCCTACCAGGCCTGGTGGTTGGCCTCTGTGTCTGTCTGTCTTAGGCCAGACAAAACTCCAACATCCTCCTGGGGCTGCACTTCCGCTGCCAAAGATAACACAGCCCAATATATTGTTTCATAACACAAACTGATCACAAGACCTCCAGCGTTTTTTTGTTTTGTTTTGTTTTTTTTAAACCTAAGTTGTGTTCAGCGCTTTAATCTATCCCCCAGTCCAGCAGCATCCTGTGGATTCTGCACACCCGATGGTTTTGGATGGCACTTGATTTCCTGTGCTTTCCCTTTGGAGCAATTGCAAGTTCCCTTTCAAGGTTTCATCTGCCAAGTGACAGATGATCAATGATCACGCTGGCTCACTTGCTATGTGAGCGTCCAGCCGGGTGCCATTGGATGTACACAGTATGCATGATCACACAAGCCCACATCCATACAAGTGCAATGCAGTAAGAAATTAAATAAGTCAAATGTACACATATTTTTTAATTTACAGTTTAAAGAGTCCTGTAATTATAGACTGTATGACTGGGAGAGACGACATAAAAACAAACCATCACAAAGAACTACAGCTTAAACAAATCTAATTTAAGACCTTACATCTCTTCCTTTATTAAAAACTTTTTTGCTTTGGACCCTAATCAGCCTGTGGTAAGATGACAGCACTTTTCATGCATCACCAGAGGCTGTTTGTATGTCCAGTACAGCACAGAGCTTTTGATAGCAACAGGTGGCACAGAATTGGGAAAGTTCAGAACACTCAGTCATCTTTCTGTCTGAGCACAGATGGCATCTCCTCCGCACATATAATTGAGCTAGCATAAGACTGAACTCAGTGGTAGTTAGTATCTGTGTTTAGCCCGCCTTGCTTTTTATTAGGCTCTCGAGATAAAAAAAACAAACAAAAAAAAAAACATAATAATAATAATAAAAAATAATTGAAAGAAGAAAAATACAGTGTGAGGGGGCTTACCAAGGACAGTGAGAGTGAGAAGAAGGTTCTTGAACATTTTGGAGCAGATTAGGCCACATTTCGACTGGGGCCTGGCCTCAATGGGCTCCAGGTGACTCTCGTGCATCCTCACCTCCACTTGTTTAGGCATACTGTTGGCACTGTGATATGAAGAAAGAACAAGTTATTTTTGTTAAAATGAAAGCCATCAAGTCAGACAATGTGAAAAGCATACACTTGACCACAGAACATTTTTGATGTCCATGCTGTGGCGATCATGCTGTGGTCATATTCTGTCATGTGACAGTCACTGTGAGAAAGAGGACTCTGTTGATTCCACAACAACATACAGGAGCCTTTGAAAACTGTTTATAGCTCAAATCAAAACACTGTGTGATGAAAAATGTTTAGCATTCAAGCGTTGCCAAGCTGTCACTCGAACACTGTTTGTTCACGGTTAAGAGAGCATTCCAAAAGATGCAAGCTGACTACAAGCTGCTGCTTCTGAAATCACAGTCCTTTGGGGTATCTCATCTCAGTTTACTGAAGGGCGATTGTGTAGCCCCAATTTTCTCAGAGCTGACTTTTGTTAGATTTTTGCCGAAACTGTGAAACTTTTTTTCTGATAAAATAAAATAAATTGCGGAAAATGTTGACTTTTCAGGAATTGTTACAATGCACAGATTAAACAGAGCCTTAATTTTACAATGTTGTTGCACTGAAAAATAAAAGAGTACGAGACAAAAAATGCCTAACCATCAAATAATATATCTTCTTATCATTTCAGTTTCACATTCACAGGTAATGCTTTGAGAGCAGCTTTGTGTTGAATAAAACACAATTTTCCATAATGAGCAGCCCAGAGTAGCTGTCTGTAGTCCCACTGAGGTGTTAATGCATTTGTTTAATGAGAAGGGAGCCAGCTGTGTCTGTCATGTGACAGTTAGGCATGTGTTTAAAACATGTCAGAAAAGAGAAAATAACAGGCACTATAGCTTTATGCTAATCCCTCAGCATCAAGTTAAAGAAAAAATATACACAATTAACTTGCTTGGCTTGATATATCTTTTGTCTGCTTATGGACTTTGTTGCTATTCAATGAGCCCATTACAAATTCTGGTGTGATGGATAACCAAGAACAGAAAAAATTAAATAAAGTGACCCTCACCTTCCCCCTTGCCGTGGGGTTCACAGTCTAAAAGACACAAATTGAAGCTTCAGTGGTGAAGATTATGTTATTTGGAGATATTAATGATGATGTCAAGTATTTTTTTTCTTTCTTTGTCAAACTAAAGCTTTTACCAAATGCAACAGAGAGTTTGAATCAAGAAGTTGTTTTGGGATGATTTTTTAGATTTTAGTTTTTTGTGTATGCATACAATTCCACATAAAACACACACTTTCTAAGTTACACGCACCTCCCCCATTGTGTGTGCATTGTGACGTTGAAAGACTATAACAAGACCACCTGGTCACCTTCCAGGCACACAGATGGATGATTCCTAGCTCCTCTTATTAATTTCTACGTGTGAAATACAGAAAATACACACAGGCAGACAGCAGGCAAGTAGCAGCCACATTGCACTCTATCTTGGTGTGATTTCATACTTTAGATAAAAACTCAAGGAATTCATAAAACCCCAGAAATTAAAAAATTACCATTATATAAAAATCCTATTCCACGGGAGTGATGAGTGCTGCTAATTGAATGTCCCCCTTTTTCTCTCCCTTTCGTTATTTTTAGCACTATGAGAGGAAGCAGGCGATACTCTCTCATTAACACTTCTCTCACCAAGTCAGAGACAAATGAGAGAGCAGGTTTGTGTGACCCAGTGATGGATGAATGTGAAAAAATATAGCTGAGAGTTACAGCCACTGCAGCAGCTGCATTATTTATTATCAATTTGCACCAGGAGGAAATAGCAAGGTGTTTTTGTGTTATAGAGTCATTTTGTTGGCTGGAACATTCTTCTTGTTATTAACATTTCATGAGCTTCGAATTAATTACTGTGCCCTAACAAATAATTCTGAGAAGCTTCACACTTCAGTCCACAATCAGATGGGACTGGGCATCTTGTTTTAGGAAGTGTAAATGTTAACAAGTTACTTTTGTTTCAGTATAATCAGATTTTACTAAATGTTCAGTACAAAACCATATTTCAGACCTTCAGACCTGTACAAGCCCACACACCCACAAACAGCTTCTTCCTCTCAGTCACTAATGGGATCATGTTGTAAACCGGTTAATCTTGGCTGAGAGCTTAGTCAGATTAATTGCATTACAGGACTGTAAAGCCATGAAGAGTTACTGGAGTTGTGAATAAAATAAAAAATATAAAACTATATTTTTTTTCATTGTATATAAAAACAAAACTTAAAAATCAATAAGTGGCTGGAGTAAAAAAAAAGAGAAAAAAAGTAAAAGGAGTAAATATTTATGATATGAATGGAAATACATAGTACTTACTTCATTTCTGGGGGAGTTGAGGTAAGTGCTATATACATTGACCAGGATCAAATCTCCAGTCTTTGGTATTTAAGAGGGAGTCGGCACAAGAAAGTGTTAGCAGGCGTGCAAGTGCTCCATCCAAATATGTTGCCTGATGTCAGCAGATAAGATCCCAGGTACGGCCGGTGGCTAAAAACACCTCTGCTCTGCTGACGGCAACCTGCTTTCAGCTGTCCACAAACTCCTCCGCAGCATCCAGAGAGGAGCGAGTCAACACGGTCCAGACGACAGACTTAGTCACAGACACAGCAACCTGAATGGCCCCATCCTGATGTCTGCTACATCCCCCACCCCCCTCCACCACCACACCTCCTACCCCTTGACTCCACTGCCACCAACACCCACGGCCAGCTACTCACGAATCTCACACGTGCACACATATCATACGCAGACGCACAGCCAACAAACCTAAAAGTAAATAAATAACTAAGAAGAAGAAATGGAGGGAGGAGCTAGTATCAGAGCCTATGTTTCAAATCCCTCAGGGTCTTTAACAGTCCCTGAACACTGTAATCCCCACAGAGAGCATGCTTCTAGACACATCCAAGTACCATGGATAGTGCATGACAGGCTAGACTGCTGGAGATGAGCATGATCATGCTGGCACAATATAATAGTGCTTTGCAAGTAACCCTTTTGTTGGAAAAGATGATTAAAGAATAAACGATTAACATACATAATTCTGCTGTTTAGAGGTTTGAGGACATCCAGATGGATATGTGGTTCACCACATTATACACTGGTTAATCTATCTATCTATCTATCTATCTATCTATCTATCTTATTGACTATAGTCAATAAAACTCCAAACTGAACTCCAAAGCACAATTGACCTATGTGATTCATGTGAGGATGCTGTCACGCTGATTTCCCTCTAGTCTCCCAGCAGCATGAGACTTCACATGGCATTGAGCAGTATCACATTATTCTAATTAGGGAAATGTGTTGGAAAGCTATTTCCTCTTCAAACAAATGACCAGCTACACAACAAAAGCGAGAGGAATGCCATCTCTGTCTGTAAAAAGGTTGTGTCATGAGAAATCACTCATCCTAAATCCCTTAACATGTCATCCTTATTCAAAGCGCTCTCCCGGGAAAAGAGTGCAGTTTCGGGATGAGAGCAAGGGGCTAGGACAGAGAAGAAGGGGTTACAAGGGGGAGTAAGAGGGACACTAGGGGAGAAGGGGGTACTGGGGTCGCACCAGCACTTCTCAGCCAAAAGAGGGGCCTGTGAGGGGAAGGCCGAGGCAGCCATCCCCGCTTTTGGCTGGTACCATGTGAAGCTCTCTGCTTCCTCTCTCTTCCTTCTGAGGGGCTTTGTTTCACACGCAAACAGTGGCAGTGGCCCCAACTCGTCCGGCCAAGCGCTGCATCCAAACTGGCAGGAGCAAGAAAAGGAGGGGGGGGGATTCAGATGAGAGGGGGTGCAAGGGTATAGCAAGAGGGGAGTGCAGTGGGCATGTCCAGAATGCCAGTTCTTTCAGGCCACTGATGTCATGCCTGTGCCCACCGTGGGAGAGCAGCGGAGGGACCAAGGCGCCCCTTTCTCTTGCCCCCCTCCACAGTCTCTTTTTCCAGGATGAATGAATCTTTCAGAAGCAGCAGCTCATTGTGTCCCATAATCGACGGCGATTATCCCAATTTTATGCAGCCTTCCCAGTGCGAGGAGGTTCCCTGAGCGCTGGCATTGAGGGCTGCTGCGATGCTGCAAGGACCACGAGGGGTTGTCCTGGCAACACTCTGTGGTTTAGAGAAGAGGATGAAGGGGAAGGAGGAAGCTCACAGCCACACACATACATAGCATACAAACACACAGCCTGCACAAACACCCTATAAAGAGAATGTATGGCTCAAAAGATTGAAGTTTTATCTTTATCTCATAAAAGAAAATTCATTCAAATTCATGCATTCAAAAAAAAATGTAAACAAACTTCATGAGGCGTTTTGTGCTGCTTCATAATTTTTGAGCTACTGTGGTAAGTGTGGACATATGGTGGCAGTCATAAAATATGTCTAGAAGTTTGCTACTGGTCAAATTCAGGCTGTTATCATCCATGTGATAGGACAGACGGCCCATTATACACGTTTCCCACTGGTCTCTCGAGGAGCCCGATCCCCGTTCTCTTGATTGGTGCATCACAATATGTTGTGATATAAAGGCAACTGGAGCAGGGCCAGGCTCCGGATATATCTGCCCCCTTTGGGCCTCACAGTCACTTGCATTACAGTGGGAAGAAATGAGCTCACACATACTGGCTGCCTAGGAGCTGTGACCACCACCAGCCCCTCAAAAGGAAGCTCTCAGCAAACACTCCAGGTTGTGCTGTGCATAAGAAGAGGGAGATCATTTCCAGGACTCTAAAGAAAAAGAGGCTTTATCACACTGCACCTCTAGATTATGCATCCCTACATGGTTGGGATTAATATGTTTAGGGACAGGTATCGATAGAGATGTCCACAAAGGGAAAAGTAATCAAGTGGACGTTCCAATAAAACAATACTGATGCAAAACTGCATGTGTTAAATATCAAATCCCAAATCACAACTGACACTGTGCTTTCCTTCCACAGACAGTATGCATTTCTCCAACAAATAAACATTTTTAAAGATTATGTATTTTCTGCATAATATCTTTATACATTGTCTTTTCACATATTTGTGTCTCAGCTGTTTCTGAATGTTGTTCTCCAAAGCATGCTACACCTCTGACATTCCCATTTTAGTGTTGGTGATGCTAAATTTTCTCAATTCAGTTAATTTAAGAGAGTAGGTGTGCAGTCACTCAGTGAGACACTTAAAAAGTTGTGTTAGGCTTATTCAAAGTTAACCCTGCAGTGAGCTTATAGTCACAAGAAAGGTAAATGTATGTGAACATGAATAAAATATATTTATGCTGAAATTCATCAAAGTCACTAATCACTAACTGGAAAGCAGGTGACGTGTTCTAAAGGAAATTCTGAGGTAACTTTTCTGCAATTGTGAAGTTTTATTCACAGTCAAATAAGAGAAAGGCAACAGAAATTTAAAGTGTGTTGTTATCAATATAGTGCTGCAGATCTGGTGACAATAACAGGGGTATCCTTAAAAACATATGGGCATCCTGCCTTTGTAGGCCTAAGCACTGGTATTCAGTACCACGGTCAGTGACCCAGCCTCCGGTCTTAGCACAGATCTCCCAAATACTGACAGACTACCGTGTACTTACCACAGCTGACCCTGAGATTGTCACATACTGAAACTATAAGGAGCTCAAAAAAGTCATACTTGTCATAATTGTACCAATTTTTTTTACATGAATTCACCGACTGTCAGTTTTGTCTTTCAGGGCCTCCAACAAATACAGTGATGACTATTCTCTTCAATGAATGTCCTTCCTGAGAGATACAATTCTCAATTTCTTGTATTCAACAGCTGTAAGACAGATTTTCTCTTTTCAAATTTCCCATTTTTCTCATTATATTTTAAAATCACAGTGTATCGCCATCTTGGCATTGCATAAAGGAGCACTCCCTAAGGTTTCCTTTTGTTTAGCACAACTCTGTGTCCATAATGAGGCAGTCATTAGAGAGTCTCTGAGAATCCCGAAGCTTGTGTTGGAGTCTCTATAGATCGCACATGTGAAAAAGTCCCACTGTAATTAAGTCCTAACGGCCCATTATGCAGGATCATGGTTGTCACAGGAATGAATGAGGTGACTTCAATTCATCTGGATAATATCTGACAGGGAATTTATCTATTGATGGTATCTATTTCACCACAACCTCTTTACTGCTGGAGCTACAGGACACGTAGTGACACCCCAGAGTATGTTGGATTATTTTTATTATTTAAAAAGGCCAAACATCAAACAGCTATTCTCAAACCTCTCACATTCATAACCCAAGTCTCAGTTTTTATGACTCACATTCTTCTTAGACTCTTAACTGTGAACATTTCAGCTATGTAGTGACCGCTCCTTCAGTACCAGCTATCCAACTCACCAACTCTTTTCACCTGAGATGCTCTCACTCTACCGCTCCAAACCTCCCTGGCAGATGATGGGTTACACACATTTCCCGCCTCCTAAGAGTGTTTCTGTGTTTATGCTGTATATGAAGTGAGGCTACAGCACTATCATTAGCAGAGGCGCATCTGTTTAACAGAACATCCCATTTTTCAACACGCAGCTTTTCATGCCGTTGGTCCGATCCCCACCGGAGCTCATTAAATGAGCCAGTAAGGCAGGACAACCCCACCCCCTACTACAAACACCACTATAATATACCCGCTACATGGCTGAGAGGCAGATGAAAGGGAAGAGGGGAGGGGTTAAATGGCAAGAATGCCACATCGAGATGGATCCATAACAATGCAGTGGGGGAAGGGCGAGGGAACGGGGGGCGTCACTGATGGAGGTAAGGATGGAGACAAAGGAATGGCAAGCGAATAAGAAAACAGCAAAGGTGAAGGGGAGAGTAATCACTTGAAGAGCAGCATGTCTCCACATTTACTGTAGGCAAGGGGCTTTTTTGTTAGCACGTTATCTGTGGACACATGACGAGCTGACATCTGTGTTAGGCAGCTGGCCCTGTGAAATTGGATTACTGCGCAAATCATGTTTCATACATCACTAGACTCACCTGACACACTCTGAAATTGAAATGAATTAAAATGACAGGATGCACTTAAAATTGTTTTTGAATATGGAATCCCATTGTCAACAATGAAAACGTCTGCTGGTCGTGTTCCATGAATCAAAGGCTGGGTGAGGGGGGTTAAAGTCCGGGTCTGGATTTGCCAATAAGAGGACAAAGGAGGATGGATGTTCTCTCACTAATTAAACAGTGCAGCCTATAGGGACTGAGCATAGGCTGAAACAGTAGCCATTACCCTGATTTCCCCACACCACCCTGCAGCGTTGCCTGAAAGGGCATGCCTGCACACATACAGCTCATTACATCATCCAGCTCAGCCAAGATACCACGTGCACATTTTGTACCTACGCTAGCATATGACTCAGTCCTAAAGACAAATATTTTGTGTCGATTTTTATATGTTATATAAATTCATTTAAATAAGAAGCAAAGTCTGGTTAAAGTGTTACAAGTCTATATTAAATTTTGCTTAAAAACAGCACGGAAATCATTTTAACCTCTAACAGTAAGATAATAATACCGCAGGTATTGAAACCAGTGCCTAGTATCTGTGCAACCAAATGAAATGCTTGTACTTCTTGGATATGTGCCATATGTTATCTGCATATAAAACTTGAAATAGATGTATGTACACATGGCCATTCTATGTTTGTGTGTGTCCTGAAGAAAATGGACATCATCAGGGACACAATATGGAAGCGTATCAGGAGAGCAGGGAAGTGTGACCGAGCTGTCAGCTGCTCACTTTCAGTGTCTCAGCGTATATCTGTTTTTCTGTTCTCTGTCTCTACCTAAGTTTCTCTCGTCTTTTCTTCCTCACACACATACAAGATACTGATACAGTACGGGATATTTTCAGCCAAGGCAGAATATCTTGAGCTTTTTTTGGTCCTGATTCCATGAACTGGAGTATTTTAGGTCTTTTTTGAAATAAACAGAATTTTACAAATTTACAATTACTAAAGATAAAGAAGCTCTTTACTATCGCTATTCTTTCAGAGCCATGTCTTTGAATCTGAAAAGCAGGAGCTAGCTGTTGCTTACTACTAACACTTTTTACACGTGAAGCCACATGGAGTCTCCTGCTACTCTTTGGTTCATCTTTTTTCCTTTAAAGTCATGCACACTTTGTCAAACTTATGTAAATATTTCTTCAGTCGCAGGCAGCAAAGGAATGCCGTAGAGGGTGAGCACTCTCTCATAGACTTTTTCCACAACCTAATTATTGAAGCCAGCATATAGTGGCAGTCAATCATTATCATGAATATCAGGCAAAATAATTTTCAGCAATTTTCCACTGTCATAAATCCCACGTGCATAAAAATCGTAGCCTGCGAGAAGATTGTAAACTTGCTTTGGATTTCAGGACGAGGAAACAAGGATTCCCAAAGATGTCAGTGGGAATGTACCAACAGGTCTGTGTAATCCATAAATGTTACATGGTAGACGTTGATTTCAGGGTATATGTCTAGATATCTAGAAGACTGGATAGATAGATAGATAGATAGATAGATAGATAGATAGATAGATAGATAGATAGATAGATAGATAGATAGATAGATAGATAGATAGATAGATAGATAGATAGATAGATAGATAGATAGATAGAGCTCCTAATTAACCAGTGCATAATGTGGTGAGCCAAACGCTGCTAACAAAACCCTCTCTGTGTTCATCGGCCATTGAGGCAATCCGCTCTTGGAACACGCCAACCCTACTAGAATAATGGGCCACTTTACAGGCCTCCAAGTTAGTTCACAGAATATAGAGCTGGGAAACCGCTCGCACAGGGTTCATGGGGAGGAGGGAAAACTTAATTGTTGCCTCCATTTTTGTTTTTTCATTCCCCCCCACCCCCCCCCACCCTCTCTTTCTCCTCTCTTAGTTCTGAAAAGGGGGCTGACAAACAGGCAATGAACACAATTGTTGTGTGTTCCGCTGGACAAGTGGGTGAGGTAAACAAAACTAGACTGTAGGGTCTATCGACTGGAGCTTGTCAAGATGGGATAGGCTGAGCAGTGGGGAGCAGCACACATGCAGAGGAGGGATTGGTCAGGGAGCTGTGTAAGTAGGAGGGGTGAGGGCCACTGCCAGGTCTGGGGGGGAGTTAGGTAGAAAGGGTGAGAGTAAAGGGTCCTGAGGGAATCAGGAGAGAGAGAGCAAAAAAAAGAAGGGGGGGGGGGGGGGTTCCGGAAGAATTGGGGGGCGGAGATGGGTGCCGAGGTTACTCTTCTAAGTGTGGGTATTGTATTTAGTGCTGAAGTTCTCATGCATGTCTTGCTTCAGCTCCCTAAAATGTCCGAAAGTGATGGAGCTCGCTGCGATTAAGTAGACAAGTAGCAGCTCTGCTTTGCGCTCCCACAGCTCAGGCTATTTACATACTCAAGAGGAACATTAATGCCAGTCGATCCCCCAAGGCTGAACAAAGAAGCACACAAACCTGCCTCTGAGGCCCATTACGCACTTAATTGAGGATTTGTGGAATAGTAAAAAGGGGCAAAAGAAGAGGAAGGTGGGTGAGACTGGGAGGGGTAGTGGGTGAAATGGGCAATTAGACAATTTCTTTGTTGTTTTTGTGTTATTTTTATGTTTTCCCCCTTTGTGTTTTGTAAGATTTGATTTCCAAAACATGGATTTCAAGTATCAAACGTAGAAATGATAGGTAGACAAATGTAAACAGCAAAAGGAGCATCCAGTGGGATACGAGAGACTTTTCCTAAACCTAAAGACAGGTTAAACAAAAACGTTTGTTATTAATGTATTTTAACAGTTCAAAGGCTCTTTGGCATATTTTTAGTTACACAGAACTATTTTTGAAAGTCTCAATCTACAGATTAATGGAATAGCTCTATTATTGTTATTGAAAGTTGAGCGTTTTTGCGATTGGATGCTACTTTCTGCAAAATGCAAAGGCATCTGACATCAAGTTAACAAAGCTGTTGTATAAACCAAAAGGAGCTCCATCTGATAATCAGTGTGAATCTGTCACGATAAATCACTGTTCAGATGAAGTCTTTTATTTGTTTTGAGCTCTAAATCTGCTTCAATTATGTTTCTTTTGTCGCCACACAATGGGATGATTGTTCATAGTGGCATGGTCTTTGGTGCCAGGAAGGGAAAAAAAGAAAGAAAATGAGACCCCCCTCTATCCTGCCTCTACTTCCCTTTACCAATCACTATTGGAGTAATTTTGTGACTCCCCCTGCTGACCTGAATTGCAGTGTAGCAGGTGCCAATGGGATGTGGGTGGTTTGAAGTTTTGCAAGGAGGAGGACAGTGGCATGAAGCGAGTGGGAGGGAGGAGGCCTTTGCTGTACCAGTAAATGCTGACTCAAACCTCATGCCCCCCCCCCCCCCCCCCCCCCGCTAGTATGGTGACCTCCAATATTAATTATGAGCGGTTATCTAATATGATGCAGAATATAGGTCAAAACAGGAATCGAAAACTGCAGATTTGCATATAATAGGCAGAGCAGATCAACTCAGTATGTGAGGGACACTTATCTGTATTTATGTAACTTTGTGATGGCACTGGCAGGCTTTCAGTACGCATCCTGGATAATCTAACAATAACTTCTGACCCATGTCTACCAGATGGGACCAAACCCAGAATTCAGAGAGTTTAGTAATGGGCGACAGGGCCAAGAACATTGCACAGCAAAGCACTAAATTACACTAGAAGGCTAAAAAGACATCTAATTACATGATATAATTTTTTTTATTTCACAATAGTGTAGCAATGAGGCAATGTACCAGCCTGCAAAGCACAAAAAAAGTACATACAGTAGCACCATTTTACTTTGTTGCTGTTTGTGAGTAGCCTATAGAGCACCTTTCCAGCACATATACAGAGGCCTTACGCTGTGATGGCAGAAATTCCAACAATACTGTACAATTGATTTTACTATATTTAAATAAATGTAAACTTTTTTCACTGTATTGTTTTTGTATGATGGAGTTAATGTGTCTTTCTTTACCTCATTAAGGAGAATTCTAGTCCAGCGGTACAAAATATTATTCTGAGACAAATTTTACATTACATGAGATAAACTGTAAACTTAAATGGCACCACGTGGGTGGTTTTGCTTCTTCCCCTGCACATCATCAGAGATTAATTGGGCAGTTTATATTGGTGTCTTATTGCAAAAATGAAGAAGTGCCTCATTCGTGGCCAGCAGAGATCTATCATTTTGCCGCCCAGCAGCAGTCCCGCTAGTGAATGCCTATGATTCTGTTCCTGTGCAGTCATACAGAAGTGAAGGGAGCTGGGCTCTTTGTTTGGTCATCCCATGGGAAAGGCTTAACTGTCCAGCTCTCTGAGAACCAAAACATTGGTTCTATAGGCAGAACTACAAGAGGGAAAGGAAAAAAAACAGATGATGAATCATCTTCTTCCCCATATTGGGAAGATTCACAGCTGTGATAGAGTCGCAAGAAAAAAACAAATCACGATTCAAAGCCCAGAGAGAAAAGTTGGCAAACAAATACAGTAAAATCGAGTAAAAAAATGAAATTGGGTGATACTACTACTTTTGAAGGACTGGAATAAAAGCAATAGCTAGAGAAAGAAAAGGGGGAGTGCTGAATGAGTGTAAAAAGAGAGATAGAGAGATAGAGATAGACAAGTACGGGTGGTAAAGAGTGAAAAGAGGAGCTGGATGGCACTTTGGCAGCTTCTGAATGTTCCCAGGAGGATTACTCAAGCACTAGATGCCACAGACTGCCAGCGAGACCACAGAGAAGCTGGGTGAATGGAGACACACAACCACACATGGACACAGGTACACATCTCTGTGGATGTCCTCCTGCTGTGGACTGGTCTCTAGTTCACCTGTTTCCTCTCTTTCTTTTTTCGTCATCTACAATCAGTTTTCCTTCATTCTTCCACATTTCATCCCATTCTCAATCACACTTGTTCTCAGTGTCTTCAATCAAGCCTTTCCAAACAGATAAGAGAACAGGTCTGACTTGCCCAGCCCCAGACAGGTAACATGGGCCCCATCTTCTAAGTGCTTCTGGAGCTCTTTGAATTCTGCGTACATGGGCAGGATTCGCTTTTCAGAGAAAAATGGATCTCGTCTCAAGGAGAGGAAACAACCTCACCTTCTCCCTTGCTCACCCACTCCATCATTTATCAATTTAAAAGCAAAGACTTCTATATATTGCTCTCTGTCCTTCCCAGCATTTTATCTTTCTATTACTCCCACATGTTAACTCTCTCACACTCTACCTCACACTTCTCACAGTGTAAAACCTCAGTTTGTCTGGCAAAAACTAAAGTGCTTTGGATTTCAGTGGGTGATTTTTCACCTGTTTGTTTGTTTGTTTGTTTTTGTTTGTTTTTATTTATTCCACCACTTAGCTTGAATTTTCTTTGAATCAGTTCATGTCTAAATACTGCTGACTGCTTAGTTGGTCCACTGTTCCCAGTCAACTGAGTACATTAAAAAAAATCTATCTACTGGATTCCTTCTCTAATAATTCTGAAGCACAACAGATCTTTATCAAGTTTCAAAACTATTGAGACTGATTTGTGGAATTTAATTTGCACTAAAGAGGATAGTCACTGAAGAAGATATCAGTCAATCGACACATGGATTTTTTTGACAAGGCGCCATGATTTGCCTTCAGCCGGTTTCTCCACAACAATGTGAGCGTGTATGTGCATGTGAGTGTTAACCTAAACATCTGTCCTGCCCTGAGGGCAGTGAATGTTGTCTTCACTAATTAAAGTAGCATCTTGACAGATGTTAAGGATAAGAGCTTCTGCAAAATATACTTTTGACTTGTTTCACTTCTAGAGCAAGATTGGCCATGCTGCAGGATCGTTTGATGTGCATGTGCGTGTCTGTACTGCGTGTTTTTTGTGTGTGCGTGCACATGCATGACCACTGGCAACTCCTTTGTTACATGTTTTGAGCTTCCAAACTTCCAAGAGTTAAAACATATTTTAAACATATTTATAAAATACATTTTTGATAGTCATTGCAAAATTGTCCTTTTCAACAGTGTTACTTTGACCATTTCTATAAGCTGAAAAGCACAGAAAGAGAGAAAATTCATTTTCCTGTCTTGTAACAAAAAATCATAAACACCCTAGAAATAATTAGTTTTTGATCCTAATTAATTCCTAACAAATGCAGGAAAGGAAGATTCAAAATTGAACTGACAGATACGGTGCCTACAAAAACGTGTTATTAATTTCTTCTGTATAAGTGGGTGCTAAATTTATGCATCATACAAACATTGATGTGAATGCAAATTTTCATTTATGTGAAATGCTATGGCTGCACTTCACAGTGTGAAACCGCATGACATGATAAAGACATATGCTTGCAAATATAAATGATCCACCCTCCCCCAGCTGCATGTGTGGATTTGCCTTGAATGTGTGTCAGGTTCAGTCATGTAAGGCAGAAAAATGCCACAGTGCAATAGTTTGCCAATATGGATCAGCTGCATGAACAGTTGCTTTACAGATTCTTGTAGCAATTACAATGAAGGTCAAGGCCTCAGCGATCATGTCTCCTCATGGTACAGCCAGTTCCTCTCACAAGGCCCACCGATGGAAGAAAACATGCCCATTAAACCCAAACATATAGACTTATCTGCACTCAGGCGAAGCGCCAAACCCTGTCTAGGTTTGATCAACATCCTTTTGACAGAAGCATCCATAAACAACTCTGTAACCATTTTCAAGACCATCCAAGACTAATGCAGAAGGCGATCAACTGAGAGTGCCAAGAGAATTGGTTTCCATGGTGACATTGATGGTGCGATTGGAAAACTGTGTGTTTGTGTGTGCTCACACCCCAACGCCCATGTGCATTCCTTTTAATATCAAAAGGAAGAGTGCTGCAAGGATTGGTTTCAGATGGGGTGGCGTTTGTAGCCAAAGGTAAGAAGGGGGAAAGGGGTGGGAGGCGACAGCTCGCTATAAGATATTTTCGGGTTTTTTGTTTTTTGTTTCTTTTTTTAAGGGAGGAGTTTATATATTACTCAACTGCATCTTGTAAATGCAAGAGGCTGCCGACACCTGACACCTCTACGAGGCTACGAATAGATTTTCCACAATAAAATACTTTATAAGAAGCTGCAACACAGGCTACAACTTGTTGGCTTTATCTTCAGAATCACTACACAGGCCACACAAGAAAAACAGGGTTTGTTCATTAGTACGCAGTTACACCTGGTGTCAAACCAAAATTTATAATGGAACTGTAAAAAACATGTCACAGCACCTATTTACAATAAAATCTACTTTTTCTTTGTGATTTGCGCTTAACCCATCTGAATTTCTCTAAACAATAATAAGATGGGAATCGTTCCGCGTTTGGATGAAGGAAAACAAGGACAGCCACCTTCACAGAGTCCTGCTTTTGGCTCAGCTGCCAGTTAATTAGAATAATTATTATTAGAATAATCACGGGCCATCCTCAGAATTGTGTCCAGAAATGTTAGGTATCAAAGTGTTGACCATCGCAAAGCCGGGTTTATTTTTAACCGTCCACTGTAATGTTTCTTTACGTCGTTTATCTACATCACGTCCAATCGACTTTCATTTAACATTTGCTATTTTCGCGATCCGAAGAGAAATATGAGCATATTTAGCCCTTTTCACTGCTGCAATTTAATCTGCAGCTCAAGCTTATTGTTGACGGTCGGCCTTGTGGGACTTTTCATTGTAGGTTGTCACTTTACCTTTGGAGTAGCTGCGATATGAATGTAAAAACAAACAAACAAACAAAAATGTTAATTAAAAGGGGGAGAGATGGAAATGTGTCAACCAATTAGCTTTTTGAAATGGTTTACCTACTAGCATGTATATCAGGTGCACCTATAATCGTTTCTCAAAGCAATTACTTATGTTTACCTGTAAGTTGTGGTGATGAACAACCAACTGGATGTGTCGCCAAAGAAAAGCCACTCACTCGTTAATAATCAACCTGTTTGTGTTTACGTATGCTATTTGCATGTTTAAAATAAATGCCAATCATTGTCTTACCTTTGCAGCAAATCGCGGCGAAAAAAAAGTTTTTGGTGCTGTCCCCGTACAGGACCTTATTTCATCAGCTTCAGAGAGGGTCTGCCACCGCGAGCTTCAGAGCGCACCGCGTTCCAAGACAGGAGCGCTTCACAGACCAAACAGGGATTTTCTGTTAGTAAAATCCGAGGAGCTCCGCAGCTCAACGATCCCACTGAATGAGCTCTGCCTCACCTCACTCTTCGGCGCTTTACTCCCCCACCCACCTCCACCCGTTTCCCCCCTCTTTGTTCCTTCTGCATGGGAATGCCAACTCTCGTTGGCTGAAGATGCAGCCTATACCGTACCCCTTTTTCTCTCCGTGTCTCCCTGTGACCCTCTCTACCCCACTCAGTCTCTAGTTTTCTTTCACGCGTATGCATAGGAGCACGCGCGCGATTTACCGGCAAGGACACGCAAAACCTTCCTCATAAGGACATTGGTTAAGTGAGCTAGATTTCCTTAAAGTGAAGCCCACTAATACCAACCTAACCTCAAAAAGTGTCCTAATTAAGTCATTCTTTGGTAGCCATAAGGTGTTCTGCGGATTTGTCTGATCTACACCAATGGCATTATTGGTGATGTAAGTTTTTATTACCTATTTTTACACAGGCTTGAGGTTATATTAGACCTGCACTACATTTTCTATTTTGTCGGTCTAACTTGCAGCATATTTATTAGATAAATGAAAGAAAAGTAAGTCTAAAGTAAGAAGAAGGTGTTATTAGTTAGTATTTAGCTTCATGTAAGATTCAAAGAATGACGCAGAGAATCTTCAGCCCAAAGCTAAAATTAAATTTAATATGGTAGTAGTATGAGAAAAAAAAGTATACAATCTTTACAATGGAGTACACAATGAACTCTGATTTTCTTTCTCTTGAAAATGACTGCAATGATCAATTGTTGGCAAAGAAGTAGTCCCTTAATTTTGAGTGGGATAATACATTTAAGATGACCCTGAAAAAAATACTGTCTTCATTCTGGTGATGGACATAAAGTAGTGTGTGTCATCTGGCTTCATGGATAGGTAAATCTGGGTATCATCTGCATAGAAGGGAAGATGTATATTTTGCCTTCATACTGCCTGTATTATATCCTGTTCATAGCCTGTACATAGCTTGTACTCACTACAGCCTGTACATACTTATAGTTATAGCATATTCATAACATACTTCATACGGTGTACATTATAACATACCGTAATAGACCCATTTCTGTAATATACTTACATATCTATATTATTGCTAATATATATTGTAATATATCTATATCATGGCTAAAGCACTTCTGGATGGATGCAAACTGCATTTTGTTGCCCTGTACCTGTGACATGTGCAATGACAATAAAGTTGAATTCTATTCTATTCTAATGTAAATAGAACTGGTTCTAGCACAGAACCCTGTGGAACTCCATAATGAGCCTTAGCATATGAGAAAGACTCACCATTTGCATGAACATATTTGAGTCTCAGATATAATTCAAACCACTGCAATGTAATACCTTTAATATCTATGGTATGCTCTAATGGTTGTAAGAAAAAATCACGATCAACAGTATTGAATGCTGTGCTGAGGTCTAGCAGGATAAACACAAAGATAAGAGGACATACGAATACCATTTGTGACCTTCACTAACATTGTTTCTATACTGAGATGACCTGATTGATCTGCTTTAAAGCCCACAAAGGTGTCAAGTTTCCAATTATTCATGAACCATTCCAGTTTGGGCACAGTGTTGTAAAAGTGATATCTCCCACACTGATTTTCAATACTAAAATAAACCTCTTAAAATGAAAGTTACAACATAGCTAAAGAAGTTAAATAACTTATGTCAGACATAACCCAGACAGCATAAACAATTCTACCTTTCTAAATGTTTTGATTATGCAAGGTGGCGTGAGACCTTTTTCTGAAAGGAATAAAGAGTTAAAATGTCAGAAATGCTAAAATAAAATTCTCCTATTGATTCTATTGAAAGACAAGACATTAAAGAAATATAAAGTAAGTAGGTCAATATTTTACTTTCACAAGGCATCGTGACACATCCTTAATTTAATATTTTTGCCTCAGTGTAGTCTATAAAGACGTATAGTTACAGTGTTCCAGACCATGGGCTATTAACGGTTCTGTGGGACTGTCAAACAGCAACCTTTCTCACTTTGGAATTTAAAAACAGATTTTTCTTAAACTCTGTCTTTCTCTTTATTTATCAAGATTTCTTGCTTTCATGTACAATTTTTGGGGGGTTTTTTGGTTAGATTTTTTTTTCTTTGCTCAGCTTCAACAGGACTCTATGAGAGAAGGCTTTTCACCCCTGCATAGGTGTGGCATGCCTGAACGAGTACGAGTAGCATTTTTCAAACATGATGGCAAAAACTGGCTTTGTAACAAGTTCGTTTTCAAAGCCAATGAACTTTTAAAATTCACTGGCTACAAAATACCATTGAGATGAGTTTGCGATCAATGGACTGATCTTTAAAGAGTGGGATTTGACTCATGAGAGTGCTGTTTGCATGCTGTTTCCTGTCAGTTCAAAGCCCTTGAAATCCATAAACCCCCTTTAAGCTGATCTGTTAGGGAATACTCTAGTTTGAGTGGGGACATAGTGATGAAGCAGTGCTTAAGGTTACTGTTTCTCTGACAGCATGTGATAGATCACACTGAATTATCATTGAAGTTACTGTACATTTAGATAAATATGGTCCTAGCATTTAAAGCTTATTAACCTCTTAAGCCCCAATGCCCCCTGATACGGGGGCGAAAGGCAGGAGATCAGTTAGGCTTGAGGCTTAAGAAGTTAAGCAACAAATAAGTGCATGTGGTGTAATGCAAGCAAAATCCCAAACGCAGAGTGCTGACCAAGCATTGTCAGGTATGAGGGGTTGGTGGAGCACTTTTTCAACTGATTTGATATTACACTTCTGCACACATGACTCAATACAATGATTGCATGTTTTCAGCTGAGGGATCCTTTTGGTATGTATCCAGCAGCCCACTAGCTCGGAAACAGAAAGGCATTTGTTTGAGCAGCACTAATTAGTCTCTACAAATTCTATTTGCAGCTTTGCCACCATGGATGTGGAAAAGTAAAGACTAATTGAATGGAAATAACAGAAATACATTTTTGATTTTTAACACAGGTAGTCTTAATTTTAATGTTTCACTTTTCACATCTTCAAATTGAAACGTGTAGGGCAAACTGAAGATCAAAAGGAGGGATCTGCTGGAAAATTCAACATAAACCAGAAAAGCATTAAAGTTACACCAAGACTGTATCAGTATTATCTCTTCTATTGTGTAGATATAAAAAAGAGAGAGCAGACAAGAAAAGAAAATGTGTCTGGGGTGTCTGATGAGCAGCACTGCTGACAGGAACAGAATGAGCAGTATGGACAGGGTAATAGCTTTGAGAAAAATAATAAGAAGCGTGTCTCTTTGGGAGAGCCATTGATGATACTGACAATCGAGGGGCTTACTGCAAGAAACTCACCAATCTTTCACAAATGCATCATGTAGATTATGTGCAATATGGTATTCTTCCTTTTGAAATTAGCCCCACTTCTACTAGCTCTGGGCTCTTGGTTTCTAGGATTTATTTGAGTTATACCTGTGTAATGTAGGAAGGCATGACAGTGCACAGAGTAAAGGATTCCTGGCTTAAACTCACTGGCCAGCTAATGCCCTTCTGTGTGGCATTGCCAGTTATCTCCAGGTAGTCAAGGTTTCTCCTATAGTCAAAGATATGCATGTCAGGTTAACATGTCCATAGGTGTGATTGTGAGTGCAATATACCTTATAGAAAACAAACAAACTCAAAGACTTACTCAGCATTAGGAATGGCCCAAAAATTGATTATTGAGTCATATTTGGTATGGTTATCTTTTTTCTTGACACAGCCTAAACTCTCTCAAGCAGGCTTTTTTGTACTTCCTTAAAGTATATGAATAGTTTCCAAGTCTTTTAAAGAGACAGCCTTTTTGCTGACTTTTTTTCCGTTCTCTGTCAAGATGAAAACATGCTGCTTCAATAATGTACTATTGAAAAGGTTCCTAACTCAAGGAATGAACCAATGTTGCTTCAGCCAAATCTATGAAAAGTGCTAATGATGACACAATTAGTCCAACATAAAATATTATTTTTGCATGAGTGATGTGATTCCTAATAATCTATTATTTGAAAACTTAGCATATCTCAGGATGGAGTACTGTTGTGTCCTTAAAATCTTAAAGGAAAGTGGACGAGAGCTTGGAATTAAATAATTTTCCTTTGAATGTCTCTTGTCCTCTCAGCCTTCCCACCCTGTCCTTTTAACTTGTCTCAGTCTGGGTCTTACATTAAGAATTTCTTAAGCTGCTTGGTTTTCACGTACAGATATTTCTGCACAAATCTGTTACCCAAGATTACTCGACTGCGACTTCAGTGTGACCTCAAGGAATGACATATTAGCTAGTTTATGGAACAGTTTAAGTAATTTATTTTTATTTATTTGAATCATACTTTAAACACAATGATTTGTTAACTACCCTGTACACAGTATTGTATTGACTATTTAGGCTGAAGCTGAAATAAGATTTGATAGAGATAGCATGGTAGGTTGTGAAGTGCAACATTGAGTCAATAAGACAAGTAAGCGCAATTCAGCTTTCCATGTTTATGCATCTATTATTGTTACAGATACAATAATCAAAAACACAGAAGTTCAATGTTTGCACTGGTTGACATGTAACTGTTGTAGTGTGTGGACACTGCAGTTTAGACTGAGTGAATCATAAATACAGGTGGAAATTACGGTTTAATTAATAATAGTGTAACATTAGCAAGATTTGTTTTAAACATTGACAAACCATTTTCAAATTTACCTTTAGTACCAGCAAATAGGCTTTATGACTGAGAGCTAGGGAGGTCTATGAGAAAAATGTGAGGAGCAAAGCTTGAACTGTAAATGCAGAAGACATTTCTGGACATTACAGAAGAAGTCCCATTTTGTTATGACAACAATGCTAACAGTGGAGTATGTGGGCATCCTTTTCAGCTCAAAGGCTTCCTCTCATGCTGAGAAGCAAGCACAGAAAGCTCATCAGCCTAACTGGGAAACTGGATCAACACCTAAACATTTTCTTTAAGTCTGGTGTTAAGTATTTTACCCCTCCGGCTCTCCGGTGTAAACTATTTTCTCATGGTAGCATTTTCTCATCATTATCCCAGTACTTTGTTCAGAGCTACACCTCTGTTCCCAGGCCAGTCAGCTTATGGTTTAACGTTGCCTGTGTCTCTATTGATGATGCCCTGTGAGCTTACAAGGGCCTGTGAACAGACGGTCTCCCAGCACAAGTGGATAGGACTGTCCTCTGGGAAACATGGGACTATTGCTAAGCTGTTGTTCAGCTTTGGTAAATGGTTGAAGAGAAGACAGAAAGTCTTTGATAGAAGATGTTCCTGTGAAGAGAAAAAGGGGAATTCCACCAGTTCGGCATTCCAGTTGTGACCTTGCATTATTAATATCTCCTGTTGAACTGTAAAAGGCCAAATCGTTTTTGAACTGTAATAAGTAGATGTTATACTAAACACAAACGTGTTTGCTAAAACATTATATTGGGTGGAATGACACAAAGCAATTGCGGCCAGCTGGAAATGAAAGCTCAGGTCATTTTTGTCTATGTGGTAAGACTGCAGTGTTTCACCAGCTTCACTGTGTGCATAAATGGAATAAAACTACAGTAATGCATTGCTTACTGTCCCGTTTTGTAACTCATTATAAGCTGCAGGTCTTTAGTCTATGCAAACTCACTTGGAAGTTGTATAATGGAGAAAAGTCACAATGGAGGTAATTGATTTGGGAAATGATCTGTGAATAACTTGCTATGTTTATGGTTGTGAAAACGGTGCTGCTCTGACCCGGATTCATTCCATTGTGTGCTTCATGAAGCAAATATAAGGTCCTTTTTCAATGTACCCGAATCTGTCTACGGAATATATTTGTCATAAAGACTTTTACACCGTGTGAAAGGATAAGAATGACCAGTCTCACAAGCTTCACCACACCAACCTTTCCTTTAATAAAAATGTCATGATTTTTCTCTTTCAATAAAATATGTACATCTCTGGAGTCACTTGAATTGATATAATAATTCAGTACATTACAACATATATACATAACAGAGGTTACAGTCCAAACCATTAACCGTCAAATACTCAGATGAATGATTTTCTTATCAGTTTCAAGTGTTTAATCTCAGGTTGAAAGACCTGAACACTAAAGTCTTCAGATAAAGGGCCGATGCATCAGCACATCTAATGTGCTAGCACCCCCTTCAGTTTGAGCACTGTGATGTCCAGTGTTGGTCGTTTAGTAGGAAAATGCCCTTGTGCATAAAAATAGATTAGACAGAATGAATTCACTACAATAGAGATTAAGCAGAGGAGAGGACTGTAAGATGTTTATTTCATATTGCTCTCAATCCAGTCTTTAAAGCTGGCTACATGTGTGTAGACTGTGTAGAGGTCAGGATCGCACTCCCCTTGGTCATAGCCAAAGCTCACCAGTCCCAGGAGTCTCCACAGCCCTTTGCTCTCCCCTTGCGCCTGTGCATAACCAGGCTTTCGGTTATCATCGACTTGATTCTCAGAGAGGGCAGGGAGGACGAGAATTCCCCCAGTGTCAGAGGGGCATATGTTAGATGGTCCATAGTCGGGCTTTTGGCTGGCACACAGCATATTGTCTGTTACACTGACTGGCACACCGTTACGAGCGTATTGCTGCTCACATGGGACTACATCAGCAAGGTGAACGAGCCCAACCCTAGCCTTCTCATCGGGGCCTAAACTTGACTCGGGCATTGGAGACCAGCCCGTCACAAGTCCTTGAGTTGATGTCAAATCTTCTTCCTGGTTTTCTGACAGGCACAGAGGCAGGACTTTTTCTCCAATCCTTGCCTTGTCCAGTAATTTGATCACAGCAATGTCAGAGTCAAGAATATTGGGATCATAGTTTGGATGAATAACAATGGAGGCCACCTGAAAGGGGGAAAGACATGCTTAGTTTTATCAAAAGGGATTGTGTGAATAACAAGACTTCCAAGAGCTTACCCGCAGGTGTTGAAGACCTTTGGTTTCCCTGTCATCATCACGATAGTGCTTCCCCACAACCACCTTTATTGTGGCAGTGTCCAGGGGAAAAACCTTGCCCAGATCTGTCACACAGTGAGCAGCTACGACCAGAACCCTTTGGTTAACCAGAGCTGCACTGCAGACCAGCTGCCAGTGAAAAGCCTGATTGTGTTTGCCACTTCCTGCTCCGCCATCCTTCTTCAGGGACCCTGCCTGGCTGTCTGCCTTGGTCACCTTGGTCTCTGTACCCTTGGTGGAGCGGCGGTAGATGGCAGCCAGCCAAGGCCAGTGAGCCTCTTCTGGCCTCTCTGTGTCAAAGGTTGGATGCTTCCCACACACTGCCAAAGAGGATGAGAGGTGAGACCATTATCAACGGGACGGCAGGAAAAACAAGACAGGAGAAATTGAAATTGCACTGAGGTTAAGTCAACATTTTGAGCTGTGGGACTGCTTTTATTTAAAGTAGTAGCATTGATGGAGCAGAATATAAAACACTTAAAGGCTACAGAGCCATGTGAAATGTGACTCCCTGAAAGAAGAAGTGAGAAAACGTCATCTTTAAGTACACAATTTGCACAAAACATAGAATGGTACCTTGTCTGTATACACTTAAACACTAAACACTAATACCAATTCACCAGAATTACAAAATCAGACCAAAGAAGCAGATTATTCAAGGATTTTATTCATTGATCTGGTGTTGTTTCTTAGCTCAGTACCATATAGCACCACATAAAAATAAATATTCCTCCAGTATTTATTGATGTATTTTATTTAACAGTGCTCACAACATTGCTTTTTTTCACATTAGTAATAAGGAAAGTTGTGATTGTTACTGTACAAATCTCATATCCCATAGAGAGGGAATTCAATTTAAGAGTGCAGTAAAGAAAATAAAGAGTAATAATCTTGAATAGTAACATAATAAGTTGTTTATATAGGCGTATATTCACTATATTCAGTATTTAATTAACAGCTAGAAATATTAACAACTTTAATAATGCATGATACATATATATATATATTTAATATAAACAGCTCATCTTCGCTGTTTAATATGATGAAATAATAATGTTTAGATAGCAGCTGTGTTTTAACTTTGCTGTTATAGTCTTCTCCACTCTGTTTATGGAAACAAGAGGCATTAGTGCTACATCTGACATCTTTTATTGAAAATTCTGTCATTGCACCGATGTCACAGCTGTGCTGTACATACCAGCTTATGAATTTGAGCTCAGGTTCTTAGCAAGCTTTCACTGAGGGGTAAAAAGGCTGTGCAAAGATGCTTTAATCAATGTCAGCAATTGGAGACAAGAATGCTTTTAGAAGGTGCTTTTGTATATGATCATCAAATATTACTTCATTATATAAATTGCCATCAAAACGCTATGACTAAGTTACCACATCATAATTTTTAATGTCTGCACAGGATTGTTATGTGGGTGTAAATCACTGTATTAAAAATGTCTGACAACTAGTGGTCCTCTGCTGCCCTCACCTGGTGAACAAGAGACATGGCGCCCGCTCCATTTCCCTGTCTTCAAGCAAGTCCGGCGTGAACTGCCAAAGTGGTGGTAGTACTGAGATGCACACTCATATTCTATATGCGTGTAAAGATGGTGGAAACCCTGGGGCAACTGCGAAAGCACCGGGGGGGCTTTAGTGGGACTGTGCAACTGTGGCTGCTGGCCCATGACTGAGGAGTAGAGCTTGTGCACAGGTGTCTTTCTGAGGGGGAAAATATGCCAAAGGTATGTAGTAAATGCATTATATGAGTCCTTGATATTAATTCTTCAGCTAAATGGCATACATACCTACACAATACTATATATTTCTGGTTGCCAGTTATTCTATATAAGATGATGTTTTAATAATCATACCTGGATGGTACCTGAGGGGGCAGAACTTTTTGTTTCACCAGCTCTGAGACTTTGGGCTCACGACATGCTGCAAATAAACAAATATGTTTAAAAAACCCATTCATATGAAATATGCACAAAAAATTCAGAAAAGTGACCAACCGGCTGCTGATTGCTGTATTTTTTCTGCTAAAGAGGCATGTGGAATCTATCTGTACATGTAACACTTGGCAAAAATAAAATAGGAGCTTTTCACACAATGTTAAACCATCTTCTTAGAAATTCATTTCTAAATGCTTTTCACCTAAAAGCCTTTAAATTGTATTAATAGAGGCATGTTTTGCATGCTGTTTCACATGGCCTACTTTGGCTGTGCCTGTTTCTTTAATTTATTCATTAAAGCTGTGCCAGCGGACAGTTTCTCCACTTACTTCTTGGCAAAGAGCTACAGGGCACCCAGGCCAAAATCTATTAAGAACTAATTAATATTTACAGCTCTAGTCCTGATGGATCATTTTACTGCCAGAACCTTTTCATTAATAACATTTAGCATTAGCGTTTATTCAGCATTTTCAGATTATTGACATACAAGCCTGTATATCTACAACTTTAATAGACTGATATAACATCCACAACCATCTATTAACTGTTCATTTTGTTCTCAAACACTACAGTGTCTGCTAATGCTTCAATATGTCTGAAACCTACACACCAGTCCCGTAAAAAAAGAAAGAAAAATGCTGTTTGTATATGCTTAAAGAAATTAAAACATTTCACAAATCTCCAAACAACAAAATCTTAATAATTAATTCCATAAAAAGACAAAGCAGGCACTGGTACCTCTGACACAGAGGGGCTGTTTGCCACTCCATGTGCCATCTGGCTGGCATGTGCGTCGGTCATCACCACTGAGCGCATAAGATTGATTGCACTTGAACTCTACTGTTTCAGGCTCCAAACCTGGCACCACCTGGTGGTAGCCATGGTAAAGGCGAGGTAGAGTTGGGCAGCTTTTTTCTGGACAACAGAGAGCAGGTGAGAGCGAAGGCCAAATAAAAGCAGATAATTATTCACTCAATTATTCATACTGTCGTCATTGATTCTCTTACCGGTGAAGCTTTGGTTGGCTTCTCGCTCCCTTTCTTTTTCTTCTTCTTTCTTCTCTCTTTCCACCTCCTCCTTTGTTTTCTCAGTTGAATCCTTCTCCTTTTCATCCTTCGCAGTTGTTGATTTTTCCTTCGGTTTCCCACTTTCTGCTCTGTACAGGGTGATGTTGACACGAGTTGGAATTATTTTCCTCCCTGGCGGTAGAGACCCTATGGTATTATTTTCTTTACTTGTGCTCTCGGTATCATGTGAAACAGTGTTGTTCTTTGTCACTTCCAGTTCAGGCATTTCCACTGTGTTTTCACCCTCAGTTATGACCGTCTTGAGCTTGGTGTCATTGGGGCCCACTTTGTCAGGATCTCTTTTCCCATTCACCTGTTTTTCTTTTCTTTCACTTTCTTCCTGTCCTTTGTCTTTTGTCACAGGGATCTCTGTAACATCCGTCTTTCCTTTGTCAAAGTTTGTGTCTTCTTTTTTTTCAGGTTGTTTTGGCTCTTTCTCTTCAACCATGTAATCTAGGCTGTTATCTGGGCTTTCGCTAGTCACTTTATCTTCCCCACTTCCAGATGGCTTCTCTGGGCCAGTATTTCTCTCATCTACCTCTCCTTCATTCCTGCCCTCAACCACAGTTTTCCCAGGAGTGGTCCCATTATATTTATCATCCCCGTCGACTGCTGTTGTGTTCTCCTGCTCAGTGTTTACATCTTTTCCGGCAACACTTTCGTTTTCGCTAGTCGTGTTCTCTTCTTCTTTCTCTTTGGTTTTACTTTTATCTTCGTTACTGTAAATATTTGTCTCTTTGCCCTTTTCTTTTACTTTGTCCTTTTCTGCTTCATTAAGAGTGTTATTCACTGTGAAGAAAAACATAAAAGAGATTATTAAGAGCTCGTAGTCATAGCTATTCATTGTACATTGGCCTGTACGATGAATAGCTCTAAGGCATTGAGTCATTTTCTCTCATCTATTAACAGCTTACTATTAAAAAAACCTCAAAATGACTCATCCATCTCCAGTCTACAGTTATTAAGACATATTTTCCAACCTTTAATGCAAACAGGAGAAGTCCCACTCCAGGTGTTATTGGGGAGGCAGGTTCTCTGAGAGCCCCCACTGAGTTCATATGGCTGGTGGCACAAGTACTGTAAAGCGATGAGAACATCATTGGGCCCATAAACCAAGAAGTGGTCCCCATTGGCTGGCTTGGGTGGCAGAGCACAGACTCTTTCCACTGGAACTGAAGGGAGAAAGGAAAAAAAAATCATATTTATTTTCCATGAGCTAAACCATTTCTGAGGCAATATGTATGGCATCAAGATGCAAGCTAAAGACACGCATACTGTATGACTTTCCCAGATATGAAATTGTAATTACTTTGAAAAGGGAAAAAAGCTATTTGTATTATTATCCTACCACAGTCCGGAGCAGGCGCACTCCATGTTCCGTCACTCAGGCAGATGGCGTGACGAAACCCCTTCAGCTCAAACCCAGGGTCACAACGAAAAGTGATGCGTGCACCAGAGTGATGAAACAGACCCTCTGTAGATCCGTGGGTGGGCACCGGAGGCCTGCGGCAGCCCACCACTGACGAGAAACACAGACATGTGGGGTTTATTTATATACACACAAAGTCTCCCTTTTTCCGAACTAAATGTCCAGTCATCAAAATTACAACGCATAGGAGGCATCTCTAACATACCTCAACAATCAGTTGAGACCACACAAACAGTTTCAGCAAGTTCTTTCTTTTCCTTTCTATTTACAGGTCAGACAGGTAGTCCATAAAGCAAAGACTCAATTTTTCTAATTCAAAAGGTTCCTGAGATTTAAAAGCACTGCCTGCTACCTCGGAGACTCATTAATAAATAATTTCACTCATCATCGCAAAGTGTGAACAGTTAACAGCATGATTTTAACACATGGCTTGTAAATAAGGAAGAAATAGATGCAATAAAACCCTTTTAGTCAAAATTTTCAATTTTCCACTGCTGTAAAAGAGATTTTTACGAAGTCGGATAGTAGAGACTGGTAATGTGTTTATGGAATACTGTGTGCAACTGTCCCATAGAAGAACCTCTTGCAAAAATAAATCAGTCCGGGGAAAACTCTTCTGCATGTGCACTGTAATCCTTAATCATTAAGCACAGCTGCACATATGCACACAAATGTTGTGATAAAGGCCCGCGAATGGGTTCGCAAAACATGTGTTAAGACAACAGTTATCATATCTCTATGAGGCTGTCTCGGAAGATTTGTTATGTTGTTGACTTTAAGTGGGATCAGATCCATGAAATGCACTGTCTGTGGTTTTTAAGCTCCAAACCAAAGAACCCTCCCTATAATCTTTATAACTGAACGGCATTTCCAACCTTCAGTCTTTTAGGGGATAAGGAATGCGCTTGGCAAACCAAAAGTAGAGAAATAAACTGTAGCTGACCTCTTTTGAATATGTCTAAAAAACCATGAAGTGCCCAGAGGTGCCGTGTGCCTTGTTGCTCTTTTCCCATGAAATGATTTGTCTTTTATATGCGAATGCAAAGACAAATCAAAATAAATGTGGAGTCATTAGAGTGGAATGCTAACATATTACACATCACAACACGTACTGTAAGTAAATCATCGTTTCTTTCACAAGTTCTCTGGAAACTGAGTTACTTACTGCATACTGAAACTGATAATTGTCAAAGATAAATTCAACTGACGCCGAGAGGGAAAAGAAAAAGAAGAGAAAGCATTTCCTGTTTTTTATGATAAAGTGTCACACTGTCTCGTACCAAATGAGTTTTTAGCTTTCGACAGATGACAGGGTGATTACAGAAGGCATAAAATATGGCTAAGGTCAGGTTCGTATTTGAAATTCTCCGCCTGACTCTCAGGCAGAAATGCAGACTACATTATCACCAGAAAATGTAAGGCATTAACGTTGCTGCAGCTCTTTTCCATTCAAATTAACAGCTGAGGATTCCTCGTGAGAATACAGATGAATGCGCACTGTGTGAAATCAAACAGCTTTTTTGAAAAAGAAAAATGGGTGTTTCCTCCAGTGGAAAATACTGTCTGTTGTTATATAAGTCGAATTGTTTCACCATTAGTTTTATGGACTTGAATGTAGCCCTGAAAAACAGCACCAAAAGAAAAAATGTGGAATTCACCAAGTCTGCTTTTGCCGAATCTTAAGAGAGGTGTGTTGAACACAAAAACACACCAGACATCTATTACTAAAAGACCTTGTAGTGCCTTGTAGGCAAACGTAACGTCTGGTAACTTTAACCAGACCCATAGGGGAGCAGTAGCTCCAGAGCTCCAGGGCACACAAATATTTAAGGTGGTATAAAGTGGCAGTACAGTAAAAATATAGTATAAAATCTAGTCTGTGTTTCTTCTCCTTGTCCACTTCCTCTTGCTGCCTTCTTTCCTCATTTAGTTTCATGTCATTTATCCTATTTATCTGTCAACAGAAGAAAATTGCTTAATTTTGCACATCTATATGTGTTAGGTGGCCATTTGGGTTTTGCTGTTTCTTCCAGTGAAACTTGAAATCGACACATATGAACACAGACAGTCCTGACCGTATGACTGTAGCAGGCAGCTGGCCTGATCTCAGTCCAGACCACAAACCTCTCCCTTGTGAAAATGAATCACTGCCTGCATTGGGGCAGCAACAACAGTAAAGAAAAGCCTCAGGGAAGAAATCAATTTTTGGAAATTCGTTGTGACTAGGCGTGCCGATTTTCAGATGAAAATTGTTGAAATAATTTAGGGATTTTGTAAGCCTCAGTACATTAAGACACATGTCTTTCCAATGCCTCATAAGATGGAAAATAGACTGGTTTAGTCTTTCCTGTGATTAAAACATGCATGGATTTTATTTTAATTTCCAACTTTAATATATTTTCTCCAAAATATCAGTGTTTTGCTCACCAAAGTCCCCTATTATGTTACAGACTCACCATTTTCACACCTCCTGCCTGTGTAGCCAGCCAGACAGGCACAGTGGTAAGAGTAAGAACTGTCTAGGATACATGTCCCATCATGCAGGCAAGGGGAAGAGCTGCAAGCTGTGAACATACAGGCAACATTAGGGTACAAACAGAAAGACTGTCTTTATCAAAATAAAAACATAGAAAGCTGAAATGTGTGGCTGCAGATGTCAGGCTACATCCAGGAATCATACTCAAAGCTGAAATAATTAAACCTTCATTTCCAAAGCCCACTGTTTACTTTTACTACATCTGGCTTGGGCATTGGTAACATGTGTGTGTGTCTGTTTTTGAGTTCTAGACCTTGAGAATGAGGGCATTTCTGTGAAGTGAGGGCATTTTGGTTTGTGAACGGGCCGTTAACAGACTCAACACCCATGACAAAGTCTTTTGCCAGAAAATGTAGGTGCTAGTCATGCACTAATAGGAGCTTTTATTAGGTACTGGACACTAAATACCATGGAAACGTCTTTCTTGTTTGTATTTGTTGTGATTCCAAAGAGCCCCGTTGATCATGACAAATTTATAAACAACTTCTTATCTATTCCATATACAAAAGCAAAGATTCCAGCTCAATCTAAATATCAAGATTTGGTTTCAGGTTTAAAGAAAATAGCTTTCTTCCATGACGGCTCATTTAAGAGGGCTTAAGATTTGCAGCTGGGAAGTATGGTACATTGGCAAGGGTACTTTAAAGCAAAGGAGAAAAGCACTGTTCTTATAATAGAAGATATACTTTGTTATGTAACCTACCTGAGTTCTCTTGGAAAGTGGCAAAGAATCCATCAAAATTCTTGTAACCATCAGACACAAAGAGAACATGCAAACTGTTGCCAGAGCTGTGAACTGGTGCAGGTCTGTTATTCCCACAGTATCTACCGATAACACGCGAGCGGATACTGTCTCCATCTCGGACTTCCACATAGTCGTAGTGACAAGAATGGTGAAACTCCAGACTCAGCATCATGAACCTGCAAATACAAGAATCGTGGCAGATTGAAATGGCAGAGAGTAGAACAAATGACTCAAGGCTATCCAACCATCTATTCTCTTCTGCGTATCCAATCAAGGGTCGGGATGTGCTTCAACATTAGACTTAAAATGTGCTATTCATTATTTTTGTCTTGATGCTATTTGTGTCCACATGATGCTGATGATGTGAATAAAGTTAAGAAAATAATTACAGTTCTTAATGGTTTTCCTTTCCATCTCACTGAATCTTATTTTTACAAGGTAGCACAGCATTTAGAAAGCTAGATTTCTAAATTGTTTTTGTTTTGTTTTTTGTTGTCAGATGCAACTAAGTCAGATTAAAAAGCTTTGTTGTAGCCAGTGTTGGATTTAACGCTTTCCAGAGTAACACATTACTGTGTTTTACATTTAACTTTTCATAAATACAGTAATTTAACGCATTGCTGTGCTGAATTCAGTAATCACATTACAGTTACAAATCTTGCTACATGTGTTACAATCTTGTGTGAAAAATCTTCTTCGGTTATTTGCATGCCGGGCAGATAGAAAGAAGAAAAATCAACCAAACATGCTTTTTTCTCCCTGCACATTTTTGCTACAGTCAGCTGATATCAGGACCAGAGTGCAATAATAAAGTACAAACCACATGCAGGACAGAAGCAACTGCATTGTACTGCTAACAGAACTTCAGCTCTTTGCGAGCTTCTGTATAGACAGCATGCTAACACAAAGCTAGTCAAGAACCCAGACTGATTAACAAGCTGAGTGCATGCTGACCCTAGCCCAGCAGCCAGAGCCTGAACTTCAATAGGCTGCAATGAGCTCACAGCCTACATTTCTTCCTGTTCATTATTATACCGTAGAATCACTGTGGCATTTGCTTTGAATTATCTTTAGGCTAGTTTTAAAATGTATTTTTGTGTTTTCATCTTTGTGTTCATGCATAATAACTAAAAAAAGATTTTAAAGTAAAGGGATCACTAGAGGTCATGACGGATACAGGCGAAAGCAAATCAAATGAGATGCCTATTATTAACTTTGTGGTTTGGGTGAGCCTTGAAACCTCTAAAGAATGTTTGAAATAGTAAAGTTCAGTGTATTGTGAATGCTCATTATTTGCATATATCAGTGCCATTTCATTATTGTAATAGGCAGGATGTATTGCTAATAAACAGTGTAACCCATTCCATTTCAAATCAACATAATGTTTTGTTTGTTTGTTTTTTTCAGAGAGGAAAGTTAGTCAGGCAGAAACACATTTTCCAACAGTCGCTTTAAAAATAGAAACGCACTTTGGTTAAAGTTATTAAAATGTGACAATGGCTGCACTTATATTGCCCTCCAAGAAGGATTTGGCCCTTCTCTTTAGTTTGTCACATGCATCATGGCTGTAAATTTTAATGAAGCACTTCATACATAGCTTTAAAAAAATCCTTGCAATCATTAAATCTCTTTCACACACACTTCAAGCCTAGACATCAGGAACTGCATGCTCGGTCTGAACCTAGCTGTATGGAGCTTTTGTTCTTCTTAAAACCTGCACAAACACTTGCCCATAAAATCTGTATGTGTAATGGAGAAAATGACAGAAATAGAAATTTATCACAGGACTAAGAGGCCATAATCTTACCAAAAAAAAAAAAAAAATGGTGCTATGGTTTCCAAACCTCCAAACTCTTTGCCATCAATCCTCAACATACATCTTCCAGCTGAGTGGAAATCTGACTTAACCAGGCCAGTAGATAATATTTACTGCAGATGGACAATGAAGATAACTGAGGATTGAGAGCCAATCAGACTTGACTTGACAGACTCAAAGCTTTTCTGTATTTATAATCAATGGTTAAATTGATATGATTTTTTTACAAGCTGGTGTGCAACAGTAGGATGGTTTTCCAAGGACTTTCAGGTAGGAAGCACTTCACTACTGTTGACAATCTGAAAATTATTCATAATAACTGGGTCATTGTTTTGTTGTTGTTTGCTTTTTAACACCTTTGCTTTTGAGCCCTTAAATTTAATATTGTAACACTGCTGCAGGCTGTCTCTAGGAAGGGTAATTATGACCCACCAACAATCATCAATTCAGAAGAATTTCATTTAAAATGTATTACTGTGCTTGGCACTAATGTTGGCACATCATACAGATTTTAACTGCTCAAAATCAACATATTAGCATCTTTGCGATAAAAATGTCACTATGTTTATCAGATACAGTATTTATGGAAGTGAAGCTAAAACCAGGGCCACCAGTGGATTTACAGGTCATTATTTCAGATTCACAAAATATAATCACAACCTATCTGAAAAAGTCTCGAGCCACCCTTTATGTGGCTAGAAAAATGGAAAATAGGTGCTGCAATTTATTGAAATTTGTGCAAGTTTATAAGGAAATACAGTGTATAAGGCAAAAACAATGAGACAGAATATACATTTTTGCTATGACTATCATTAGTCTTCAGCACAGCCTGAACAGTCTTAAGGAGTAGTTCTCCTTAAGACCTTTTTTTCCTTTTTTTTTGATGTTGGCTACCTTTCTCTGTCAAGATGATCACATCGCAGCAATAAAATTGAGGTCTGGGCCAATCTGTGACTGATAGTGTTTCTTTGTGTTTTATCCGGGTATGATTTTACTGTATTGATTCTGTTTAGGAAAAATGCTCCAAACAATTGCCAGTCGGATGTTTTCCAAATTCTGTTGCACGTGTCTGGTTTTTAGTGGATTCGTTCTTATCCCTTAAGACATGGACTTTCCAGATACTGTTCATCTGCTGCAGAGAGATTTCTTTTTAGGCCTGCCACTTCTTTTGCTGCCCTCCACTTGTCCAGTTTCCTCATTTTTAGGACACATTGCATCACGCTGAGATTTGCCAGGTTTTCTGTAAACACCTCATAGTTGATTCTCAATGAACCAACTTCTAAACCAACTATAGTTGGTTCAGAAGCTCTAGCTTATGCCTGGAAAACTGTGTTATCTTTGACATTTTTCATATATTCAATTAAATAAACCAGTTGTGTGTTTTTGCAGCAGGTTGCTAGTAAGTGCCATAAGATACGATTTAAAATGTTTTCTTTGCTAAGTTGTCTGTTATAGATAAACACATAACAGACAACTTGAGAAAGGCACCAGACGCATCTCTTGAATCTGCTGCCTACTTGAATGATTCATATGTCTGTGTTAAGTGGCTTAACAAAAACATTCCTGTGAAAATTAATCTCTGGCTCTCTTCCACAGCATGTCTTTTATCCTGTCTTCCTTCTCTCTCCCCAAATGGTCGCAGCAGATGGCCTCGCCCCTCCCTGAGCCTGGTTCTGCCGGAGGTTTCTTCCTGTTAAAAGGGAGTTTTTCCTTCCCACTGTCACCACTGTCATATGATTGTTGGTTTTTTCTCTGTATGCATTATCATAGGGTCTACCTTACAATATAAAGTGCCTTGAGGAGACTGTTGTTGTATAAATAAAAACTGAATTGAACTGAAAATAGTTAGGTCGAGTGACTGGACCGAAAAAATGAAAAAGTAGCCAATGTCAAAAAAAACATTGAAATGATCATCAGAAAGCCTGAAGAATTTAGCCACAAAATACAAAGAAGAGTAGCTTAAGGCTTTTGCATAGTTCTATAACAAAGCTACTACTAACTATTCTAACACAGAGGAAAATGAACACCAGTAACTACCTACAGAGGAAAGTATCTTAATATCTTACCTGAGTTCAATAGTAAATGGCCTGTCCACCTGTATGGTCCACTCACACCTAGCATTGTTGGGGTAGCTCTCCAGGACCAAGTGGCCCTGTCGTTTATGGATCACCCCTCCACACTCTGGAAAACACAGAAATTTCATTTTGAAAATATTTACTTTGGCAGCTACTTCAGTTGCTTTAATTATTGTTTTGAAGAGCCACTTTCAAATGCTTTGGTTAGCATTAAGACAACAGTAATTGCATTTAGACTTTCAAAGTCACTGCAGAGAGCCTACACAGCAACATAAATAAGGATCACAACACACACACACACACGTTGAACAAAAGCATTCAGCAGCTTTGGAAGGTTTCTGCTTTTAATTAAATGTATGTTTGTTGTGCCCGCTGGTAGAATATCTGCATTTAAACACTAGACCCAGTGTCCAAAACTAACATCTTAAATAGTTTTATAGGATTCCTGACTTGTCATTTAGCTCCTTATGGAAAACCTCCTGGGCATGACTGCATTCCAAGTTGGCACAGCTTTCCCAAGATGGAGATAAATCAGCAGAGATGGAAAAACCATATAGTACGTGGTATTCATTTCACTTAAAGTAAAACAAATGATGAAGTTTTAGGATTTGCTGTAGGATCTGTTAATGGGAAGGATGAAAAAACTTACTCATGCAGTCTCCACCAGACCAGCCGGGTCGACATTCTGCGCAGTATTTGCCATTAATGAAGAAATCATCCCTGGGGCCCCATGTCCCATTGTTGCAGCGTTTACAGTTCTCAAATATGCTGCAACCTGAAAGAGGAGAACCAGGAACAAAACTACAGTACAGTAGAAGATAAAGGTGGATAAATGAAAACAAATAACATTAATTATCTCCCGAAGATGTGTTTGTATGTAAGAATAAGGAAGCCTTTATCTGAATGGCTTATGCTGTATTGTTGGATTTTAACAAACCCACCAACCCCTAAAATGTTCCCTTTGCATCAACTCTGCTGAACTCGTTAAGGTCCTCTTTCACTGCAATAGAATGTGAAAACATATCGCTGCTTCCTGAAATAGAAATGTGGAGAAAACCTGTTGAAACAGTTTTCTTTGAGGCTGGATTTTCACTTAAGAAGCTGTCCCGTCCACGGGGTTGTGAAGAGCAACATCTGACCCAAGTGGACGCATGGATTTTAACAACGCACGGGCCGGGGATGTGCATGTGGAGATTTATGGTCGTACGCTGAGGTTGGAACACTTTTGTGTGTGTGTTCAACAGTTAAAAAGTAATGTACAGGCATCCATTTAATTCTGAACAGCTGCTTTCTTCGCCCATACAGGAAAAACTCTGCATGCTTGAACTATGAAAAAAGGCATGACACACCTCTACAGGCAAATGGCATGTAAGGAAAAAAGAAGATTTGAAAAAACAAAAGGATCTAGTCTGATTTCATTCACAAATCAAAGCTTTGAGTGTGCTCATTCACTCCTGAATCCTGCCAGCTTTCAGAGGATTCTGCCAGTCAGTCAAGAGCGTGAAGCTAGTCTGGAAACAAATTATTTTACACACAAATACACAAGTTCTTTTCAGTCTTTCTGTCACACTGTCATGCTACAGTGCAAACAGCTGCACAGATGATAGATAGCACTTGGTCTTGCACAAACAACATGGCAGATACTCAAGATATTCATGAAGGTCGCTCCAACAGATGCATACTTATAAGGCAATGCTCGACATTTTAACAGCTTCTTTCAGTGAAAAGAAATAATTGGAGATTTTATTAGATTCATAGTATTATTTAATCAGAATGACATTGGTTTTACCTGGGTGGATAATGCAGGGATCACACTCGTTGATGGCATTCCGGCAACAGGGTACTGCATAGCCTACTGGAGTCCCTTGGAGGGGACACTTACAGCGAATCACATCATACTCGCAGCATCCTCTGCACATAACATTCCACTCCGGACCTGGACAGTGGTTGTACAAGTGCCTGTAATCTAAAGAAGACGATATCTCAGCAAAAAGCAATTTGTTTGTGTAACCTTCATTTCATTAGCAGTGACGATGAGTCAAAATTAATAGTTCACCTTTTTTGCAAAATGTGAGCAGAAATGGGTTACTGGAAGGATTCAGTTTAGTGTTTATTTGAGCCACTGTCTCTCTAGTTATTTCCACTGTCACACGGTTTCTCGCTCCTTTTTAGGAAACCACAAAAGTCTCAGCAGTTTACCACCACTGTGTGTTATTACGTCAGACGACATGCCAAAACGGTTGAATCACTGTCATGGAAAACAATACCAAATCATTAATCAGTAAGTGATATATTAACTCCAGTGTAAACAACAGCCTTCTTCTTTGTAAAGTTTTTACCTAATAAATGTGACGTTTTATTGGACTGGAAAACACTGATTCAAAGACCTTTGAGTTAGAGCGGTTATGATTATGTAATAGCGGATTTAAATGCTGAAACAGACAAGTGGCAATTCTCTTGTGGCAGATGTGGAGAACGAACCAAAGCTGCACTTTCAACTTGGCACATTGTCACTACAACATTTCGTGCCCTCTCCCCAGCCTGCAGTCACAATAGCTTCTTTGCTCTCAATCACTGACTTCTTATTTATAAAGTGATAGCTGAACACTGGCTCTCTCAGTTGCTGGCAGTCGAGAGGCAAGAAGCACAGATGTTTAGACTCATCTCTACTTTCTTTTCTCTAAAGACGTCATAAAATGTCGCTCTGTCCATCACCGGTCTGGCTTCCTCTCCAACTAGAAGAGATATGGCATACATGGTGATATTAATCAAACAGAAAGCAGGTTGGGCAGTGGAATCCCAGCGGATGCTTTTAAAGGACAGAGTTTCATCTTTATAAAGCCATTGCAGTTTTTTGACTCTTTTATGTTTTAGTATATGGGCTCAGCTGGATTTGTGTATTAGAAGTGAAAGAATGTTCAAAAGTCCTGAAAGAACATGGTCTTCTGAGGCCTACTTAAACTGCTACAGATCTAAAAACAAAGATAATAAAAATGTTTGGGCCACTGGGCTCATTTTCAATCAGTCCTTTGATTGTGTTACCACTCCAGCTACCAATAAAGCTTTCTTGAAGAAAGAATGCCAAGTCCCATCCCTTCAACACTTTCCTTGTAAATCAAAGCTGATGTTTATGCATGATCTTCTTTGTTTAACTTGGACTGTCACCCAGAGACAAAAAGAAAAAAAATAGAAAAGGGGGAAAAAGAAAAAGTCTCCTTCTTTCCTCTCAGACTGACATGTTTGTGGATTCTTTTGACCAAATTTGAGAACCACAAAATTCGATGGGTTTAACACTCATTATGACAGTCACCAAGAGATGTTTTTAGCCACAATAAGCAAACAACTTTATGATACTCTAATTGAAAACTGCTGTTTCATAAGAATGTTTTCAAAAAAGGTATTGTGCATGTTTTATTGGGTAGCTTTTGCTCAAACGCCCTTAAAAAGAATCCGAATTGTTTCTTTCATTTACTGCATGCTTGTTTTTTTAACAAAAACTGCAACGAATCACCTTCATCGATACAAAAGTTCATCCTTTTTTTACTGCATAAGAAGGAGAACCTTCTAATTCCTGTGAACTATGGTTGTTTAAATCAGCGGAGATCCCCAGACACTTGATCAAAACAACTGAAAAAGAGCCGCGATGTGATTGGTTGTGTTGTTTATGTAGCCTTCTGCGAAAATAAATGGCTATGTTAGAAGCATCTGTAACCTTCTGTATTCAGTAGCCAATAGCTCACAGCTGTTGCTAATGCATAACACGACTCCGTCCAAGCTATAAGTAACTATATTTCAAGAATCACTTCAGTTATGATTACAATATGACCCAAACCACAAAATTCAGACACTGGGATTTGTCAAAGTTTAATGCCTGCCACATGTAGATTAAGAGTTGCTGACACCATCACTCCCTCTTACAGGACAGCTTTTCTGCTTTTATGTTAAGGACAGTGGCCAAAAAGACCATGAAATCCGATTCACAGGACATAAACATAAAAGCGACAGAAGCGCTTATGAGTGGTCTTGGTAATGTCATTACATGGATCACTGCCATTTGTCTTGCCTTTGATATACTGTAGAAACGTCCGTCATCTGCCCTTAGCGCACTTTCACAACAATACAATCATTTACAGTGGAATACAACAAAAATATTTTTTTTATTTCTTCAGCCAAGTATGGAAAACATTACTCCCTCTCACCTCAGCAGTCCAGTGACATCACTGTGCATGCATTTATGACAGGATCGGTTCCCAGATTTCCATAAGCTGTGTTCTTTCTGTGCCTACTTGGGGAAACTAAACTCGGGCAGCCATGTTTTCAGTGTTTATACACTGTGACTGAATTGAGTTTGCTGACCTCCAGCTCTGTTGATAAGGCTGTTATGTTTTCACTGAACCATGACTCTGAGGAATCTCCTGCGGGGGTAGGACACATGCTGGAAAGCATCGATATTTTTCTGGACTGCTATGTCCTTTCTTTAAGATGCATTTAGCAAAGCTATTTTTTACATGGCTCTGAGATGAGTTTGTTCATTTTAGCAGGGAGCCAAAGACTCAAGAGTAAAAATTTAATGTTTTTTTTATTTTTTAACAGCAGTTTAGGAAGGTCTGAACAGGTTTGGAAGGGTTTTACTAATGCCTTCCATTGCATAATCCTGTCTCCTCTAACTGTTTTACACAAACACAAGCAATGAATGTTGCAACATGCAAAGACCCCTATAATTAAACCCAAGACTGTGGTTATTTTATCAACCCATTGTCTCTAATCACAAACTGTAGGTGCTGACAGTAGTTGTCAGAGAGGGTAGGAAGGCTCGGAAGAAATCTATCTGAAAACAAGGTTTGCTTTTGTGCAATGCTTTAAGGCTGCCTTGCACAATTTTCATCCAGCCTGCCAAATATGTATTATGGTATTTTCGATCATTTCTACATTGTTACATATTTTCCCTGTGCATAACTAGCATTTTCTGTGACAGAAGATATGCAGACATAGAAAGACATTTTCATTTGTTTTTTCCATCCCATCTTAAATGTACTCTCCAACATTCAGCGATGCTACAGAAATAAAAATAGTAATAGTTATAACAATAAACAGTCATAACTTTATGTGTCATATGGCACTTTCAAGTGCTTTGCATTTTCAAGGAAGCTGACTCTGCTGCTCACTGTATTTCTGTGTATTCTTACAGTGACAGCAGTAAGATCAGGGGCAGAAAGCCTTCCTGTGACCTTGCGTCTGGACTTAATGCCCTGCTGGCATACTTACCTGAAGCTTATCCACAACAACCTGTGATTATTGCCACTTAGAAAATATATAACTGTGATGATTTTGTTCTGTTTCGTTCTATGTTTTACATTAAAAAAATATATTCACCGATTTTAAAATGCAGAACCAGCACGACCGATGGCTCGCAAGTGACTCAGAAACCCCATCTGCTCTTAAACTGTTCCAGGAAGCATTTTCCTTTGACTTGAGCTAAAAATAAAAGCATCTGCATTTGTTGCATTAAAAGCGTTTCTTGCAGCACTTTTTTATACTCTTATTGACATGAACAAATTAATTGCTGCCTTCAGCGTTTCAGATAACTTATCCAATAAAGATTTAATCTGATCTCAAGACACTATCATAGATGCAGCTGGGCACAATGATAGCTGTGGAATTTAAGCCAATTACTGTCTATTTTTTTTTCCTTTGTTTACTACTCGGGAACTCTTATCAGCTTGAGTCTTGCTTCACTCTGTTTTCATTCTAAACCAAGCAGGACCACAATACAGACGGGACACCAGTTGGGAACTTCAGGATGAATCTGACATGCTTAGGAAAATCATTGCATAATAATATGGGTTAATCACATCTGTTATACATGGTATATCTTTACTCTCATGTTTTGACAGATGTGTTTTTTAAAAGAATAGTTTAACATTTGAGCAAATGTAAAGAAGATAGAATGTGCTGATTGTGTTTAAGCGGGCAGTATTAGTTGTCAGGCGGTCTGCTAAGTTAAGCTAACCTGCTATTAGTCGCAGGGCATCTGAGTATCTGTCAAACAAGTGTATTAGCATTCATTTCAATCACACTACAAAAATCTACTTTTTTCACAGGCCCCTTGTAGCATTGAAATGCACATACTACTGTGCACGATCCTACCTGCAACACAGTTAATTCCTACATGTTCCTTTTGATGATCTAATAATAAGTTTTGCCAACATCAGAAAACATTTCACGGAGTAAATGGCAAGTTACAGTGTTTACGTGAGCGTAAATAGTTTACTCTCGCTTATTTCACAAGGTAATAACTGTTGTTTCTACAGCAGCTGTGAGTGTATGTGCTACAGTGGGGCAAAAAAGTATTTAGTCAGCCACCGATTGTGCAAGTTCCCCCACTTAAAATGATGACAGAGGTCAGTAATTTGCACCAGAGGTACACTTCAACTGTGAGAGACAGAATGTGAAAAAAAAATCCATGAATTCACATGGTAGGATTTGTAAAGAATTTATTCGTAAATCAGGGTGGAAAATAAGTATTTGGTCACCTCAAACAAGGAAAATCCCTGGCTCTCACAGACCTGTAACGTCTTCTGTAAGAAGCTTTTCTGTCCCCCACTCGTTACCTGTATGAATGGCACCTGTTTGACCTCATCATCTGTATAAAAGACACCTGTCCACAGCCTCAACCAGTCAGACTCCAAACTCCGCCATGGCCAAGACCAAAGAGCTTTCGAAGGACACCAGGAAAAGAATTGTAGACCTGCACCAGACTGGGAAGAGTGAATCTACAATAGGCAAGCAGCTTGGTGTGAAAAAATCAACTGTGGGAGCAATCATCAGAAAATGGAAGACATACAAGACCACTGATAATCTCCCTCGATCTGGGGCTCCACGCAAGATCTCATCCCGTGGGGTCAAAATGATCATGAGAACGGTGAGCAAAGATCCCAGAACCACACGGGGGGACCTGGTGAATGACCTGCAGAGAGCTGGGACCAAAGTAACAAAGGTCACCATCAGTAACACACTACAACGGCAGGGAATCAAATCCCGCAGTGCCAGACGTGTTCCGCTGCTGAAGCCAGTGCATGTCCAGGCCCGTCTGAAGTTTGCCAGAGAGCACATGGATGATACAGCAGAGGATTGGGAGAATGTCATGTGGTCAGATGAAACCAAAGTAGAACTTTTTGGTATAAACTCAACTCGTCGTGTTTGGAGGAAGAAGAATACTGAGTTGCATCCCAAGAACACCATACCTACTGTGAAGCATGGGGGTGGAAACATCATGCTATGGGGCTGTTTTTCTGCCAAGGGGACAGGACGACTGATCCATGTTAAGGACAGAATGAATGGGGCCAAGTATCGTGAGATTTTGAGCCAAAACCTCCTTCCATCAGTGAGAACTTTGAAGATGAAACGAGGCTGGGTCTTCCAACATGACAATGATCCAAAACACACCGCCCGGGCAACAAAGGAGTGGCTCCGTAAGAAGCATTTGAAAGTCCTGGAGTGGCCTAGCCAGTCTCCAGACCTCAACCCCATAGAAAATCTGTGGCGGGAGTTGAAAGTCCGTGTTGCTCGGCGACAGCCCCAAAACATCACTGCTCTTGAGAAGATCTGCATGGAGGAATGAGCCAAAATACCAGCTACTTTGTGTGCAAACCTGGTAAAGACCTATAGTAAACGTTTGACCTCTGTTATTGCCAACAAAGGTTATGTTACAAAGTATTGAGTTGTATTTTTGTTATTGACCAAATACTTATTTTCCACCCTGATTTACGAATAAATTCTTTACAAATCCTACCATGTGAATTCATGGATTTTTTTTCCACATTCTGTCTCTCACAGTTGAAGTGTACCTCTGGTGCAAATTACTGACCTCTGTCATCATTTTAAGTGGGGGAACTTGCACAATCGGTGGCTGACTAAATACTTTTTTGCCCCACTGTATGTATGTACAGTATTTGTGACTGTGTAATTCATTTGCCTACTGTCCACAGCAGCTGTCTTTTTGTATTTTGAGGTTGGATGCATTAAGCTATCATGGAACAAGGAAACTCCCTGGGGAGCTCTGTGGTCGCTGCGACCTTGAATGCATCCTGATCCTGGAGTGCTGATCCCAGTGGTCATTCTGGAAATAGCTTTGAATAAACTTTCCTATAATTGGAAACCACAACCCCAAAGGAATACATTATTATTCTATTATCAACAGTAGTTTTCTGAAAGTTCAAAGACATAACTATACAGTTAGTCCTTTTTTTTTTTTACTGCAACTACAAATAAAGATTTGACCGTTACTTACCTAATCTAATTTAACCCTCTCTCACAAGCCCCGCTGCTTTTATTCTTTTATCCAGACAGCTGTGAAGGCATGCACAGGCAATACAGTTGTCAGGCAACCACTACCACACACACTGTATGGTACATGTGCAAAAAGGGTGGGTGTTGCTCATTTGCTCCCCAAACTTGCCCATCTCAGCCTGAGAAAGAACCGCTTAATAAACACAGACGAGCCACCTCCACAGGACAAGACTCAGCTGTCCATCTGCATCTTAAGGATAAAGGAGACTCTTTTGAGGATGCCAATGTTCACATTTTGGACAGAGAGGACAGATGGTTTGAAAGAGGAGTGAAAGAAGCATCTATGTCCACTGTGAGCGACCATCTTTGAACAGAGGCGGTGGTTTACGACACCAACTCTCTGCCATCTATAATCCAGTTTTGAGTTCCTTCCCCAGACGCCTTAAGGCCCACTCACATCCTGGGCCATCTGACCTCAGGAATTCACATGATAAGGTGGGGCCAGGTTTCACAATGAACTCACCCGAAACTCTGGCTGATTGGGACCCACACCCAGTTTCACACCTTGGCTCAGGCGATTAGAGGATCATCAGGGGGTCCTTTTGTCCCTCTGTGGGGGGACACTCCCACTAGGTTTAAATCTGGGACTCCCCACCATTTGACCTTAGAACTGAAGAAGCTTCTCGGATGAGAGGTGAAACGTCTTCAAGCAACTTAAAGAAGTCCAGACGCTTTTCTTTGCAAGCTCCTTTGACAACCGCTTAATAGCTGACAGTGACACGTTTTGAACACGCACTTACGAATAGATGGATATTCTCCTTTTTCTAAATAGTTTTCTAATATTGGACTCCTTGGGGTAGTTTTGTTGTAGTTTGACCTTTTCCAGCATGACGAGGTGTGCACATTTGTTTTAATCATTTAACTATGAAACTTGAATCTGACATGACACACTACTTTTCCAAAGCCAGAGGCCAGTGTTTTTCATCATGTAATTTGAAGTTTGTGCCATACCCCCCCCCCCCCCCCCCCCCCCCCCCCACCCAGTTTAACACACAGTCAGGGGAGGGTGTTTGGTGGACAGAAGATCCTAAACAGGAAGCCTTGCACAATTCAGAAACATTCAGAGGGAACGCCAAAACATGCGAAAATAAAAAATACACTCACGCACGCATGCGAGCATGAGTGTAAACAAACCACAAAGACAGGACTTGCATGCAAAAATCTTGAAATTATTTTAGGTTTCTCAGTAGAAAACATCTCTCATCAGCTGATTAGACACGATTATATAACAGGCCGTGCTGACTGTGATCCAGCTGACTGACAACAACAAAAGTAGGTAAATCAGTCAGTGGAAACTCTTTTAATCACTACAGCAGAATGCAGCTGCACTCTGCCAAGCCCTTTGCCACATTTACCAATATTACAAATTGAAGGGAGTGTTTTATTGCATGAGCCACGCAACGAAGAATCAAACAGAGGGCAGAGGTTTGGTTTCGGAGCCTTGGAGACGGCGTATGGTATACACATTACCACGGTCAGCATGATTGTCTCAAACATGACTCATGTCTTCCTGCAGCAGTTCAAGGGTAAACACGCAGAGTAAATCTCAGTCTCTAGGAGAACTCCCTCAGATAACGCTTTAAAGGGAAGCTTTTGCACAAAGGAGAAAATATTGGCAAGATTCAGCTGCTCTATTAGAACTGCAACAGTCTCCCCTTCACCACAAGGAATGTGTGGCAACATGCAACTCTTGTTTTGTTTTTTTTATTTAGTAACAAAACAACAACCACAGTGAGAAGGAAAATATATGAAGACTCCCAGAGTTTCCCATTTTTTATGAGACAATAAACAAAGCCACACAGGACAGTGCCTTCCTCTGGATTTCATAACAAGAACTTTAAAAACAAACATCACACAAGCTGGTCAGCTGTGTTTTTCTTCGCTTGCCTAAAAAAAACGGTATAAATCACCGGGTCGCTCTCTGTCACTGTTCAACAAATGTTGCTGAGCGCCGCTGCACTCGGAAAAGGAAGAGGGGATGGCAAGAGTGCTGATGCCGGCTTTTTAAGAACAAAGAGCCAAGAGGCTGCGCCAAACACAGAGATAGGAGAGGGAGTAAAACGGAAGAGTGGTGAAGGTAAATGAATTGCCATTCTTTACCGTAGGGCCAGGCTGTCCCTTGGGGCAAGGAGATGGAAATGAAGACAGAGATGAAGAGAAGCCAGTGCCCCTTCCCAGACATAAAGGTGGTGATCCAGGGGATTGTTCGGATACCCCCATAGGTTTTCCCCAGCTGCAATCTCCGTCCCGCAGAAAGCATGCTTCAGTCTGGAACTCTGTTTACTTTCTGAACTCAGCTGACATCACCTTCTTTCTGCCCCTCATTCCTCCCCCTCCCTCCATTCCTCTCTCTCTCTTTTTCTCTTAACTTTCTTTCTTCCTCAATTTCCCTCTCTCGCTTCTCTTAGGCTTCAGGTTTCAGCCCAGCCTTGCAAGGAGTTCCACTACCAGTGGTCTCCTGAAAACTCCCCTCGTCGCACTTGGGAGATGACGTCACTGCTCATGAATGAAAGTGAGCGTGAGTGTGTTTTGCTCTTTCTGGTGGCATGAAATCTGACAAACAAAGTAGTGATCAGTTATGTCGTGCTACAACTGATGTCAGCTTCACTCAGGCTCAGGCTTAAAAAATGTTGATGTCATTATTATCACACCTAAATAAATGGGAAAAACAGGGAGTGTGGAATTGTGAGTGTGAGGATGTGATTGAAGGGAAATTTCACTTCTGTGACACAATAATACCCTAAATATTCCAAATACAAGCATCCAATTTCTGTGTTGTTTTGAATATTGGGCCCATATTAATACTGTTTTTTGGGCTGGATAAATCTTGTTACACATTCAATACTTTAAACTTTCTGATTGTTGAAATTATTCGGAGTCTACTGTTCTTAGTTTTATGTGTTGTTTGGTTTTACATTCTCAGTTATTCCTAACATTTTGAGTTTTCAGTTCTGATTATATTTTAGTACCATTTGCATTTGTTTCCTGAGTGTTTTCAGTCTTATCATCATGTGTCAGTTCCCCTAGTTTTAATTTATGCATCTACATTTCCTCTTTAGTGCTATTCTCACTCCTGGTTTTATTTTGATAGTCTTTTGTATTCAGTTTTACTTCCTCCAGTGTCTCATTGTATTAATTGCCTTCACCTGTGCTTGTTTGCCGAAGCTGTCTCCACTTCCATTGTTACTTTTATTAAGGTTTGTGGACATTTGTTAATGTGCAGCTGTCTTAATGTCCCACCACAGCATTTTACACAGGTTGAGGTCTGGACTTTTTCTTTCGGAAATTCTCTTCCAGATTTGCTGGTGTGTTTCTGTGGAATACAGAAGAGTTAATGGTCAACTCGGTGACTACAAGGTTCCCTGGGCCCTGTACTACAAATTCAGTTACACTCAGGTTATCTTTCTGTTATAAGAATTCACTTACCTTAACATTAGCAATCAGGAAAAACTATCACATCAAGCTCGTTACTAATGTGCTAAGTTAGCCCTGCGCATTCATATGAGATGGGTGGTGTTAGCAACGTCTAGTGTCTGACACAGTTTATACGACTCTTCTTCAACACAAAATTATACCTTTGAGTGCCACCTTCTCCAACTACTGTCAGAGACATTGTAAGATGATGATAAAATTGAGATAAATATAAAAAAGAGCAAAATGCAACAATGTTGCAAAAAGACACATTAATGCTACCGAAAATTAATAATCTGATTATTTAACGTACAGACCTGTTCAATAAACATTTTAATTAATTACTTATTTTATCACTGAGTGCCCTCTTGGTGCTGTTGTTTATTTCTGCGATGATTAGAGCACATTAGAGCGTTTAAATCTTTATTTTTGGATACATCAAGGTTTAATATCCTCTCCATTTTGATAGTAAAGTTTAAATATAAAAACAGGTTTCAAAAATAGGCTTGGTGTACATACAAATTTGATATGAGGTATGCAAATACAGTATAGGTGTAGATACTTACAAAAGAGATCTTACAGGAATGGTGATGCTATTATCTGGAGAACTGAAGGTTATTTCCCATCTGGAACAGAGCCTACTCTGGAGCAGGTTAGGTTCACAGTATAATGACAATATACCTCAGTTAGAAGTGAATTGCCTTCTTCAGAGTTAACCCAAGTTACTTGAATGAGCCAGGCATCTCTACTTTTGTCTCATCTGGTCAAAGGACTTTGTCCCAGAAGTCTAGTGGTTTGTTCAAACTCAACTTTGTAAACTGAAGCCATGCTTGCATGTTCTTTTGAGAGACAAGAGGCTTCCTTTCTGGCCACCCTTCCAAATAAAGCATACTTCTTCAGGCTTCTTCTAATTGCACTACAATGAACTTCAACATTTAACATAGTAACTGATGCCTGTGGAGTCTGAAATGTAGTTTTTGGGTTTTTTGCAGTTTCTGAGCTTTGCACGGTCTGAACTTGGGGTGAATTTGCCAGGAAATCTATTCCTGGTAAGACTGTAACATTGTGTTAACACACTCTTCAATGGTCCAGACCAGCAAACTGCCAAAACCTCTAGTTTTACAGAGGTGGTCACACTTGCTGATGTTTAATTAATGGAGTGTATTTGATTAGCAACACCTTGTTGTTACTTATTCTCTTGCTTTCTATAAAATCAGTAAGGTTGCAATTTGTTTTTTACAGGATTACTTAAATAAACTTTATTTAAATCAGGTTGCAAATACCCTTATTTGACACTTGAAAACAACAGAAAGGTAGCCAATGAAAACATTTTTTGTGTCTGTTTACCATTGCTTTTATTATTATTATTTATTTATTTATCTATTTGGGTCTGCTGGGTGGGTGTGTTTATTTCTGCTGGACGTGACACTGGAATTAATTCATTTGTTGTTCTTTTCCCACATGGAAAGCTGCATGTGAGAGCTCATGGTGAGCACAGATCAAACAACTCAGAGAAAGTGAATCAAATATCTCTGGCAGTTTCCTGAAACAGCAGGGCTTAAACCACAGAGTGCACACAAACTGTAGTCTATGTATTTCTTTGGTAGGAAAACTGAATAAAGACTGAAATGGAAATAGTTTGTAAAGAAAAAAGTATAACGGCAGTGGGATGAAGAGGGAAAAGCAGCAGAAGGAGGAAAGCAGGAGAAGAGAGTAAAAGGAAATGGTATTTGCCTGAGTGCAGTTTCTACCCACCTCCCACCACCCCTCTTCTGTTTATCCAGATGCATAATAGTTTATTATGTGAAACCCAAGGCTTTGATTGTAGAGACCTACTACAGCTGCAGTCTTCTGTCTCTAGAGAGCACACACTAGATGTGGTATTTATATTACTATTTTTTATGCATAAAGAAAATAACTCAAGTCTAATACTGAATAATACTGATTCTGCAAATCATTATAACACTTTTGTGTGTTTAAGACTCATCCAGCAAGAGATGTGTTTGAAAGCTGTGTATTATTTTAGTTATAACTCTGTATTTTTGTGGTTTTTTGTTTTGTTTTTTAGAACAAACTATATATGGGTAGGTAACAGATAAACAGATTATCTGTGTTCTAGACAGTAACCCATTCTGTGTCCACCGAATCCAAGTGACAAGTAAAGGGGATGAGATGGTTTAGGTATGTGCAGAGGAGGGATAGTGGCAAAGTAGATTTAGTAGTCTGTCTCAGCTACCGCTGCGAACTCAGTCAGCTAACTTAGCGAAGCGGCTACATTAGCTTATTCCATGTTAGCTTATTAACTGTTTGCTAACCGTATGAGAATGAGAACTGCTTTGCTTTGCTTTTCACCAAAATGGCTTGGAAAAAAGACAAAGCTAAAGAAAATTAGAATACTTACTGTGATACAACAGTGATGAAGACTGAGCCACCTGACAGCTGGTGTTTCTGGCTTTTCCATGAGTCTTTAATCCCACTTGCTCACATTTCAAAATCAAACCACGTGCAGTGGGCGGATCTTCATATGTGACTGGACATGAACAAAATTAAAAATCTAAAGGCCAGTTGACTGTTTTTACAGCTTGAGAATAATGCAGATTTTGTAATGTTTATTTTTTTTTTATATTTATGTAATATTTCACAAAGAAATAAAATCAACAAAAAAAAGCAAAAAGAATTTGTTAAACTTTATGCGTAATATTAATGCAACAACCTGTGAGCAACTGATAAAAGACAAGAACATTTTACTTTTACTCTGCTGGCTTTTCTCAGAGGCTAAATAATGTCAGCTGTTATATCAGATCAAAGACTAATATCTCTAATGTTTGTTTATGATTGTTTATGTTTATGAGTAATAATATTTTTTTAAGTAGTGGGTACTTAATATGCAAAATTATTGAAGTTGATCAAAAATAATAAATTGAACTAACTCAAATGGAAGAAAATGTAAGATAAACTTAAGCTAATTGAGTTACATTACTTAATTTATTCCAGTACTTTGAGTGTTTGGGTTTACAGTGCAGTAGAAAACATTTAAAATGTTTCCTTCTGTGCTATGTCCTGTATAGACGTTTTGGAGTCGGAAACCACTGAAAAACTTTCAGTAATAAAATAAAATAAAATAAAATAAAATTTGATGAGCTGTTATGTGTAATTTCATTTTGGTCACACTACCTGACAAACAGAAGCCTGCTCCATCCATCATGTTACTGTAGTTAAGGCATTTTCACAAAAGAAAACATTTTCTCATGACCTAAGTTTATTCTGAGCTGCATTTTTCTCAGGTAGCTCCACAGTGATTGTTGTTTATGAATGCCCACAGCACATAGAAAAATCTCATTACCAAGTACATAAAGGAAGCAGTGTAATGGGGGTGCATTTTCTAGGGGCCATTACGAGAATTCCCATGTTGGCTGCAGTTATGTTACTAAATCTGTTCAATGTTATTTGTAAAAGTTCAGTCTCAGACTGGCGTCTAATTGGTTTATTAACAGTAGCATAAACTTGTGTTTGAGGTCTGAGGGTTCTCGTGAGGTCAGACATTAGGAAGGTGTCTGACTACGGAGACATGTGGTTTTAATATGAGCTGATTTAATCATGACATCACATTTCATTTCTATGGTTACACACTGGACAAAGACAGCCCTCCCATCCCCCCCAACAATTAACTGTCTGGCCTTATCATGCCCCAGCCTGCCATGTCCATTACCTTACTTTCAGTATGTGGAATTTAAGCCATCTGCTTCGCAGGTAGGCCAAGATGCCAGTAAGAGCTTTTACGCAAAGCCAGTGACAATGTTTTCCAGTAGATGTAATAATAAGGTGCAGTTTAGTAACTTAACGCAGCAGAACAGTTTGAGGACACGACTTTTTATAAATCCACTCATGTATTTGCTGAACTTTTTGTGAACTCTTTTAATGTTAAGCACCCTCCTCTTCACAGCTGTGTTTATACATAGTTCTGTCACCAAGAAGGAGCAGAGCCATTTCTGTTCTTTTCACTTATCCATCATTCCCTTTTTTATATAATATATATTCAGCTAAAGAATAGGTGAAAAGTAACTCATGGATATTATCACTAAGAGGATGGATGATTGGATGGATGGATGGATTTAGCATTTTGAATGAATGAAGTGCCCTACACATTTATATATGCTTATGTGTACATTTTCCTGATTTCACTCACTCTGCTTGCATAAAGTCCATAAAGCCAATACTCTAATATCTGATCAACTACACGTGTGTCATACCAGATTCAGTGCTTTAATACTGTCAAAGTCTGATTCATACTTCAGTATTTTCCATGACTGAAATGCATACAAGCTATGTTAGACACATCTAACATACCTTTGACTCACACGTTCTTACTTGTTGCGTTTAAGTCACTCTCCAAATTGTCACGGTCTGTTTTTGATTTACTTGAATCCATATTTCAGGTCAACATTTACACACGACTTTACATAAAGCTCTAAATCTGCCCTCTTTAGTCTCCACCCAGTGACGTTATACAGCTATAGCTGCTCTGTCTGTAAATGACAAAGACTTGGATTTCATCTGGTTAATCCCAGAACAAAAGATCCATCTGTGGGATATTTGTAATAGCAAGGAACTACATTAGAGTTAATACCATTACAGCACACTTAGAGTCATCTATAGACAGAATGCTGGAAAGACGGATGCCTGTCTGAGCGTATGCATATGTTCCCGTATGGAGGAGGGGAGGGGGGGGTAGTTAATTTTTTTGTTTTACTGAATGAGAACAAAGCTGAGCCGTACTGGTGATGTTTTTAAAAGAAGCAATTTATTTTAATGGAAAACAACACCATCTAAATTGTGGCATATGAAAAATATCTGCAAGCCTCAGCTTTCTGTGCTAACTCACGCAGAGCAGAATATAAAATCTGCTAGTAATTACTTATAAAGCAGTATTAAACATATTCTTTCGATCTTTAACTATTTATTCAAGATTTAAAAACTTGAAACCAGATGCTGTATATGCTCAAATAAGGGAAAATCTGGTGCAGCCTTAATGAGCTTTGGCTTTGGATGAGCCCATTCATGTCCTTGGATGTGTTACATGTCATTAGATTTATATTATGTGAATATACTGTGTGCTTGTGTGATACTAAGCATTAATTTTTATTATTATCCTTATTCCCCTCTTTTTTAATAACTTACAGAATTCTATTAATCAGATCACTCCATCCCTCATTTTAATTACTAAAGCAAAGATGCTTCTTTTTAATAATAAATCTTTAGCTAACGAGGTTTCCACAAGGTCACCTTGTCTTTCCGCGCTCTGAGAGGGAGTTGTCTCTCAAAGAGCCGTGCGCCATCATCTAAATGGCTCTCAAGATCATAAATCCTGTCCGGTTAAGTTTATAGGAAGGCTGAAGACGCTGTCTTCTGATCATAGTTTCATGTTGTGACAACTGAATTATTGAATGGGAAAGAACAACCGGAGCTGGTGGCAGTAGCACTGGAAGCTTATCCAGTGATTGCAGACAAAGCTCTCCTGCTTGGAGAGCTGGGATAAAGAAAAATAAATAAATTAAAAGAAATCATATAATGGAAATCTCGGAGGGACGTGCAAGGAGAAAGAGAAGGAAAGTTTGGCATGCCGAAGGAAGGAATCTATTCTGGGCTCCAAGTGGGAGTTTTGAAGTCTCTCTGACATCTCTGCCTTTTGCATTAGACAACTGCATTTCCTTCCCTTCATCTGTGTTTCCCTGGAGTGACCTTTGTCGTGTCATTGCCACTAAATAATAGCCACGCTGAGAGTTTGTTTTGGTGTGCCATGGAAACAAGGTTTCTGTTTTTATCCCCTTCCTGTCAGTGCACTCAGTGGAGCACCAAGTCTGTGCCACTACGGTGGAAATAATTTGGTCAGCGAGATACAGGGGAGGCAAGAGAAAGGAGAGGCCAGACTCGAAATGTGAGGCTGAATGAGGTCAGCATGAGACACCACAATTGGAACCACTAAGCTACTTTAAAGTGAACCACAGCAACCCAGAACCCATTAAGAGAAAGCCCAACGTTTAACAGCACCTATTCTCCTCCTCTCCAGCTTTGCTGCTTAGAGAGCAGTTTTTCCTTCTGATCTCTCAGTGTTTTGTTGACGGTTTCCATTGGTTATAGCGCTTGAAGAGTCTCCAGACAGGAGCTCGTGATGTCAACATCTTCTCAGTGGCATAATTTGGATTTTATATAAGGAATGGAACAACTGACAAGAGGAATTTAGATTTTTATAAAATATAACCTCTTATTGGGAAAAAGAAACAGGTGCTACCAGTCAGGGGGTGAGGTATGGACATGAAGCTATGCACTCTCAACACTTGATCTGTTGTGTGTATTTATAGAGGTATTAATTTGGCATTATGTTTTATGAGCGAGTTTGTTGCTTCGCAGCCATCATCATAACAGTGGACCAGGTTGGTATCTTTTTCCACTGAGCTAAATATGAACCTACCATGTATCACGCAAGAGCACACTTAAAGAGATTTAGCATAGGGAGAAAAATATCTCTGTGCTTACACACAGATATTCTACTATTAAGCCATAAATGATGACTTTCATCCACCTAATCACTGTTGCAGTCCAAGCACATCACAAACAATAGCAACAGCACACCTTAATGGGAGCAGTCTCCTTCGGCAGGTTAATGAACCATGCCACGTCCCAGAAAGTGCTCCGAAGCAGCCAAGAACATGACACAGAGCACAAGGCGTTGACCCGGCTTTCGAATGCACCAAATTTCTGATGTGCTGGAACAAGCCTGATCCAAAGAGGGCCCACCCACTGCAACACCTACAGCCCCAAAGGATCCATTAACAACATCCCATTCCCAAGATCCCACATGGGACATACACAAGAAGAAGTGTCCATTGTTCATTCATACAATATACATATATACACACCTTTTCGTATAATGTTTTTTTTTTTCATGTCTATTTACATCGTAGATTTTCACTGAAGGCATCAAAACTAAGAATGAACACATATGGAATTATGTAGTAAACAAAAAGTGTGAAATAACTCAGAACATGTTTTATATTTTAGATTCTTCAAAATAGCTACCCTTTGCTTTAATTACTGCTTTGCACACTCTTGGTGTATCTCAATGAGTTTCATTAGGTCGTCACCTGAAATGGTTTTTCAACAGTCTTGAAGAAGTTCCCAGAGATGCTGAACACTTGTTGGCCCTTTTGCTCTTGATTGGGTTTAGGTGAGGTGACTCTGGAGGCCAGGTCTATCTGGCACAGCACTCCATCACTCTCCTCCTTGGTCAAATAGTCCTTACACTGCCTGGAGGTGTGTTTGGGGTAAATAAATGATTGTCCAACTAAATGCAAACGGGATGAGATGTTGCTGTAGGATACTGTGGTAGCCACCTTGGTTCAGTGTGCTATCAGTTTTGAATAAATTCCCAAGGCATCCCCATCCCCATCACACCTCCTCCTCCATGCTTCACAGTGAAACCATGCATGTAGAGTTCATCTGCTCAACTTTTCTGCGTTGCATAAAGAGGTAATAATGGATTGCATTTATATAGCACTTTTCAAGGCACCCAAAGCACTTTACAATTCCACTATTCATTCACTCTCACATTCACAAACTGGTGGAGGCAAGCTACAGTTGTAGCCACAGCTGCCCTGGGGCAGACTGACAGAAGCAAGGCTGCCATATCGCGCCATCGGCCCCTCTGGCCAACACCAGTAGGGTAAAGTGTCTTGCCCAAGGACACAACAACCAGGACAGACAGGCAAGGGATTGAACTGGCAATTTACGGTTATGGTTACAGATTACGGCTACAGTTACAGATGCGCTTCCCAACCCCGTGCGCCACGGTTACCCCCTTTTCTGCGTTGCATAAAGAGGAGGAACCAAAGATCTCAAATTTGAACTTATGAGACCAAAGCACAGATTTCCACTGGTCTAATGTCCATTCCTTGTGTTTCTTTGCCCAAACAAATCTCTTCTGCTTGTTGCTTTTCCTTGCTAGTGGTTTCTTTGAAGCTATTTGACCATCAAGGCGAGATTCACACAATCTCCTCTGAACAGTTGATGTAGAGATGTGTCTGCTACTGGAACTCTGTGTGGCATTTATCTGGGCTCCGATCTGAGGTGCTGTTAACTTGTGATTTCTGAGGCTGGTGACTCAGATGAATTTTTCCTCAGCAGCAGAGGTGACTCTTTGTCTTCCTTTCCTGGGGCAGTCCTCGTGTGAGCCAGTTTTGCAATGTTCTGGACTGACTAACCTTCAGTTCTTAAAGTAATAACAAACTGTCATTTCTCTTTAATTTGATCGATGGTTCTTGACATAATATGAATTCTAACAGTTGTCAAATAGGGCTGTCAGCTGTGTACCAACCTGACCTTTACACAACACAACTGATGGTCCCAACCCATTAAGAAGGTAAGTAATTCCACAAATGAACCCTGACAAGGCACACCTGTCAAGTGAAAACCATATCAGGTGACTACATCATGAAGCTCATTGAGAGAAGGCCAAGGGTTTGTAGCGCTGTCAACAAAACAAAGGGTGGCTACTTTGAGGAATCTAAAATATAAAACAATTTAGAGTTATTTAGCTTTTTTTTTGCTACACAATTCCATATATTTAGTAGTATATATATTCATATATTTGATGTTGTCAGTATCTATCTACAATGTAGAAAGTAGTCAAAATAAACAAAAACCATTAAATGAGAAGGCATGCCCAAACTTTCACTGGTAGTGTATGGACATGTCCACCCTGCAAAAAAATAAAAAATAATAAAAAAATAATGAGCACAATAGCTTAAAGAGCAACTGTGTTCTTTAAATCAGTTTCTTGAGATACATGTGTGCAGCGGCCTCTTGTGGCCAGACAGGAAAGTGCACAGTATGCTTGTACTCGAAGGGGAAAGTGTGTGTATATTCAGTGTGTACGTTCAGTTACAATGTAGTAATTCAGGAGATGAACTAGTGCCGTGTCTACACGTAACAGACAACTTAGAAAAATTAACTATTTTAAATTGTATGTTACTAACAGACTATAACCTAACCATAAAAAAACTCATAGCTTTTCCAATTTCTTTAGTTAAATCATCTAATAGTATTTTTGTACAATGAATGTTATTCCCAAAGACCTAGTAAATAAAAATCTATATACCTAAAACATTAAAAAAAAAATGGTGTCAAATAAGTCCTTAAAAAAGAAGAAGAAAAAACCTTCAGAAACTGGAGGAGTGGGGAACAATAGGCTCTCCATTCTCCACTCACAGGCTTTAAACTGAATATGCAGATGAATGAACAGGGATAAAGGGCTGAGCTATACAAAATTCTAGAAAAACTTGACTGAAAATCAGTCATGTTGACTCCAAATTAATACATTTGGAGGTCATAAAGAGAGAGGCACAGTAGTAACTGTCTACATGTATCTATATAACATGGTGGAGGCTCTGTCATATTTTGGGGCTGCATTTCAGCCAGTGGTGTTGGGGATCTTGTGAGAATTCATTAAATTATGAAATTGGTGGAATTAAAAGTACTATTAAAAGTTAAAAGTACTATCATGGATTGATTGACAACAGCTTCATATGTTTTTAACTTTACAGTCATCCCAAACATACCTGCATACCTGGATAGAAAAACACATAATGGCTTCCCCAGAAACTGCATCTCAACATTGTAGAAAAAGTGTGGGATTTTGACTGAAAATGGAATCAAAGGCAGCCAGTATCCAAGGAAGAGCTTTGGAATATTCATCAAGAAGCCTGTAGGACTATTCCTAAATAAATAACAACACACCTCAGGCCTGAACTCAGAGAGTTCTCGCTGTGTTGAAGAATGAAGGTGGCGATACCAAATATTGACTTTCAAGCTTGTTAGAATTGTACGAACTGGTTTTTGTTTTCAGTATATACTGTATTTCTAATTATGTTTGCACATCTTCCAACAAATTACTGCACGTCTTTCACATTATCCTAGTAAAATATGAAGAATAGGAAATGATTTCAAGGCCACCATTATTTAAATAAAAAAGCAAGGCACATTTGGAGCATCTGTATTATATTTGTAATAAAACTGACATAACAGAAAGAGAGACTGTGCTTGCGAGAGAGAGCCTGGTCAATTAAAAAAAAAAAAAAAAAGATCTATGAGAACAATGAGGCATAATCAACACATCTAAAATCTAAAAATGAATCTAACAAAGAACAAAAAGTGTGAAAACGTGTGTAAGTCGCTGAAAAAAATGAAATTGCACTTCTATTTTCTAACGTTCGTACCTCTGCACTTGTAACTGCTGGTGTCATTCTACTATTTAACTTCAAAAGACCTTTGATCTTCACATGTGTTGTCTCTCACTGGAAACTTTGGAGAGGAAACTCCATAATGTTAAAAGGCTAGATCTAAATGAGTAAAATATCAGAAGATTACTTATCTATTATTGATCTCGGATCAAAATATTTTAAGACTTTTAAGACTTTAATCAAAAAAAAGCACCATGATCCTGATAAACCCTGCTGATAGCTGAGGATCTGTTTCTCCCTAAAGTTATCCTTACAGACCTGTTACATCATGTGTTGCTCATGCGGATGTCTAAGCTCTTACAGTGCAGGCAGCTGAAGCACAGAGCGTGCAACATCGGCTGTGGTCTGACTGAGCCTTCTGATGTTGATGCAAATATATTGTTTTCTCTTCACTTACTCGGTTGTGACTGTGACAGCAAATTGACAAAAATGCTGCAAATAATCTCAAAGCATGACCATAGAAAAGGACATTTCAGATGTCTAAATTGTGCAAATTGAGTCACCAGTGTGGATGTGACTTAATGTATTGGTAGAATGCCACTGTGTCACTGAAAAAGTGTTTTAAGTAATTTATGAATACATTTTAAGACAGAAGCAGCTGCAAAAGTAAGCCAAAACCCCCCAGAACAGCAAGCCAATACTGAACTCAGCGGTAAACTATATATATATATATATATATATATATATATATATATATATATATATATAAATATATATATATATATATATATATATATATATATATATATATATATATAAATATATATATATATATATATATAACAGCATGTTAGTGTGTTGATATAAATATGAGTACAAAATAATTAATGTCCTTTCATTTCATTATTAACACTTGGTACGTGCCAGAAATTCACAAAAATGTGTGTGTGTGTGTGTGTGTGTGTGTGTGTGTGTGTGTGTGTGTGTGTGTGTGTGTGTGTGTGTGTTGCTGTTAATCATCAGGGCCTCTAGGGGGAGTCAGAGCCTGCAAATCTATTTATTTCTTCTCCAAGAAGATGAGATCAATCTCAAGTATAGCCCATAATAGGCTAACAGGAAATGTAGGGTGTTTTATTTTATTTATTTATTTTTTATTTTATTGTAACTTCTGCAGCAACATCACACAAACCAGATCAAGGAGAGAAGAAGAACCAAAACCAGCTTTTGCATTACACAGAAAACACATCCCATCATTCCTACTTCCATCTGTTATGGAACATATTGATTTGCCATTGCAGGCAGAAAAGCAGAATCACAATTTTGACTAAATGTCAGAGCGAGAGGGATGTAAGCACTAGGCGCCGGACTGGAACGGGGCACCTTAACTAATTACTCTGATCTTATTTTTCGTATTTTTATTTCCGCGCCTTGCGTGAGAGCTGTTTGATCAGTTCTCCACTTCTTTATCAGCAGCGAGCCACTGTGAATACCCACTGTGCTAAATTATTCAATTGGGCCTGCTTTGTTGTTAATAGCAGTGATCATTCTTCTTTAAACCCCATAATGTATGTGCTGACAGCCAGCAGTGATACAAACCTGTCCTGAGGGACACAAATCTATCAGTGGTGGGTGCTATCAGCTACATTAGTGATTCCCAGCAGCAGTGAAGCATAGGCAAGTAAAATACACTGAGCATCAAGGCCTGTGGAAAAGACTCGCTCTGCAAGGCCACAGCCATAAATGATCAGGCTTTCACTCCACAGCCGGCTTCAGAGAAAATTGCCAGCATTTTGAGCCTTCTCTTCATAGTTAAAATGACAAAAACTATCTAACATCTCTTTCAGTTCTACCAAATATTTGTTGATGCAGCACATGTAAAAAATACAGAACAAAGATTACAAGATAACAGTAAAGGGATTATTCCTGATTTAGACATCCTGTGCTGTGAAAAGTCTCCCAAAACCAGCCAGTTCTTTGAGTCAAGTCGCAAACAGCCTATAATGCATGCTAATTTCGAGCAGAGGACTAAGCCAGCTTTGAGAAAGGTTTTCCATACTCTTGTTGGTCTTGCAGCACTTGCCTGCTAGCCTTTTCCATGTGGCTTGTTTGCCTACCCTCCCCCACTAGCGTCCTGTCAACACTACCAGCCTCATGGGTAGAAAAAAAAAGGTCAAAATGCAAAGGGGTCAAGCTCGTGCCCGGGTATTTGGCCTTTTCCCTCTCTTACTACAGCTGAGGAACCGTAAAAACAAGACTACCACTGGGAAACGCAAAACATAAGGTTGAAATAACAGAAGCTTTTTCAGATGTTACTGACCACAAGGTTTGTATTCAACCTAATGTGCCTTCATTGTATCTGGCAGTTTGTGATCAGCAGATCTGTGGCAGCCTCATACATTGGTAGCGTATTGCAATTTTTCTTTCTGCCCAGTGTCCAGCTGCTAGATCTAAGGTGCATTTTGAAGTGACAAGATGAAATAAATGTGCAAGCTATAGTTACTGTGTAAGTGTGTATGTGTGTTTGCAGTGTGCTCCATATGGTAAATTAATAATATTACAGATCTGCACTGTCCTGTGGACTTTAGCCTTTGAATTTGAGCTTAAATAAGTCATTGAAAACACTCTTTGTACTCTATCTGGAGCACAGTATGGAAAACAATAACTTAAGTTTTTCATGATGTGAAATATGTCATGTTAATATGAATATCTGGATGCATCAGTTTAAAACGAAATGTGACTGTGTCCCCTCCTCTCTCTGTGTAAGCTTGGGCCATATGCTGAAAAGGTCCCATGTTTTTCATTAGTGGTTGCTTTAAACTGGTTTGAAATCCTGGGAGGGTGGGGAGGAGTTGAGAGAAGATGCATTTAGACCGCTGCACTCTTCCCTCACACATGCAGCGGATTCATTCCAGTGTGATATGAGAGCAAGCACTTCACGCTGTTCTCCCATTAAATTTGAAGCTGCTAAATTTTTCGCTGAAACGCTAGGAAGACATTCAACCTCCATCTCTAATCTTAACTGACCACATGACCCCCTCGAGCACTGGGGAGGGGAGGGGAACCAGATCGCAGCATCACATGGTGCATTTCGTCTGAAAAAATACCAAGGCTTGGAAAGTCATGACTTTGTAAATAAAGATCAGATGTTCCTAAACCCTCCTTTTAGCCAGTTGAAAGGCGGACCTCACCACAAGGCACTGAGCACACTTGAGTCAATAAGCCAGTTAGCAGAAAGGAAAGAAAAAGAATTCAATTCTTGACTTATTTAATAGGGGATTTGGCATGGCAGGTCAGAGGGTGTAATCCAGGAGATTGGACACTGATTCTTTAATCAAGTGGCTCCACAGTACATCTCCTTCCTCCCCTCCTGATTTCACTCTTGTAAGAGGGTCTCCCTTGTGTAGCGCTGAATTTCAATGGCCCACTCCTCAGCTCGTTCAAACCTCCCCTCTCTAACTTCTGCTGCATGGAAGCCGGGCGGAGACGAGGGTGCAGTACATGAATAACCCAACCATCTTTTCTTCTGTGACTGCTGGATAAATTCAGCATTTATTAACAATAACCCATTCATTATTAGCAAATGGCATCCAACCACTCTTTTAAAAACCTTGGGCCTGCGTATCAGGAAATTGGCAAAGGCAGCCTAGCGAAACTGCAGTGAATAGTGGAAAAAAGGCAGCCGTTTGGTGGCTGTGTGCCATGTTCAGCAATGCAGTGGATCGCTTGTTGTAGCAACAGCTTCAGTTTGATTCTGCACAGGCTACTTGTTTCTGCTCACTCCCCGTACTTCTGTCTCAATGAAACCACGAGTGAAACTGCTTTTAAAAATGGCATCATTCTGGGAAGACTCTAGCCGAGAATTAAACTGAATTACCTCTCACATTTAAGACCAGCAACATCTGCCGGCTAATTGAAGTCAGGATAATCTGCTGACGATAAAATCAATTTTGGGCAATGTATGCAGTATTCCAAAGCATTACTTGAACCAAGTACTGAGAAGATTGTATCTGTGTCTCCAGTACATAAAATAAATGTCTTATGTCTCTCTGAAGTATTCATTGCAATACTCTGCTAAAGCTATTCTATATTAATGTGATGGGAGAGAAAGAGAAGAGCATGTTGGGTTTCTTGAACAGATAGAAATGCGCCTCCTCTTGGATTCAAAGCTAGTATTGACACCTCACATATACATATACATTACATAATCCCGTCAACTTCTAATCCCCTTGGTATCATCTGCTCCACTCTCTTCTTTAGAATAAACACTTGTAAGCATACATCCACATGCAGACATCTCTGCACATACATAAACCAGGAGACACAAATTCATCCCCATGGATCTCCTCCGCCCTGTCCCCAAATCCCAGAGCATGAGTAATTGTAAGTCCTAGTGAAATAATCGTAGCTTTCAACACTAATGGAAGTCCTGCACATTCATTATTCAGTCCAGGAAACAGAGTGCCACAAAGTGTCAAGGGACCCATGAGTTATTACTCAGCATGAACAACCTAAGACTACAGGGGAAGTGATAGAAGCTCACTGCACTCTCTCTTCCACTGTCTCCGTCCCTTAATATCTCCTTTCCCTCCCTGCGTCCATCTGCGCTGGCAGACAGGCACCACACAGACTCCACGAGATTGTATCACAGCTATGGCGTTGTCAGGCGACTCGTGATGGGTGTACTGTGTCGCTGCAGACAGAATGACAGACGGTCTGAGCTCTCCCGTGTCACTGCGGCACTTGACTACGGACAGCCATGACCAAGGGGAGAAAAGGTTTCCATAAGTTACAGCCCCCCCGGGACTGCTGTGGGAGGAATGCAGCAGCAGGGGGCATGACAGCAGTGGGATGTCTGTGTGTGTGGAAGAGGGTGGGGGATGGGGGTGTAATGAGGAGAGAGACATAGGGGTTAGATGACCTGCAGATAACACATAGCAAGAAAACAGATAGGTTTGATATGTGAACATGCCCACACTTGTGCTCGGGAAAAGCGACACCAAGAGCCAGCCATTACTGTTAGTCCACACTCCTTTTAAGTAACAGCCATCAGACAGAATTCCAGCAATGCACTTAAGCCTTCTTCATTTTCTATGTCTAGACACTGGAAGTCTTAAATCTCGCTGTTACTCACTTTTCATGTGGAACTGAAGGAAAGTGGCAAGGTGGTGAAGGATTGTTATGACTGGAGATCAAAGAGAGAGATATTTCAAACTACTTCAAGGTACCCTTTCAACGTAATTATAAAGTTGTATATATTTAGCGAGCCTGCTGAGTGCCCTAACTATCTGCAATCTTGAGTAATTGGCGGCATGCAATTAAGAAAGGCTAATTTGTTCTACACAGCAGGTGGAAAAGCCTCACTTTCACCAGGAGTGACTCTTTTGTCAACATGTCAGAAAAAACAGCCTTGTACCACTCACCGCTACACAAGACTGTTGCATTCGTTATTTCCTCTTTGCTTGCACAGAATCGAGAGGTTTTTCCGTCTCTCTCCACACTGCTCCGTCAAGCTGCAATGCAGAATCAAACATGCTCTCAGAAAGGAAATTATCCTGCTGATGTTAATGTAAGCACACAAGAAGCATGTCCCAATCCGAATCATTTCGCCTGCCTGTCTGTAGGAGTTTTTCTTCTATATGGGATTATAAAAGATAAATTCGATTTATTTATTTTATTATTTTGTAATTCACTATGTCTCTGTTCAAGCTATGATATAATATGAATGTCAGTGGAGATAAGAGTTTAAGCGCTCTGGGCATTTCGAGCAGACATTAGTGGACATCTAGTTTACTGGCTGTAATTGAGTATTCTTGTCCGTGGCTGTCTTTTCGACTCAGGCAATTTAGCATGCCAGCATGTTGCTATAAAAATGACCCAATTAATTTGATTAGGAAACCAAGGTTCAAGATACAGAGAGTGAAAACACGAGTGGAATGGTATAGGTTGCAGTGGGATGTTAATGAGAGAGAATATTAGTGAGGGAGAAGTGGATAAAGGAGTTTATGTGCACGCATGTTACATCTGGTTTAACAAAAAACGTGAACGAAGAGCAAACAAGCAGGGGTTCACTTTAGTGTTCATAGGAGAATGGTCAAATGCTTAGCAGCAAAAAATGGAAATAACTGTGCTCTTTTTAAATATTAATCAAGAGTGCAAACTATTAAAAATACTGGAATAGTGTATTTGTATCCGCTATGCATAACTGAGCAAGTCTTATCTGCTAATAAGGACTTGGCCTTCTCTTAAGGGAATAATGTTAAAACTGTATTTTATAGAAACTGGGGGAACTGTAGCTCAATTGAATTAAAACAGAATGTAAAAAATGGGCTCAAATTGTTTATTACTTGTGATTGCATTGTTCTTAAAGAAGGAGACTGCATTTGGCTCCCAACAAACTGCTTGAGTCAATAAATTGGAATATACTGAATCCTTTGCCAGGTTTTTCGTTTAAGTATCTGCTTTTTGTGTTACTCTGGCTCTTGGCAGAGAGGCAATCAAATCATCGTGATTAGATCATTTGGTTTATTTGTTCATATATTGTTGCTTAGTTTGTATGCTCTGGAACAAAGAGTCTTGTGGCCAATGTAGATATAGATACTCCAAAAAAAAAAAAAAAAAGCGTTAAAGCTGAAATTCAGTACTGCCTTGACTTTAATCTGAAATCTGCTGAAAAATACAAAGTAAAACAACAAAGTAAAATACTTAGTGGTTTCTCTTATTCATAATGACTCCTTAACAGACATAAATTAAAAGATGAATTCGAAAACAATGAAAAATGCTATGCAAAAAGAGTGAGGTCTGCAAACTCTCTCGCCTGGACTCCATTCTTGTCTGCCTCGCTGATGCAAGCACAGCTTTCCACGCAGGTACGTAATACGAATGTATTAAAATGCGGAGTATTTATACTCTGGATATCAATTATCATAATGGCTACCTTTTTTGTAATAACACACAATCGTCTGACATCACACAAACACATAAAACGCACAGCGGTGCACTTGCTCCGCTCCTCTTGGAAGCCTCCTTCCCACGATCCGCCCACCATCTCGGGACTAAAGTCACGTGTCTCACCGCCTAGTGTGTCTCTGCTAACCGACTCCACCACAAATCAAACTCACCCAGCGCCCGGTGGAGAGATAAAGGCAGATGGGAAAGAGTGTGGCGTGCACGCACAGAAAGCCCTTACGACGCCAGTGGGCTGTAACGGAGAACGTCCAATAGCGGCTATCGGGGTGAAGCGAAATGCGCTCTTTTTTTCCCCATAGAGTAGGAATATGACAAGGCGTGTGAACAGGACGGGAGATGAGCTTCACACAGTTTCGGAGACCCTTTTCTCCTTGTGATCTTACCCAGTACGCCTTTGAGCCGCAGGGCTTCGGGCGTGTAGAGGACAGAAAGCGCACCGCTCAAAGCCGCTCCGGCTCAACTGCGGATCGGAGAATTTTTTTTCTGCCTGTATCTTATTAAAATCTGCTGGAGTACTGTGTGCCAAGAGGAATGGTGGCCGTCACCATGAGGGTTCTTTCAGCGAACTTGTTTTCTCTGCTCCTCCTGTGCGCCCTCGCAAGTGTTTTCTACGTCTGGAGCGCACTGGAGGACCGTTTGGAGCGACACAAACGGAGGTTCTCAGTACCAGGTGCAGTGTCCTTTCACCAAGCTCTCCCAGTGGACCTTTCAGCCAAAACTTTCCGTGCATTGCTTGCTGTCCCAGCGGCACAGAGACTGCACTTTGGAGACAGACTGAAGACTCGCCTCAACCTCACCAATCAACCTGTCTCTGCAGGAAATCGAGATTACAATATGAATGGGGATAACAAGAGGTCAGCCCCGCGGGAGGGCCCGGTCAAGTTGTCCCCATTGGAAGACGGAATATTTTGGAACGAATGGCTGGAAGATACCCTTCCTGCGGGATTCACGGAGGAATATGCTGTGGCTTGGCAAAAGAAAGCGAGGACGTACCGGGTGGTGAAGCTGGAGCCGGGATGCGGCAGGATATCCAATCAGCTTGCCACGTTTGCAGACGGGACCAAAGCTTGTGTGCGTTACGGGATAAACGCTGACCAGGTGCAGGGTGAAACTTTGACTTACTACCTTGCACGTTTGCTTGGCATCACAAACCTGCCCCCTCTCGTACTGTCCCAGCTGGACAGTGACAGTGAGCAATGGGAAAGTGTGAGGACGCGGATAGATGGTTTACAGTGGAATGACCGAGCCGTGGTTTCTCTAACTCAGTGGATCTCCAACCTGACAGGGGTCATCACACCTGCGCCGCTGAGACAGGAGAGCAGCGGGCTGCATCCTGCGCTCAAGGGGCTCTGGAACAAGACAGCGGCGGAGCTGCTGGAGCTGATGCAGTGGACAGACCTGATCGTATTAGACTACCTGACGGCAAACTTCGACAGGCTCGTCAGCAATTTGTTTAGTCTGCAGTGGGACTCCCGTGTAATGGAGAGAGACACGAACAATCTCCTGAAAACCCCTCGCGGTGACCTCGTATTCATAGACAACGAGGCCGGATTAGTGCACGGGTTTCGAGTGTTAAACATGTGGGAGAAATATCACAATACAGTCCTGAGCTCTGTGTGCGTGTTTAGAAAAAGGACCACGCAGCGCGTGGCAGAGCTGCACACGCGCAGAGACTCCAGGCAAAGGCTGCTGGAGCTCTACAGAGACAGCGAGCCTTTGTCTCAGGAATTAGGATTTCTCTCAGATGAGCACGCCGGTGTTCTCCAGGACAGGATAGACAGATTATATAAACACATTGTGCATTGCAAAGGCAAGTACGGCCAGCTGTGAACATTCAGCATGCACAGGTGATGGATTTGTTGTCTGCCTGCACAGTAATGAGCTTTGCAAACGCAGCTGGCACACCTGTGCTAAGCTGATGCGCATTACACAGAAAAAAAATGTCTTGAATATCCAGCTGAACTACCTCCTGTGAATAGAATGTGTTTCCTAGTTTATCAATGAATCAGTTTGACACGTTTATAAGCTGAGATGTTCACTGTTCGCCTCACTGTGAAGAATGACCCTGTCTTTACTTCACCCCTCTGATGTTCACCTGAATATGACTAAATATAAAGAGTAGACTATGCGCGTTGGGTATCATAAACTACCCCTTCATGTGCGGTTTGGATTGTTGATTTGTGTTCAATAATCCCAATGATAAACTCCTAAGCCTTAATGTAAGTTGACTCTTGAATATTGTATTTCTGTTGACGTTCAGCTCGCTTTTTTAGAGAAGATCTTTTGCACACACATTGCCAGCACCTGCACTCTTGTAATTGTGTTTGGATAGCGTACTTAGCCTTAATTTCACAGGTGGAGCATATTCATTTGTGCATTTGTCTGATGTAAATACTGTCTGCCAACCTGTTTTGGAAATTTGATGCTAAACTAATTTAATGTGCTTTTTAACATTCCAAAAAACTCTTGTTTTTGTTTTTTTTTATAAATATGCTGTAATTTAACTTCTCTGTTAATGCGTATTTTGTATGCAGTTTGTTCTTAACTGCCTTATTAGAACGCATCAAATATTTACCTATTTTGTGTGGAGTGCTGGTTTTTTTTTTTCCTTTTTCCTTGTTTTTGAAGCCTCTGTTGCCTCCGTACTTTCCCATACAGTGCTCTCATTGTACTGTAGAAATATCTTGCACTGGCACACTTCCCCAGGAGCCATTCTGTCAGCCACAGGCACGCTACAACAGGCGTCTCTAATCCCCTTTATAATCTCACCCAGAATGATGAACTGAAGGAGACGACTGACATTATTTGACATCATTTGAAAAGGAATTTGCTGTTCCCTAACTATATTATGACATTTCCTAGCTATACCGTATATTGCAGAATATTTGTATATTCCAATATAAATTGGTCAACCTATAAGCAGTCTGCCTTACTGGTTGCATGTGCTGCATGTGCTGTTAATGAGTGTTTTGCCCTCAGTGGAGAGACTTGTTTACGGCTTTTTATGGGTTGGAAATGTAACCGTGAAAGGTTTCGAAGAGAAAAACATCAAGGCCAGCTGCGTTAATTCGCTGTATAGTCTGTGCTGTCACTTTACATCAGCACATAATTTTTTTAATTTGAACCTTATAGAGCCATACTTTTCTTATTCGTTCCACTACAGGCCTACTTCTGTGTCTGATCTCTGGTTCCAGACTTATGAGCACATCTAAGGGAAAGACAGTGATCAAACTTTTGACAGACTAATTCTTTCCAGCCTTTTGCTATCCTGCAGCCCATCTGGTTTCTTTTAAAATTTCTTTATATATGTTCGAGTCCAGGACACGCCACAAACTGTTTGCGCGACTCCGCGAAGAGAGATGAATGCACCTTGTAAAAATAGTGGCTCGATTTTTGTGCTTATACTTTATTTCATGGTTTACGGCATGTTTCAGTGAATTGTTCTTCTGCCTGCTAGGTCACTGCGTAAAGGGAGACAGGCAGCAAAGGTGTAAATAGGTGTAACTAGAGGCATTCTGCTGTGCTTCAGCTGTAATAGGGACTCGGGGATCAATATGTGCACTGACTGGTGTGTAGGCGAAAGAAGGTCATGTTAATGTGCTGCCTTTTCAGTTAAAATAGGAACATGTGTTTCAAGGCCCTTGCAAAATCTACACTTGCAGCTGGGTACGGTGCTCCAGGCATGTCTGTTAATACCAAACTCTGCAAAGAGATTTACAACCGGCTGCAGGCTCCGGGGATTAAAAACAATGCAAAGCTAAGGTCTGCATGTCGAAGACAGACTTGTGACCTTTCCTCCTTTCTTGCCTCGCTTGATTTCCCCTTCCGTATTCCATCCACACCATGCCCATCTTTTTGTGCATCTGTCTTTGCTCTTAACATCACTGTCAGCTTCATTTATGACCTAAATTGAAAATGAAAGTTTCATTTTCCTAATTAGTTTTTTTTGTGGATTCCTTTGCACAAGAAAGTCATTTTTTAACCCGGGTTTCCTGCCAGCTGTAATCACACTAATGGGGTATTTCAAAGAGGTCGTTGAAACACCCTTAACTGTTCACATATGTTCTTCCTTCACTCTTGCCGCCTTGCTTATTTCAGATAACCACACAGACTTCATGAGGTCATATTTTTTCCCACCCAACGCCAACAAAATCTTCATACAGATAAGTTTGTGTAGTTGTGTAATGAATGCAACCCGTCCTAGCTTGTGGCATCAGTGCAGCAGATTATTTTACTTACAAGTTAATACGCGTCAGTTTTCTTCTGTTTCCTGCAGATGTGTTCGTTTTTTTTTCTGTGTAAGTACAGACAGCCGGGGGCTAACAGCAGGCTGGAGCACAGACCCCAGGTACTCGAGCCAATCTTGTTCTTCTTTGTGCAAATTTCAAACATTCCTGAGGAGCCGAGGGAGGATCATCTCCACGGACACACCAGCACACACAGACACTTCTCAGGCACTGAAGCGTCCCAGCTGTGTACACAAACCGCTGTCAACGTTGACTCGGATCCTTTTTCATCTTTTTTTAAAAAAAATAATAAATTACAGCATGCTACATTTTATTAGGAACAGAAAGACATTTCAGTAGATGCTAGTTATTGTTGCTTTCTTGCTGTAAGGTAAGTGAGAGTACCAGTCTAGTCAGTTTGGCGTCAGGAGGCTATACAGCCACAATCTTATTAACTAAAAGGAAAATCTACTTATCAGCTCTTCTAAATCTCACAAATAAACCTTTTACTGTATCTTGTCTGCTGAGTCCATATACATTAAAGAAAGAGTAAAATGATGTGACTGTGCTGGTTTAATAAGATTTAAGATTAAATTTTTCTTTTGGCCAAGAGGAGTGACTCCTCCAAATTCTCAGCCAACGGCCTGGCAAACCTATGGTGACAACAAGACTATGACAACACCTGCCAAGAAATATTCTGGCACGCACTACCCTGTAAATTTGCTTTTGTTTTGTTTCTACACTTGTTGGTCTGTGCATTTAAGAGTAAAAACAAGGTGTAACATATCAGTTACTGAGTTCTGGAGTTATTTAATAGACTTTAGATGGTTTTTTTCTATTTTATTTATTTCAAGAAAACAGGACTGCTTTTGTCAGACCGTGCCAAAAAAAAGAGCATTTTCCCAGACACTAGGTGACAAACTGACTGGTGGCCCGTTAGTGGAAGAACACAACTTGCATTGTTTCACAGCTACACAGTACAAGGAACTTCCTGCGCATGACTGAATGATTTCATTATGAAACTCAGGAAGAGTCACTTAGTCACAGCTGAGTGGATTCGGGCCATGATGGTTAAACTGGGGGGGGGGTTGGGGCAACGACTCGAGGGCCTTTGACAATGCAAGCACTGGACACGCAGGCTGTGGTGTGCCTGAAGAGCTGGCACAAAGACTGAATTTGTCCAATCCAGGGCTGGAAGTGCGAGGCCAAAGGCTTTGTGCATTCTTGTACAGCAGAAAGTAATGAGCAACAAACTAAGGCGAGAAGGGGAATGCACATGCATCATGTGATAAATGGAGAAATATCTGAGAATGTGCAAATTACCTGAAGTAAAAGTTAAATATTATTTTATGTTATGTTGAACATTTGCTAGTTTTATCACTAGTTAAAAATGTCTTAATTTGCTCTATGATTTTGAGTAACAATTCATGAGACCTCCGATCCAAGCTATAACCCCTCTGTCCAGGTTTTCCCACCATTAAAACCATGCTAGGTTAATTTCTTCTGCCACTGTGCCCTTGACCAAGGCACCGACTTACAATTTGAGGTGATCCCTGGTGTCTCCATGGTGGCTGCACACTGCTACTACTAAAGTTTGCTAATCCTGCTTGTTGTTTTTCCACACTTTTAAAATACATTACCACTGCCATTGACCGCTATTGAGCTTTAGGCTCCCAGGTGCTGAAAGACAAGGATTCTTTGTCCCTTTCCAGTCATCTCTGTACTCTCCCGCAGCTGCCACCCTTGCAGATTGTCGAAGAGATTACAGCGAACTTGTTTGGTTTTTTTTTCAATCACAGAAGTGTGTTACCGCTATTGCAAACATCTTTTTTCCCCCCTCAATCTGTGATGACAAACCCTAAGTCAAATCTTTGATCTCAATAGTTTACGTAGACAGAAATATAGACAAGTCACTGTCTATATATAATGATAGTATAAGGCTTGGAGCAATGTTGTAGCCTACAGAACACAGATGCAGATCTGCAAATAATCCGTTAACAGTTTTAGAAACAAGAACTGTTTAGCCTCAATTTGATTTCCCTCTATTTTCCCTTAATGCGATTTGCTTCACGCTAGTCATAGGATACATAAAAATAAATCCCGATTAATTTCAGCACTTAAATCCATCCTGTTTGTCATGCTGCGCTCATCAAGCTCTGTCTCCAGAATGTCACACCGTAGCCTGCAGACAGTCATAAGCTTGAGTTGATTTCATGTTCAACATTTATATTTGATAGCATAAACACTATGTCTACAGATATGAGAACAGGCAGGAAAGTCTACTGTCCAACATATCTACAGCACATTTATCATAAACGTTTCGTCCCTTCTTCACTTAGCAGATGTGCAAAATGGGAAAAAAGCAATTAAACTAGTTTCACCGTGATGCTTTATGCCAGCATTTTAGCGAGTTTTGTTTTAATTTCAAACCAGGAAGTGAAACTTAAGATTTCTAATCTCTTTCGTTTACTTTGGCATGACATTGGCTCCCTTGTAGGGGGCCTTGTTGTGTTGAACTGTTTTGCTTCTCCCCTCTTGCATAGCATTTGATCAACATCCTTGATAAAGGTCGATATTAATCTAGGTGAAGCTTGTCAGTACAGAAAGCGGACCAGTTTTAAGTAACATGCAGCTTTTCTCATTTGCATCTGGATTCATCTCTATCTCTATGTAAATGTGAATTAGTATGCTCATGGAAATGACTTTTTTCCACCCCCAATCTCTTGCTAGGAAGGAATAACTGATAATATTCATGGGGTGATAATCTATCATTTTGTTAGTGAATGTGCATTTCTCATCGCCACCTGCACCTAGCTCAGGCTTTGACCATAATTAAGATATTTCTGTGCAAATGCTATAAATGGGGAGGCTATGAATCAACCCCAGCACCGGACTAATTAGCAAGCTGGACATGTGTTTTGAATGGGAGGGAGGACTTTTTCTAATTCTGCAAAGCTGTATGTAAATGCTGAAACACGTCAAACAGACTTTGTATCTTATTGTTCAGATTTTAAAGCGCATACTTACTCCTAAAGTAGCCGTTTCTTTTTTACTTTGTGTACTTTTTCTCAGTTGAGTATTTTAATGTGTTGTGACCTTGCCATAAGGGCTTTACAGTTGCCATGCCTGAAGCACAGGGAGAATCGATACGCAGAAGGGCACGAGGACGTGTGATACTTGATGCCAAAATACCCACAACCTGCTGAAACAACACATTCCTTCCTGCTTGCTGACCACTTGCTCTCTGAATGTTAGTGTTAGCTGGAGGCTATACCCTGTCGGAGATCTGAACTCGGCTACTCGCAGTAGTCATTTTGAATTATAGCACTTATTGCCTGTGCTGGGCTCAGTAATCTGGCCATTTCTATGTAAATTGGGCTTTGTGCCACCATAGTGGGCCTTTCTGTTCGCTTATGCAGCGGCTTGCCTCATCCCATAATGGTCCACCGTTACAATGAAATGATTAAAGCTAACTGTGAGAAAATGTCATGACAGTCAATCAGCTGAGTAGATAGGTCAACATAAGTATAGAAAGAAGAGGAAAGCACTCAGCCATGTGCCGTTGAAGACAGGTATAAGATTCAAGCAGCCATTTTTGGGTTGCATCCAGGTGCTTGCGTGTCTCTTTACATGGGGGAAGAGGGAAGAGCTCACTGGAGACAAACATTAGGGGAGGTTTATGGCTGACTCTGCGGTATCATTGTCATTTGCACAAGATTGGACATGCCTGAGCGAAAGAAAAATTACACTGTAGTTTACGTAGTGCTCCTGGCCATCTGGTACAGCCAGATCAGCTGTGAGAACATTTCACTCTCTTATTCTGTTTACTATGCTTATTATCACTTCTAGTTTTGCTCTTATAACTGCCTGGGGCCGATTTTCTTTCAGAAAGTTTTTATGTTTTTCGCATAAATCCTGATTTTTTTTACTCTTTAATACCACCAAACACTCTTTACCAAATATATATGGTGTCAATATATGCAAACTAACTGGGGACATCTTCAGGCTGGTCGAGCTAAGGTCCTCAGTAATGTTTGGCCCTGACTGTCGCAGATATGTGTTGGCAGTGTTGGGAAGGTTACTTTTAAAATGTATTCCATTACAGATTACAAAATACATGCCCCAAAATGTATTCTGTAACGTATTCCGTTACGTTACTCGATGAGTGTAACGTATTCTGAATACTTTGGATTACTTAATATATTATCATGCTGTTTACAACTACGTGAATGTACTATTGCTGTGATTTATTACTGTTACTGAAGGTCTGCGGCTCCGAACCGTAGTAAAGGGACCTCTGGCTAATACGTCGGGTTCGTGTCGGGCTCGTAGCCGAAAACTAGCTTTACTTTGTTGTCTGGGTCAACTTTGCTAGCGAGAGACAGAGAGAGGCGTTGAAAGGCTGCTCCAACTGAACTTATTGTTTCGGAGGAAAACACGAACACAGTGTACAGTCGAGTCTTAATAGCTTACTTACAACTGGGCTCGTCAGGCACTCTTCTTGGCTGCAGTGGTTATTATTATATTTACATGCTTCCAGCTCCCGTTTTTGCTCGATGACAGCTCGTACTTTTCCTTTTTCTCCCTCCCTCGCTCACAGACACATAACGGGTATGGCAGTCCATTCTCCCTGCAGCACGGACTACACAGCCTATGATGCTATATTCTTTAGAGCATGTAGCATTCTGCCTATTAGCTTAGCACAACAACAAAAAGGCCTCTCTCACCCAGGAAACACGCAGCGAGAGAGCGTCACCCTGTAACCATGGCAACCGTAACGCTGCCCCCGGGAACAACAGAAGTAGCTGTCAAACAAAACCGAAACAGTCCTGACCCGCCACAATATGAAACAGGGAAGTACCACCGTGTAATCCATTTATTTCAACAAAGTAACTGTATTCTAAATACCACCTTTTTAAACGGTAACTGTAACGGAATATGGTTACTCATATTTTGTATTTTAAATACGTAACGGCGGTACATGTATTCCGTTACTCCCCAACACTGTGTGTTGGCTAGTCTGAGCTGTACTAACCCACATCTAAGTCCAGTTCTTTGGCCGTGGATACTGGATCACCCACCATATTCCATGATGAATGTCCCAGTTGACACTGGTCACACCCAACCAATCCATTCTCCAACTCTCCTTCCCTTCCTATCTTTCTCCTTTGTCCTTCTCTATCCTCTCGGCTCCTCTCAGTTCAAAACAAAAGCATGTTAACAAAATAAACTTTACCTTAATTAATATGGACATACAGAGAGCTAAAGAATGACACTATTCATCAACACTATTCATAGATACATATTAGAAATAAATTGAGCCCACAGGGCTACATATAGGATAGAGAACAATGTGAGAAAGTATAAAAATTGAAATATTGTTATATGCATATAGATTAATGACACCAACAGGATTTCTTGGTTGTAATACTTCATGGTTTATAAACTTGGGGTTAGGTCTAAATCTCGGCAGTGTCGCAAGCCAAGCAATCATGTCTCTTACAGATATTATCTTCTCTGTGTCCTTGACAGCAGTATCACTTAAAGGCATCACTATATTGAATTATCCAAAGAAAATTAGGTTTCTTTTAACTTTTTCTCTTTTCAAATCAAACACAATGTCAATGAATTGCGAAACTTTTTTGTCTCCTTTTTTTCATCGTCACTACTCAGTTCTCCAACCTGTATCACACTCTACTAAAGCAGATCTCTTCAACATCGTGTTGCTCTGACAGACAATTTCAAGAACTGCCTCATACGCTAACTGCTTCCTATCGAAGATGATTTATTAATATTTTTATGTGAACATGTGGATCGTGTGGTTTGACTTTAACGGCAGCAAGTTAGAGTAGTTTTGCTGCTGTTATTGCCTCTTGTGTCATAAAACTTTAATTTAAAAAGCCAATACAGTTCCATGCAACTACACCGTGATCACCCTGTCTTCCTCAGATATGCAGCTTTACTGATAGATTTTTGAGAAGTGTCAAACAGCCGCTGCCTGCAAAGGTGACTTCTTAATAATAATAATAATAATACATTTTATTTGAGGGCGCCTTTCAGAAACCCAAGGTCACCTTACAAAAAACACAATTAATAAAAGGAACAATAGTCATAAAATACATAAAATAAGTTAAAATTACAAAACAGAGCGTGACAACAGATAAAATCAGCATTAAAGCAAATAAGCCAGTCTAAACAGGTGTGTTTTGAGCTGTGTCTTAAATACGGAAAGGGTGTCAATATTTCTTAGTGCAGGAGGAAGAGAGTTCCAGAGCCGGGGAGCAGAGCGACTGAAAGCTCTGTTCCCCATAGTGATAAGGTGTGAGGACGGAACGGTAAGATGAGTAGCAGATGATGATCCGAGAGGGCGGGTCACACAGATATGAAGGAGCAGATTTATGGATACATTTGAACGTGAGAAGTAAGATTTTAAAGTTTATCCTGGCTTTTATGGGCAACCAGTGAAGCTGCTGAAGAAATGGGGTAATATGAGCACTTAACGGAGTATGGGTTATGATCCGAGCTGCAGAATTTTGAAGAAGTTGGAGTTTATGAAGGGACTTTTTAGGGAGACCAAATAGGAGGGAATTACAGTAATCAATACAGGATGTAATAAGACTATGGACAAGGATGGCAGCAGCATGGGGAGTAAGGAAGGGGCGTAGTCGGTTAATATTACGTAAGTGGAAGTAAGCAGACCGGGTTATGTAATTAATGTGAGACTGGAATGAGAGAGTATTATCAAGTATGACACCCAAACTCTTAACCTGAGGGGAGGGAAGGGTGGGAGAATTTTCAATGTTAATGGAAAAGCTGTGGGATTTGGTTAGGATAGATGGTGTGCCAACAAGTAAAACTTGTTGGCACACCATCTTGCAAACTTCTTGCAAACTTCTTGCAGTTGCTTGTGTAACAACATGAAACCAACAACCATTAATGCTAACATCCACATCCGCTGTGAAGCGACGGAGCTAACTGCTGCACTGCTGTATCATAACAGCCAATATAAGAATCATAAAGTAGCTGGAAAGTGGACAAAATCAAGAGAATGGATGATATATGTATGTATATGAGCGCTGAGAAATGTTTGTGTCTCTCAGAGATGTTTCTTTTCTTTCACACCTGTAATCTGACTCATCTCAGATAACAAGACGAAGGCATTCAGGCCTCCCACACATGCCGCAACAGCAATTATACTCTGACACAACTACAGGGTGAGGCTTGGTGTCTAGCATTCCACGACACCCTCAAATTACCCGAACCAGAGGGGAAACAATACAGGGTGTAGTGGTTCATGTTCATCCATGCTAAGAGGCAGTTCAAGCAGCAAACCTTTGTTTTAGCCTTACGTTGTGCTATTCTGCATAAAATCAATCAGAACTGAAATCTGGAAAGCGGGAGGTTTCAAATATGAAAAAGAGCACTTGACAGAAAAGATGTGGTTATGTGAAATTCAGACAGACATATTGATTTTATGAATCAGCAGGTCTGAATTTATGAAAACACACACAACAAAAGCTTTAATATAGAGATGTGGCTCCTGACCTTGTCCCAGTTTTTTAAGGGCTCTCGCTTTTCAAGTTTTCTTCTTTACCTTTTCCATTAATAACGCTATTTTCTCATCTCAGTGTATTTCTTCACATCTATTTGGCTCCTGCAAATATTGCCACTGTGAGATCCTCTGAGCATTGACTGTATGTGGGGTCTAATCATCTGGGTTGGTTACAAAGACATCTTCCCCATAATCAATGCCACTGAAAGGGAAACTAAATCTTCTTAGGTTCCCACAAACCTTTGTAATATAGCACTGTCTGCCACAGGGGGAATATCTATTTTCTCACATTTTGACTCTTCTTTTTTTTTTCCCTACATCTTCGATTTTTGAACCACTTCATTTATTCTATATAATTATCCTTTAAAAAAAGAAAGAAGGAGATTTATTGTATACCTGGGATTTGAAATACATCATCAAAGCATTGTATACTGCATATAAATCAGTTTTAATGGTACAAATTATGGCTTCCAACCAGGAAATAGAAAGGTACAGAAAACGTCCACCTACAGAGCGCACTAAAATGAATTTGGCAATTAATGTGTTGACTTATCTTCCTCCTGTTTTGCCTTCTTGCATAGACGTAGAGTACACTTGTCATGTCGCCTGCAAGTTGTCGTTCCAGACCAAACAAACAAGGTCATGCATAGTAAAATGATTAGCAGATGAAATGACAATCAATTGACAACAATTTTGCTAATGAATCAATCACTGATGTCCGTTTTGATTTATGCAAATTGATGTGGATTGTTTGTCAGACAAAACAAGCAATTCAGGGATGAGTTCAAGGAAGCTGGCTGTGTGTGGAACCCCTCCCCCAAACAGTGATTATCCATTCATAGGACAGCAGCTGTAACTGGGGCACGGCAGGTCTGTCCAGCTTTGGATCTCTCCATCTGTTGAGGGAGTGTGCGTGATCATGCTGTAATAAGAGAGATACTCAACATTTACACAATTTAAATGATATATAGTCTCACACAGAGTACATTCAGATACGAATATACGAATTAGTATATAAATATATGAGTAAGGCATTTTTTCTACTGACCTTCTCTTTATTAACAAGTATAATCTGCATTCTTCCCAGAACAGTGTTACATGCTATCATGTTTAATGATTACTTCTCATTAATAAAACTTTGTCCTGAGGAATTACTAACCTATGGCTCAGCATGTTTGCGACACTGAACGTAACCTCCTCCTCCTCACGCGCATTAGTTACCATGATAAATAAGCCAAGTTAAAAGAAAGCCATCTTTGTGATATTAAAAATCCTGGCTTTAGGCTCATACATCTCACTAATCCATTAATCTTGCTTCATACTGCACCCTTTCTCCTTCATAATGATTGCGGTTAATTTCCTGCATAGATACATTACCACGGTCATTTAAGCTGTACACGTAATAACTCGCTAAGTAGCAGGTTGCATTTGAGGACATAGAAATCCCAATTCACCACCGAATGAACATTCGCTTTTCAAAGAAAATAAGATCACCATTTTCACCGAGAAGACATCATGGGCATCAGTGCATTAATAATGCGAAGATCACTTAAAAGACAAGAGCTCTTAGAGACTGTTTTTGGCTTTCCCTGACAAGCATCTGTATAAGTGACATAAATTCTCAGGGGAGGAAGCTGCTGTTTTAGTGTTCTATAATCCTTCTCATATAAATATAACCCTAAATCAGAGACTTAAAGCACATTATAAGATTTAAAATGGAGCCAATAAACAAAAAACGAATGAATCATGCACATGCCTTTATGGCAGGCCAGTGATTCTGATTAATTCACTTGCGCATTTGCCCAGTTTGATATTTCTTTCGATCCTTTCTGGCTTCAGCTGGCTTCAGCTTTTAGCTGACATTAAGAATTTAAACTCTTGTTTGCTTAGGGAGCAGCGTGGTGGTCCAGTTGGTAGCACTGCTGATTCACTGCAAAAAGGTTCCTGGTTCAAATTAAACCCACAGGTTGTATAGGGTGCCTTAGAGCATGCCCATTTGTGCCTTGGAAATTTGCGTCAGTTGAAATGTCTTACTCTATTAGAGTTGCACAAATTGCAATTAACTAAATTTACATGCAGTTTACATTAGCAGACCTTAAAGGGGCTTAGGCGGAGCAAGAAGGGCAACATTTGCAAAGCAGTAAGAAAGATCACTTTATGAGGAGCAAAGCACAAATAATTAACACTACAGGAGTCCTGCTGGGCAGTATGATTATTTGATTTCATATTCACTGTACTGTCATTATTTGATAAATGAGAAGAACTCATTTATCAAATGAGATCATACAGAAGCTGTTATCCACTGATGTGCAGATGTGCCTTGAAATTTTGGCTTGCCCTTTGGTGTGCCTTGGGCACCAATTTTTTGAAACTTCTTGGTCTAAAGGCATGCATGCTAGGCTAATTGTTACTCTAAACTGGCTGCACATGTGGATGTGAGGGTGAGGATGGGTGTATGCTCTTTGAGGAACATGCAACCTGCTCAGGGTGTACTGACACCCAAAGCTGGACAATCAAATAAATAAATGGGTGGATTGGCGTTGCTGTCTGCTATTCTCATGAGAAATATGCACAAATTTGTGCTTTGATAATTTTGGTATGTTGAACTTGTTTTGCAGTACTGGCCCCAGGGCTAATTAGTTCTGTGTTGAATAACAAGAATATTCCTATTTTCATGTCTTTTCCATTGATTTTTGGCCAGAGAGGGATTTGTAACTGTAGTCTAAATCTTCAGCATGCTGTTGAAAGTACAATAGATGTTCTCACTTTTTCACATTTTAAAATGAGCTAGCATTGTCAGGGAATTTATGAATTAACGTTAGCTTACTTTACTGCCAATAACAACTGCCGAAACTAAAGTTCACAGAGATGAGCCTTTTTTTGGATACCTGAAATGAGATGATTTCATACATGTTTGTCATCATCATTCTAAATTGCCCATAGAGAATGAAAATTTGACAGGAATAAAAATTAAATTGAATAAGCATTTTTTTTTCTCTACCAGAGGGGGGAAAGGTAGGTAATGGTGGAGAAATCCTGGCTAAAAAAAAATAAACACAGATTCCTCAGTAATGCAAAAGATCAGCAGTGGTTCTAGACAAACAAATTCAAATTGTATTTGGTCGCATATTATAGCGTACCAAGGAAGACCTAAAGGCAACACATCTGGTACATAGATTAAAACAAATTGCTGCTCACATTGACACAAATGGAGGGCACTGTAGCGTCTCTGCTGGTAGACACATGGGTAACTCAGCTTCCAGCACAAGAACAACAGAGTTAGGCCAGGTCCCACGACCCCGGCCACGTTTCGTTTTTATAACCCTCAGCCTTTTCCAAAACAGCCCACTGTCATCATTTATTTCCCTGCAACTTCTTTCCGTAAAAGATCGCCGCTGGACGTGGAAGCCTGTATCACACGCCGTTGTTGTCATCTTGTAAAAACAGTAGCTGTGTGCATGGGTACAAACGTGCATGCTTTCAGCAGGCTGTTTTCCACGCTTAATCCAGTCTTCAAAGGCATATTACTTTACATATAACACCTAAGATCCGCCAGAACTAATGCATTAGCTTTGTTGGCTGTCAACACGTTGCCCCTCATAGGTAAGCATGCATGAACCTCCCCCCCCCCCCCCCCTCCCTCCTTCCTGCTCCACTTTACCCCTCCCAGGTGTTCCCATAACTCACCCGGGCTCAAATCCTATACGGGCATTCCAGAACTTCAGAGGCACACCGGCAGATGAGAGCCTGGATTTATGGCTTGCTGATGGACATTGGAGGGGGAGGCAGACTTGCTGCTAGGAGGGTGACAGGGTCCACTTCAAAGAGGAGGAAGCGTTTGTTGTTTTACTCCGTGGTGCTCAGTGGTGCACATGTATGAGCGCTCTCTCCCTCTGAACGTCAGACAGCCGGAGTGTTCAATCACTCGTTTACACATTGTTATCTGTTCAGATAGCTTTCATTACATTTTTTTTGATTCCTGTATGAAGAGAGATGTCAGTTTGCACCTTTTGAAGTCCGTCTTTCTCATCCCCGCACATCGATAGGCACACAGAGCTCTGATTTAGCCTGTTATTTTTCATATCAAAGGTCACCCTTCAAAGATTGCTTCAAATCCTTTTTTTAGCGCACCTGCATATAATATCTTGCACTTAAAAGCCACCTTGTTCTGCGCTATTAGAGTTTGCTTGTGTGCCTTTGATATAATACGATAGGTCACAGACTAATGGGTGTGTTTGTATTTGCGCGTGAGCACTAGCTGTCGTTCCCATCCAGCTAGCGTTACATCGCAGGGGCCCACGTGAGTGAAGTTGATGGATGTGTGGAATGCTGTCGTTTCTCTGAGCAGATGTGTAATGAACCCCGCTTTGCTTCCGTAACATTTGGGTTGACTGATTACAAACAAATGCCATTTAATATGCAGGGGTGCTGTCTCTTAACAATGCAACAAAGCTTCATAGATGAGATTATACATAAAATATGAGTAAAGACGCCCTGCTTTTGTCCACAGCGTGAAGCTTTTTAAATTAAAGCTGTGCCATTATCAAGTTTTCTCTCCACCCGCATGAAAGCACCACCCAGGATGAAAATGAAGCTGTGTGATGATTCATGTACAATTTCCCCATCTTATGTATTTCTTCAAAGCCACTTTTCACTTTTTATGGAAGAAAGCGTTTCCAAGTATATTTATTGTTTCAACTTTAAAGGCTCACATTGTTGCTTCTTTTTCTCATTCCCTCTGACTTTGCTTTTCAATTTTTCGTCTTTGAGCATTGCAGTTCTATCCGTTGTTAAGGTAGAAAAACTGCAGTAAATCGTGGCTGTTATTCCCAGTAACCAGGGTGACTCAAAAGGCTCCAATCCTCCCGCTGCTTAATCAGACCACTGTTTGTTCAATCTCCTTTTTCTCATGGTCCTGCCTGCCAACTAAAACTAATCAGGTATTATAAGAAATTAAAAACAGGCTCTTTATCCTCTCTCACACATGTGAATTTCAGACACTTCTACACACCCAGTATTCATTCCTATAGAGCCACATCATATATCCTGCTCCAGTTTTCTCTCTGCACATGCTCTCAAATCATTTTTCATCTCTACCCCATGCTGGGAGCCTCTCTTACCTGCCTCATCTGAGTCAGTAAGGGGATCTGCAAAAGCCTCATACTAGATGTGTGCACATTGTGAGTGTGATGCTGGCCCTGAAGTGACACGGAGAGGGTATAAATAGAGCAGGCCCACAGATCACTGTGCCAGACAGAATGTGGCATCTGCTGTGCTGGGAGTGCAAAGTGTTTGAGAGCCTGTAAACTCCCCACCATTTCTCTTCCCTCCCCTCTTCCTCTCATCTTTCTTCCTCCTCTATATCTCTGTCTGTCAATTCCCTCCCCCTCTCTCCTTTTTTCCGTTACTTTCTTACATCTTCTACGTCTCACCCTCCTTCTGTCTTATATTCCCTTTGCCCTCACACTCTCCTCGCATATTGCTACGCATCTGCTGCCATGTGTTGAGTGTTACAAAGCAGTCCCACTTTCGGGCTATAAGATCCTATTTCTAAACACAGGGAGGAAACGAGAGAGGGGGGGCAAAGAGAGATAAACACAGAGGAAGCATGAAAAAAGCAGTGGCCCTGCAGTGGTTCACATCAAAGCCTCGATTTCATATTTAACATGGTTGAAAGATTCCTCTGATGCCGTGCTACACATGTTCCTTAAAAAAAAACAAACAGCTAAAATAAAAAATAATCCTGTGGGATTATGTGGTATATTCGCGAGGAAATTTTAAGCAAGACACGCAACTCTGTAAGCACAGGAGATAAAAGCAAAATCTCTGCAGGTTACTTCAAAAGTCGTCATCGATGCTTTGATTTATCAGTTTACGTCCCTGTTCTCGGTAAAGCTTTTATAGAGTGAAGTTAACCTGCACGGCCCTCTCTTTGTCAGAACATAATGTGTGAATATGACAGTAATGCATAGCCTCTTCCAATGTCAGTCATACTTTACTCCTACGTTCCTCCTTTTACATCAACGCATCACACACAAAAAATCAATTAAGAAGAAATTTCTTGTAGTGCTATTGTAGGCTACTTGCTATATTCATTCACATACCTCTTTTTTTTATTTATTATTTATTTATTTCCCAGCAGCACACCACTTAATCTCATAATCTGCTTTTACTGTGACTTAAGTTGTATTCCCTCAAAGGACAAACAGACAGCACAAGCGAGCACACATGCGCACGCACACATCTGCAGCGTCAGCCAAATTATTAAGCGGCTTAACCGTCTTCAGAGTTCCATTTCTAAAATGATTCATCCATTCTTCCTTCCTTGCGTCTTTTTTTTCCCCCTTCCTTCCTCTTTCCCTCCCCTGCACCATTTTCCTGGACCCTCTCCACGGTCTGTGACAGGTAGTCTTCCACGACTGTTTGCTGACTCAGCGCAGGAGTTCATATTGCACAGTGGCAATAGGACATTTGCAGCAACAAAGGGAGTTAAAGGGAGGAGCTGCCATCAGGAAGATGGGGGACCATCCAACTGTCAGTCTGAGAACAACGGCGGGTCATCTTTTCATCCTTTTGTTTGCTCGCAGACAGTGTTCTCGCCTGTGAAGACGAAATTCAATCTTCATCCTTTCACTCACTGCTTTTCTGTCCCCTCTTCACATCATCCCGCCCTTTTGCTGAAACTATTCTCTGCTTCTGCCCTCCCTCTTAAACTGTTTCCCCTTCCTTCTCCCGCTCTTCTTTCCCATATCTTTCTTTTTCTTTCCCACCATTCTGTCAGTCACAGCAGCAGCACACACACACTCATACACACATACTACACACACAAAAACAGCTTCTTCGTTTCACTGGCCTCGGGCACAGTTGTTTGAGTGAATCTCTTTTCGTCTTTAAATCTGTAATTACCTCGGTGATTGAGCCAAATGCAGTCTCACTCCCCAATTTTCCTCTCTGTCAGAGAAAGAAATAATAAGGTTTGTGTTGCCACCTTTTGACTGGCAGGTGTAGTGTTACTGTACGTGGGGAGCAATGCTAGAATTTGATCAGAGGGTACAAAAAATAATGGGATGTGCTTTAAAGATTGATTTATTTTTGGTCAGGTTTCTTTGGGAAATACATTTCCTGTTTCCTTCTCCAAGCAAGAAGTGTGTAAAAACCATTTCAGTCATTATCAGCCCAATTTATCTACAAAATTATGCATTTCAGAGTAGACTTACCTTTCCTTGTTGCAAGATGGCACTTTTTAACTATTCAAAGGTGTTTCTTTCTTTTCCTCACTTGCTTTGTCTATCTCACTAAACACACTTACCTTAAGGCAGTTTTTTCTTTCAGCATTTTTGTAAGCTGAATCCCAGACAATCAAGCATGAGTCCCAGAGGATACCATCTAGGGATTTGGAAGGTTTGAATGCATTTGGCACGAATATTCATCCCAAGAGCCTTCCAGGGCCACAACGATGCCAGGATGCCATACTTCAGGGGGCACAGAGGAGCATTGTCAATTGGCGCCCACATTTAGGGGCCTGCTAAGGGAAAAACACTGAATGTCATTGTTATGTAGCGCCAACGATCTGTTCTGTGTCCTCAGCTATGATGTCATGGCAGACACTAATCCAGCTGTGGCCAAGCACGCTTGACTATTGAAAAGGGTCATTAATCTTAGCGCTCTATGATTATGCACTTGAATATTCTTGCATGCAAGCTACTTAATCAGATGTTAACGTCACTTTGCAACCATATTTGTATTCACACAACTTCTTTCTAAGTTCTAGAGTTTGGAAAGTAATCAAAGTGGAAAAGATGCAAGTGGCGTGTGCTCTACTTTGCAGAGTGTGACTCAGTGGCAAGCACACACTTGTTTGCTATTGATGAAGCACAGATGTAGCACAAAAAATGAGCATGTTGTGAGTAAAGCCACGACATAACAACCTCAGACAAAGCACCCGTTGCGTATGACACACTGTTTTCTTACATTTTGGTCTGAGCAAAGAGGCAGAATGAGTGTAAGCACAGATAGGTAGGTCTACTTTATTAACCTCAGACTCTTCTATTAAGTACAGATAATTCTAACACATAGTAGGGAACCATCTAAATAAGAAAATGTAGCAACATTTCATGCGATATAAAATTTTTTTCCTTGTTGTTGCTTCACGGCGGAGGTCTGACTGCTTCCACAAAGTAAACATTACTAAGCATCTGTGTTTTCTGCTATTTTTGAGGCAGCTTGTGGAAAAGGCCAAATCAAACATTATGACACACGGAAAATAACCCTCAGAATTTTCCTTCAAGAACATAAATGAGTTCAAACTAGGATATAAATGAAATATGACAATTTATTTGCGCTCTCATGCACATGACGATTCATGCATGTCACTGCAAAGCTGTTGTGATCACCTTTTCCTGGTTGTGAAACCCTTTTACCCTGATGGGGTAATGCTCTTATCTGTAGGGCAAAGGGGAGGCTGTGAATAATGACACTTTGGTTTTTGCCTGAGCCAGATCCCAGCCAAGCTACACCTTTGGAAAATGCAGCTCTGTACTAACATCTTCAAAACACCAAAAGTTGGGCGATCGTGGCTCAAGAGTTGGGAGTTTGCCTTGTAATTGGACGGTTGCTGGTTCGAGCCCCGGCGTGAACAGTCTCAGTTGTTGTGTCCTTGGGCAAGACACTTCACCTGTTGCCTACTGGTGGTGGTCAGCCTTGCCTCTGTCAGTGCGCCCCAGGGTGGCTGTGGCTACAATGTAGCTTGCCATCACCAGTGTGTGAATGGGTGGATGACTGGATATGTAAAGCGCTTTGGGGTCCTTAGGGACTAGTAAAGCGCTGTATAAATATAGGCCATTTATCTTTTTGAAGAACTGAGTTTCAGAGATGTGTAGATCCAATGTCCATTGAAGCAGTTCTGGCACCTCACAAGGATGATTTGGTTTGGTTTTTTTCCTTTAATTTGTCACCAGGCTCTGTCTTCTATCCACTGTATGTTCACACTTGTGATTTCTTGACAAAAAAAACCCTTTCTTAATACATGCATTTCTGTTCTCACAGTCCATTACCAAAATCCCTCTTTTGGGCATGAATCCAATAATAACTTCAAGGATGGTCTCCTCCTAAGATATCAGTCTCTACACAAATCACCTTTTCAGCCTTGCAGATTAAGTTTCTCTTGGAAATTTCTTTTTCTCTGGAGCCCAGAGGACTTCAGCACTATTGCTTGTCATCAAATATATAGTTCCGTAATAAATACTGATATACCATTCAGCCATAAGCGTTGTAGCTGTTTCTATGAATGTATACAGGGGAATCGTCTGATAACATAAACATTAAAGATGAGGTCCTAGATGTTTCTGCGACATAAAGGTCAAACTCTTGCAGTGGAACAATTATGCTGACCAAATGAAAAAATACAAGGGCCCAGTGCTTTGGGAATGCAGCCGACACACAAGAGTGGACCAGCTGCTGACATATTTTATTCAGAGTTTTTATTTTGAGTCTGAGAAATCTTTTATTTTTTCTAAACAACCAGAACACAACTGTATCTGTTGATTTATTTGAAAAGACAAAGACATCTAATATTTCACGTGTGACCGTCACGAAAAGTTAAATTAGTCATATACCAAAAAAAAAAAAAAAAAAAAACTATGTAAAATACTTAATCAAGACCATTTGGCATAAACTTTCACCACCTAAATTACCCAATTAATTACAATAGTTACTGCCTCTTTTTTTCTCTGTTCTTCAAGAGTATCATTTATTTTATACTATTTTATTTTCACATTTATTATATTAATTCAACTTGGATTAAACAAAAACAAAAGCGTGCATTACTCATTACTCTCTTGAAAGACAATGAAAGAAAAGTACAAAAACAGACTTCATCAAGTATAAATGTTGTTTTATATATATACCCTATACCATGTAACCTTCATGAGTCATTCTCATTATGTCACTCTAATTAAAAGAGGCTGATCAGGTGCAGGTACACGGGGTTGCTGAGCTCTTTAGAGGTCCCAGCTGACACTCAAGCTGCTATAAAAACAAAACAAATGAAGAAAAACTAAACCCTTCTATACTTTCTGAAATGTTCTCCCACACATAGCAAATAAAGAACTAGTGATGTATGATACATTTCAAATTGCTTTAGGAATACAAGCTTAAACTTAATTGCTTCCACACATTAAACTGTGCATTGAGAATTCAGTGTCATCATATTAGCTGAGCTGGATGTTTGAGTCTGTACAACATTATTACCATCACCGTCCAGAGCAAAAGCAGACCTGGTTGCGCATGACTGCGCCGCTTCTATTGGTGTAAGACAGTAACTTTAGTCACAGAGCGTGTGTAAAAGGCTGATAAGAGCCAGGCACCGACAGTGCTTTGCTAGTTCAATTGCTTTGTGTGTACATTGCATAAAAAGGCAAGGAAAAAAAGAATGAGAGCAGTTGCTGACTTAAGTGTAAAATAATTTCCTTAGATTATTTAATAAGGCTCTGTGATTTTTTCATGAAAAAGCCATATTCTTCTTTAAGAAGTTAAGCACTACTAATGCATTACAGGGGAATAATCAAGTAGTGTTGTTTTATTGCTAATGTGTAATAATCCAAAGACTCCCAATTCAGTACTTGATATAACCCATTGCTCTCATTCTGTCCATCTGCACCCAGTAATCTCGTCCAAGACAGGAAACAGGCTTGAAAAGCAAATACGAGGCAGGAGTCCCATGCGATTATTGAATAAATGACGTATTAATGTGAGGCCGCAGTCTTGTAATTTTAACTATTTTAGGTAAAGTACTTGCATCCAGCTGGAGGAAATGCTGGCGCTCTTCCTCACTAACTAAAATATTTCCACTTTCATGAGAGAGCCTTCAAAATATGTTTTTCTCCTTCCTCTTGAAATGAAATGTTAGTGAAAGTAGACAAAATATCTCTACCCTCTGTCTAAAAATTATAAGGGGGGGACAAAAATCAATGTAACACGTCCAATAAAACCTCAAAATTAATTATAAAGGCAAATAAACACCTCTGTAAAACAACCTCTACAAAACTAAACACTGAAGCCTGTTTAAATGTTTTCTTGTAGGGCTGATGTATTCAGCTCAGTCTGTTTTAGAAAATGCTGCGTGAATGTCGTGTATTTTCACTGGCTTTAGAGAATGTGGTGTTTAAAGTACCGTATTAAGATAATGTAGTTTTCCTTTAAACTGAAGCACATCGACAAGTTGAATGTTGGAATTGAGGGCATTTTGTATTCATGGCGAATGCTGTGAGCTCTTGACTGCACAGTATTTAGGATGACAACACTTTTGAAAAATGCCGCCCGTTATCTCAGTCCTTCATACATATATGCGCTCTGCTTGCACAAATTGTGCTTATTTTCATCTTCCCTCACCATAATCTCGCTCCTCGCTGCCTCCGATCAGTTGTGACAGGTGTCGCTCCCTTGCCCTGCACTCACGCACACACACAAACACGCAGATGCACACACAGAAAATAAACATTAAAGAGTTCCTCCAACGGGCATATCTCATAAAGCCGAAATACTAATTTGGCTGAAAAACTCCACTCGAATGAAAATAAAACTCCAATACGTCTCTTTTCACAGCAGTCCGTGTTCCAGATCAGCGTCAAAGGGGTTCGAGGTTTTATATTTATGAACATTTAGCTGTCCTTCTTAATAAGACAGGTTACAGTGATGTACAGACAACCTCACAAAACATCTTATTGACTCTCTTTCATGTTTTCCACCTATGACAGGTGGAAAGAGTTGTGGCAAAGTCAGGAGCATCTAGGGAATGATCCAGAGGGCAAATGAGGAGCAGGGTGACAGAATGAAATATTAGCGAATAAGAGGGGAGCCATGGGGGAGGGGATGCTGTTGAGGGGCGCTAACTCATTTTAAGAGTTCCTCCTCTGACAGACCAGTGCTGTTGCACTGAAGGACATTTAATCTTAAGACCCAAGGCTGACCTCGTGCCAATAAAACAATGTTAAAACTGAGGCATTAGGTAAGTGTTTTCTGTCTGCTCTGCTTGTCTGCCAAAGCTCCTTCCTTCACTCTTGGCTGGCATTTCTGAGAGCTCAATGTGCCTTGTGTTTCCAGCATCCATGTGCAGGCTTTTCTGAGCTGCACAAGCCCATTTTAGGTAAATAATTTTTGCTCCTATCGCGTGTCACGTTTTGTTTCACTACAGTTCCTGGGTAGAGAAAAAAAGAACAAATCTCTCTACCACAGACCCACATTGTAGTTATATTGAGCGCTTATCCTAATGAATTGCAAGTCAATGAGCCCTTTAATTGTTCTCCGTTTTATGCAGAATGCAAGATGATGCTGTCTTTTGCTGTGCTGCAAGACAGTAATGACGCCATTAAACTTCACACTGACGATGCAGCGAGGCTCAGTCATATAAGATAACACAAAGCCGAATGTGATTTTGCTGTGACGTCTGTGCTAACAGTTACAAGCCTTCGACAAATCGAATCCCGATTATGATTAAATGGCCTCTGAAACACAGCTTCACTTTCAATCCTTATGTCAAGATGCCAAGGCAAATGTGATTTTGCCAGTTAAATGTTTTTTCATTGAGACGAAATCTTTTCTGGTAACAAGATATATGGGACGAGAGCTCTCCTCGACAAAGAAGCTCACAAACTTTGGCAAAAACAGCAGCAGGATCCATACTGAGTGGATGCAGAAGGCTTTTTTGGAACACGGTTCATGGCTATTTATGACATGCCATTCAAATCGGACTAACAGTCAACAATTATTTGCCAAATATTGCTTGTGTGAAACCCAGCTCAATAGCCTTTTTAGCTCTCTCTACAGAGAACAGCTTGTTTTGCATCATCTCTCTGTGTCTCTCTCCAGACCTCTAATCCGGTTCCATTGTCTCTCAGTGCAGTTTTATGGATGGTAAGGACATGAACAGAAGGGTAAAGCAGACATCATAATTAGAAATTCCCCATTAACACCCATGCTAAAATTCTCAATTCGTCTACTCTTCCAGCTGAACCTTTTCCAGTATTGTATAATGAATACATTGGAGTTTATAGCTTCCACTCACTTTGTTGTAATTTTTTTTTTTTTTTACAAATGTGTGCATCAGCTGTAAAGAACCCTTCGTTTACTACCCTTTAGATGAACACGGATGGCATCCATTCTTTCTGTTAACTACACTACTACTACTACTACTACAAAATTAACTATAGCAATGTCTTCTCATTCTCACACCCTATTTTGAGCCACTGCAAAGGATTACAATAGGAGCCAACTAAACACATAAAAATATAAGGTTGCTTTCAGGGGTTTCTTTTGCATTCAATTCATAATTCCAAGGCTACTGCTATGAAAATACTCAGTTTTAATTAACACCTTAAAAATGTTTTTTTACTTGTTGGAAAAATGACTTATATGCAAATGTGTGCTTAGGTTTTCTTATCTTAGTATAACAACACTATATTTTGGTAAATATTTGTCATTTTAAACCTACTGCACCCAGTTAATTTTAGATACATTTATTTATGTGTTTAACTGATTTAACGGCTGAACTTTCTTGTGAACTAGAAGATTTTTGTGCAGCTTTAAGTTAGCATGTGGAGATGCTTAAAAGAGTCAAAGTTGTGTTAGCAGTATAATATGGTTGCTTCTATCATAGATGGAGTGTACCTGTACCATCATGCTTGTCATTTAATGCAAAAAATAAATAAATAAACATGTGAACATCGCTACTCCTCTACACATCCCACCATTTCTCCTTGAACACAAACTAACATCAGCTGTTTGTAGAGCGTAGGAAGACAACAGCATGTTTGTGATTTCTCTTTCCCATCATCCTACGTTCAGGTAACTAAATCTATGTAATGCAAGTAATGACAGTGTGACGATTAAATTTAGTACAGTAGCACATTACATTACTGAAAAATGTAATGGGATTACAGTAATGCATTACAATGTCATGCATTGCACGTAACCCAGAATTTGGGGCTTTTAAGTTTGAGTTCATATAAATTGGTTGGGTTTCTGGCACAGACCTTGCTTTTAAGTATAGTCCACAAATTTTCAATACAGTTTATGTTGGGACGTCCAAGAGATTTATTGTCAGCCTGTGCAGCAATGTAAAACTCTTCAATGTGGATATTGATGTTGGGGTTCTTGCAGTTTCCAGTTCATGGCAAACTTGAGTATTGGTGGTTGCTGAACATCCTAACCAACTTCTCATTTAAAGGTGACAGTCTCTGTCTTCTCCCAGCCCTTGGCAGTGGTGACACACCCAAATAAGTTGTACTTACCGGTACATACAATTGTTTGAACTGATGAAGGCTCCAAAATAACTTCCCAACTTGTGCAAATCTCCCTCTCAGATCTTCCGTGAGTTCCTTTGATTTCCCCATTGTTCTGAGTTCACTTGAGTCCAGTGAGCGCTGTTAAACAAATCCTTTTGATGCTGGCAAACAGAAACTGCCAGTTGTTGTCAATTATGATCTCTACCAAGAAGTTAATGGGCCATGGCTTTGTGAAGTCATCACAACCACTTATTAAAATATTTACATTAACGTATGCATACATTTCAGCGCATGTGTATATTTTGACTCTGTGTGAAAGTCCACGTAGATCTTGTTTTGAAACCCCTTAAAGATGCATGCTGTGCAAAGATTTCACTACAAAACAGTATGCCCCTGAACACCTCATCTAACCTCTTGACCGGTGATATATTAGCTACATGACAAGGTCATTGGGGCTTTTGGTGCATTTGTAAAGTAAAAATAAATAGTTAAAATATTTATATGAATAAATAAAACACGGAAAAATGTTAACCCACACACAAAAAATGCGAGGCTTCGGGTCAGAGTTTCTCTGTCTTGGTTTTACTCGTCAAACGAGTTTTCTCTCTCCCGCCTCTGTGTGTCTCTACCGTTCCCAAACACACAGGAGACTGCTAGCAGGAAGTAGAAAAAAAGAAGACAGCAGCTGACAAAAATAAGGAAGTAAACGTTGTCGGTTTAGAGCAGGAGCTCCCTTTGTGCTGTAAAGTAAAAGTAGATAAGTCGACAGCTCAGCAGCAGAATTCAAAGTACGACGGCTGCGCTAAGGAAGTTAGCCGTCAAGCTAATTCTTCACAGACTCCACATTAGCTCAGAACAAGCCCTGGAGAGAAAACACGAGGGAAGAGGAAGACAGACGAGTAAGTACACTCTGCAGACTGCTGCAAACTGCCCTGCAGGATGAGGGAGAAAATGTCTGTGTGTTTGTGTGAGGAGGCACTGTGTGAATGTGAGTAAGAGACAGAGAACTGGCAGAGAGGGGCGGTGGAAGAGCGAAAGAGGGGGAGTTTTCTCTCCATTACAGCACTTTTTCTATCGGTTGTTTGTGTCAGCAGTGGAGAGAGTACACAAACAGAGCTCAAGAGAGGAAGGCTTCGAGGAGAAAGAGAAAGGAGACAAAAAAAAGTGTGTACCAGCCAGGCATGCATCTGTGCTCTCTTTATTCTGTTCAGCTTCACTCCTGCAGAGTGGTCTGAAAAGGGGGTGGTGGTGAGTGCACATAAAGGCAAAAAAGAACAAGATATGAAAAGGTCAAGGCCTGGCGACATAACCAGGGAGGTGAAGGAAGGAGAGCAGGGGAGTGTTTGGTCATGCTGAGGGCACACAGGAATACACACTCAGCACTTTCTGTTTGTGAGTCAGTAAACAATGTGAGTGTGTTTGCACACAAAGGCAGTTCAGTGACTGCAGATGTGGTGTGTGTATGTGTGGGGCTTGTGCTGTAATGTGGCACTCGATGGCATTTTGTCTAGATGCCTGACAACATCTGTTTCGGGAATATTAAATCAGAGGGGATTAGTCCTGAGAATCTTGGACTTTCCCTTGTGCAAAGATGAGATGTGTTTACAGAAGGTCACAGCTATTTATAACCCGTCGTCTTCTCACTGTTTCTCTCCTGTCAGACTTGGCTATCTGATACCTTGAATTTTTTCAGCCGCCATGGAGCACAACGGAGAACCTGAGACAGGTTCTAATGAACTGAAACAAGAAGAGTTGCCGCAGATGGACGGTTCATGTGATGCGTGCGAGCCTGATGAGGCCCAGCCAGCGACACAAGTGTGTCCCATCTGCAGTTTTGCCTTCTGCCCCATCCATGCAGACAGACACGCCAGCAGCACGCATCATGCGCTCTTGCCCTATAACCCTGAAGGCACCCAGGCTAATGGTCTTGGCACAAACAGGGACTCCAGAGTTGGAGGCGCAGCTGAGGATGAAGCTGTGGGAGCGATGGCAGCTGGAATGGGTGCAAATCGTGGGATGGCACCTCTTGGAGTGGCAGTAGTTAATGGGAATGAGAGGGTTGATCTTGAGGAAGGAGAAGGAGCCCATAACTCTCCACCTGTGGAAGCAGAGCTCGGTGAGGGAGCTGAGGGTGCAGAAGCAGGGCCGGAGGCTGGGGCTGCTGAAGAAAATGGGAAGAGAAACACTGTGACAGTAGAGAGATTGCGTTGCAAGGAGCATGGCCAGGAGGGCTCCCTCTACTGTAAACCTGATGAGAAGATCATCTGTGTGGTGTGTGCTGTGCAAGGTGAGCACAAGGAACATGAGATCATAACTCTGCATGAAGCCTACGTTTGGCAGAAGGTGAGATGCACACTTATGTAAGGTTTATATTTATATATATATATATATAGTGCACCTAATCTTTATGGCATGCCCCCCAACAATATCTGCTATGAAACATACAGTGTCACATGTCTAGTTTGCATTTCTAATTTTGTATTAGGTAGTGTGCCAATCATTATCTTCAAGTTAATTTGAGAGGGCTATGTGCTCCATTTTAAATATAACAATGTCCCATGATAACGCGGAGTTCTTCATCAATAAATTAATTCTTACAGACACTTTTATTCCTGTGAAAGCTGTGAAAGAGAAATGAAACATTAAGAATACACCCCGATGTCCCTTTTGGTTTGGTGCCAATTATGGCTTCACCCTTACTCTGTTTTCCCAGATGGCCTTTTCTCTTCAGGCATTTTAAATAGAGCCACTGAGTCACAAGTTGTTTAGTGAAGCACTGCATTTGGTCCAGTAAGTCATGTTAATCTGTTGGATTTGTGGGGGAAAAAAAGGTCCATCAAATCTGGGTTCATTTATGCAGAAGCCTTATTTTAAAATGGTCATGCAAAGTCAGTGAAACTTAACTGTCTAGAACTGCAGTGTTGTCTTTGGTGGTACAAACAAAAGTAGAGCAACACACTTAACTGACTTACATTTACAGACACATATGGATTGATTACAGACAAAGAGGGTCAGACATACAGCCCAAGGCCACAGTGTTTAGTCTAAACACCCCTTAGCTTTATTCCTGCTTCCTGTGTTAATGTACTCTTGTAGAGAAACGTTAACACCTTGTATGTTGCATATCAAAATATGTAATATTTTAGTCTGTAGTCTCCTCAAAATGTTGTCATACTACCAGAAGAGGTTTTTTTGGCACTGTCCTTGTGTAGAGTTATAAACTAAAATGTAAACTCAGTGGTGCTCTTTTGATTGAGTGCAAGATTAAGGTCAAAAAATAATTAGCCTGCTGCATGTCTTGTTTGACTTGCACAAAAAGAATATCTGTGTTTGTGCTGTTATTATAGTGGCCTACTGTGCTGTGTTTACCGCTTGTTTGTCTGTTGTATCTGCAGAGCAGGCAGGGTTATGACCTGCTGGGCTGTACACAACAGATGGCTGAGAAGATCAAGACCAAGTGGACCAACCCTGAGGTGAGTGCTAACTCCTGTGTACAGAAGCCTAACACTTGTTATACAGCAAAGAACCATTTTTAGAAAACCTCTCCCAAAAAAGGTGCACGCATCTGTTCTTAATTATTGAGCTCATACCGGCACTTATTTAAATGAAGTTTGAATATATTTGTGGTGATAAAAGGTGGTTTTAAATTCCATGCAAGGGGTGACGGGACACCATTTGTATATTAATTTGGATTTTAGTGAGATTGTGCCATGTGTTTCAAATTTGAATATGCAGATTGTTTTTGAAGCTTACATTTAAGAGACAGCTGAACAACCAGTGTATTTAACATTAAGTGTCCAAGTGTTACAGAATATAGATATGAGGTTTGAGTTAGAGATCAAACAGCAGTGTAGTTATACAAATAACCAGTTGCTTGAAGGTTTTTTACTTACTTGGGAGTGACTCCAGAGTCAAGAAAATGATGGTCGATTTTAAGTCATATCCATGGACGTATTTAGGGCAAGCAGTGTCAGTCATCCTAACAAACTGAAGCTGCAGGCACTGGGCATTTCTATATTTTAAATGCAAATGCATATTTATGCTGGCACAGTTGGGATGTCACTGATATGAAGTTCTTGTATGCATTATTTCTTTGGCATGGCTTCTTTAAAAAAAAAAGATGAATAGCGATTTTTTAAAAAAAAATCAACTAGGTTATATCTGTAGCAGCAACTTGTTTGATTTTGTAGGTTCTGTAGCTACGATCGAACATTATTTGAAGCCCTAACAAGGCAAAAGACAAAAAGATATTAGTCTGTTACATTTTTTTGTGTGCAGTTATAAATATGTAGTATCAGAAACGGCAGTCTAAAATAGAAGTAGATTATGTCGTAAAGGGATTCAGCATTGTGTATATTCATTGTGCTGCTCCATGCACAGACCAGAGATATTCCCTATTGTGTTAGGTTTCTGCAGATAGCAGTCAGCTTGAAGCGTGGCTTCATTGTGTGATTACTGAGTCATGACGTTTTTAGACTTCGGTTGATTTCACTTTTTTGACTCAGCACTTCTGTGCCAAGTCAGAGGTTGTATTTTTCAAAGTGACTGTGATCTAGGCATTGTCATGTAAAAAAATAAAGAGTGCTGAATACTGAATGCCCCGTAGCTGTTGTTAAACCCTTTTTGAACTGGGTAAGCTGACAAAAAGAAAAAATCAAATGTTCAGTCTTCGACTCAGAATATGCATATGGTGTAAAATACAATAAAAATTGCAATGAATTTTTATTATTTTATAATTCATAATTAAGGCAATAAGGGGGATGAATTATCCAATATAATAATGAAGGTCGTATCTTTACAGGACTGTTGTGCTATTTCACTACTTTTGTTTACTTGTTAAATCCACTCAAATTCTATGCAGGGCTGGCTTTGTGTGCCAGCATCTTACTGTCGGTTGTGCCTTCTGCAAAGGCACCTGCTGGTGTAAGCATTGAGAGGCGGGATATGTGACATAGATTTGTTTCTTCTTCTCAGATTGTCTCAATCATCATGACACAGCTGTAACCTTACTTTACCATTTTCATCAAATCTTTTCCAGGTTGCCCTCCAAAAACAAACACGGTAACCTTTTTCTTAACGTCAGCCTAAACAAAAGCTATTCAAACTGAATTTTCATGACAAGTCAACCTTGAAAGCAGTTGCTGTATTTCCATTACAGATGCTATAGCGGGGGCATGTTCTGCCACTGAAAATAAAACCTGACCACATATACCTAGGAGTTGTGCACTGAGAGGTGTGACAAACAAATGCAGGATTGGGAATGTGCGTCCGCGGTCTCGGCTATTTACCATTTAAAGCTGCAGTACCTGTTCTCTCTCTCAACCACCTCTGCAGCCCCTGTTCTGCTGTATGCTCTGCTTTTATAACTGTGTCAGAACCCATCGGTGAGCCGTGGCACACGAGAGCATTGTTGAATACATGCAGAGATGTGACCCAAGCACAGTGGCGTAGTGTAACCGGTTAATTAGAGTGGCCTGTGAGAGAGAACACGTTTTCTGGCAGCCAACACCCCACCCAAGTTCATGTGTATTATCATAGTAAAATATCAGTGCCACCCCAAGGACTTCCTGAACATTTAGTCTGGGGTTGTTTCGCTGTGGATGTGCAGCAGTGTGCTTACTGAAAACCTCTTACCTGCTTGCTCACAGGGCACTGTGTTAGAGACTATTATGTGGTATGTCGGCATGTCCTCTCGGCTCTCTCAAATGTCAGCGTCGCTTATTATGCATGACAGGCAAGTCAGAATGACTACCTGTGCTGAGAAAAGTTGGGTGTGTGTGTGTGTGCACGTATAAAATAGAGGGTAAAGAAAAAGAGGAGCTGGAGGAGTTTAAATAGCATGGTATTGACATCTTAAAACACTTCAGAGAGAAAGAGGGTCTGAGTGGCTCTGTGTGTAGGTGAGAGGTGGATAAATGATTTAACCCTTGGCTTGCATTTGCTTATTAATTCTAATCTGCTTATGTACTTTGCCACAGGCTTGGGGATTTTAATCTCTGAGCTCATATTGTAATTCTCCACAGGGGACTAGAATATAAGGGGGGAAAACAGTGATAAAGCTGCATACATATTAATAGAGGGCCAGAGGCGTAACATAATTTGAGGAGTAACGATGGCGGTCTGTCAGTCAGCCAGTTACCTGAAGTTTAACTATAGTAAGAGTGCAGGTGAAGCATGTTGGGGTTTCAAACGACAGCAGTACGTAGTCAGCATATTTACCTCGTCTCATGTTTTATTTACTTTTTACTTGTTTCTGCCAACCAGGATGCCGTCTAGGGCACATGCAGTCCACAGAGCCTCTCAGCTACAGAGAGAAGAGTCCATTAGCAGCACAGCAGTAGCAGCTCAGTCACAACTGTGTATGTGTGTGCAGTGGCTACATCCATTTTCCCTGCCTCATAAAATCTACAAGAGCAGCAGACACATTAAAGGTGTCTTAGGAAGCTGAGGTTGAGGAATAGACAGGAGAGACGTGAAAAGACTTGGCAGACTTGGTAGTGTTAGGTTTATTCACCCCTCTCTACTAGGGCTGGGCTATATCATACCGTTCACGGTAATACCGGTGTAATTTTGGGCAACGATAGGAAAATGAAATGTGGCGATAGAATATGGGTAAAACGCGCATGCGCAGTGCCTTTGTTTACATACGCACATGGTGGCGACGCAGAATGAGAAGAGCGAAAGTGGATCGTTGAATGAAACGGATGAACCAGAACTGGTTTGTAAAAATGCTGCAACTTCAGTGGTGGAACTGGTTTAGCTTTCGTCCGTCAGATACACAACAAAACACTATTTTTGGTAGCGCATGCTAGCGGGCCGTCGTTATTACCGTGTTGTTTGGAAAATACGGCACACTTAAAATCAATCCTTTGATTTTTCTGAAAGTCGACAGAGCCCCTTATAATCCCGTGTTTCTTATGTATGAATTCTAGTTGTGTTTACTGACATGAAACAATTTTATGTACACGGCGCTCAAAAATCTGTCAAATGTTTCAGTATGACTTTGCTAAGCTACGAACCCGCACCGCTTGATAGATTGTCGGAGCATTACGGCTATCGTAGGCGGAGCCTCGCGGAGTGATACGTAATGTGCTTCAACATAATATTATCGTATTGTGTGTGTATAACCTCTTTTAAGTTTTGTGGATATTATACATGGTTATGCTGAGGATATATCGGCCAATTTCCACTGGAAATGCCTTTTGGTTAAACTGTCAGCGAGGAATTTGCATTTGCACTGTTACATGTTTATATGACTTTAATGCACATAAAAAAACAGCTGCTTGTTTAAGTGAAAATACATTGATGGGTTTTTTTTTTTTTTGCACTAATAAAGTTGTGGAGTTGTAAAGTATTTTGTCTCGTGTCAATTATATCGTCAGTTATATTGTTATCGCAAATTTTCAAATGTATATTGTGATAAATATTTTTGGTCATATCGCCCTGCTCTACTCTCTACCTTGTCCTATTCTTTCTCTTCCTACCTCCTTTTGCTCTTTAGAGCTGTCACTCCCCTTTTATTTTGCCATTTTAATTGAATTTATCATGTATAATGATACATGATAAATTCCAGAGAATTTCATGGCTGACATTCCTTTAGTCAAAAACAAATAAAAAGGTGTTGGAAATTGAAACTATGCTAATTGTAAAACCAAACACCTCATGTTTCATTTTATAACTTCCGCCACTTCCCTTTTTTCTTATTGTTTTATATGACTATAGCAGAGCTGTTTTTATTCAAATCAATTACCTGTCTCTTGCTTTGTTGTGTTAGAGGCTAAATTGGAAAATCTAGTTTCTGGGAGAGATAAAGGAGAGCGAGGGAGAGTAGTGTTCACTTGGAACAGGGCCACTGTTGCTAAGGGCAAGGACAGTTCAAATCCATTTAGTCCTAATGTTCTATTAATGCTTTTTAGGCCTTTTTAAAAAAGCATCACACCAAACAGAGCTGTGAATAGGTAGTAGAGTCTGCTGTGATTTGGAACAACACAGCAACATATCTATCTGAACTCTGTTGCTTAAAATAAATCCCTAAAGCATAAACCTTTTTACCACTACAATTTAAAAAAAAAAAAAAAAAAGAGATGATTATTTATCATCCGTTAAAAACAGGGAAAGTTTGAACCTTTGTATCAGTCAGTTAATTTTAGATGTTTTGATCATTGTGCTGATAGACCGTAGCAGTCTTTTGAAACTTTTGGAGTTAACTACAAATTAAAACGGCATTTTATTTTTATTTTTTTTATGATGAATTTAATGAAGTTTCATTGTGGTTTAAAATGTTAAGATGAAAAACTCCTTTGATATTGTTGTGAGCTGTATCCATCTTAGTGTGTCCTGATGTCTAATCATAATCATTAAAGGAAAGGTAGTCCCTCGAACATATTTTAAAACCAGAGGTGATAGATCTTTTAGAGCAGTGGCCCCCAGGTTGTGGAATGCTCTCCCTCCATCATTACATTGCCTTGATTGTATTTATTCTTTTAAAAAGCAACTTAAGACTCATTTATTTAGATTGGCTTTTAATTAGATTTGTGCTGTGTTTTATTATTAATGTATTTTATGTATTTCTGTTTTATATTACTGTGAAGCACTTTGTGGTTTTTATCCTGTGAAAAGTGCTATATAAATAAATTGATTTGATTTGATAATCAAAGTAACAGAAACCTGGCAATTATTTTTAAAGTTATGTTGTTTATTTTTCCTTTCAATGGCCTTGGTTCTTTTTCTGAATTTTTTTCCCTAATGAATAACACGACCAGTCACAAATTCCAGTCTTAGCAGAAAGTCGAGGCCATTCTCTGTCTTGCTGTGTAATTAACACAGCTGCTGCTTTTATAATTCAGTCACTAATGGTGTAAAACAAGGACGTAGCTTATGGGTCACAAAAATAAGCTAATGCGAAAGTGTTTTCAACTTGCATTCTATTTATAGGCCACCAGGTGGCGATAGCTGTAGTTCCAAAAAGACTTCCGATCTTTGGAAGTCTATGGAAAAACAGCTTTTTTTTCTTTCCCTCCAACTTTGTAAATCTTGGTCATTTTGTTTCAGAATGGAGGGTTTATTCATGTAGGTTGCAATTTTACAATCAGTCCCTCTCCTTTTTTCATGTATTTATTTGTTTGTTTGATTTGGATTTTTTTCTAATATCGAGGCTTCAAAATGGCACTTAAGAAACAAATGAATGCTCACGCTGTATCTTTACTCCATCTAGTTCCCAGTAATAGTGGACTGTTGTCCCTCCTGAGGCCTCATTTTGTGCCTTTAGTTTGCAGCATTGCAAATGAAGATTAGCACGCATGAGTGCTTCTTCCTTCTTACTTTCCAATTGGGACAAATTCTCAGAGAAGCTTCATTGCTGAGTGAAAGGTCCAATGGCAGAGAGCTCTTGCTTCTCAACAAACAAAGAACTGATCCAGGATCACAGCCTCCATCTGCCTCAAAGGCCATGGGGCCTCACAGAGAACCAACAGAGATGGTTGAGAGAGAGGCTGCCTAATTCTGTGTATTCATACCATAGCGTTGGCTTTGGGAAGCTTTGTTCTTTATGGTTTCTCACTGTGGCAAAAAAGACTGTGTACAGTCCTTTTGTGTACAGGCATTTTCCCAGATTATTAGAATGTGTAAAATCGAAATTCTACAGTGAAAAACGTTCATCTGTCCATGTTTTTGCTCACATAGTTGTGAACCCCTGCCTATTTATAGTCCTGAGGCACTCACTGTCTCAACTTCACTCTGTTGCATCTTTCCTGACATATTAAATATTTTGCCTTGTTAGAATTAACTTCAGAGTGTTGTTTTTTTTTAATAAAAAGTAATACAGCTTCTCAGTTTCAGCATTGGTGTGTTTCCTTGGTACTATTTTCTATAAACTTTAAATTATTTGAAAACTATTGCATTTTCTTTTTATTTACATTCCACACAGCACACAGTTGTTTTGGCATTTTAGAATAAATGAACTCGGAGAGAGTCATCTAGTCCAGCGGTCCCCAACCTTTTTTGTGCCACGGACCGGTTTATGCCCGACATTATTTTCACGGACCGGCATTTAAGGTGTCGCGGATAAATACAACAAAATAAAACTAGTACCGGTACTGAAAAAAAGAAGATTTATTCATAACACACATGAAAAGACCAAGGAAAACCGAGTTAACGATAAAAACGATAACAAAATAACGCTGAAAACCGATAAAAACCCTGAAAACCATACATTTCACACCTGAGCCTCAACTCTCGCGGCCCGGTACCAAATGACTCACGGACCGGTACCGGTCCAAGGCCCGGGGTTTGGGGACTGCTGATCTAGTCAATGCTGGTCCTTTCTCTCCTGTATTCTACAATGGGGGGCTTTAATACAAGTAGGTCTTGACAATGAATGAAACTTTGTTACTAGTCTAACCCAGTTGTAGTTTTTTGTTCTTAATCTGAGAGAAATATATTCATGGCATTGATTTTGGTGAAGATAAGAGAATGAGCAATGTGCATGTTTTTCTCTCCTCACACAAAGAAAGTAAATTAAAAGTGTTACTTCTTGCGCTTGGTTTAATGGGCAATTTGGAGAATCTGATTGCTTGTGCAGAAATGGCAAATACACGATAAAACTTTGGGCCCCCAGGGGCCATGGCTCTGCCAACCTTAGTAAAGACTGATGATTCTTTGCTTCACTGGAGAGAGGGAGACTGAGGGGAAACAAGATTAAATAGATGGAAAGGAAGAGAGTGAAGTTCTGCTCAAGGGAAAACGGGAGACAGAGCAGCTGATGTTCATAGATTGAAGCAATTATATTCAGGAGCAGAGATCATGACAAGGGATTTTGGGTTATTTTACCTCATGACAGCATCTTCATTGGAGGTGAAGTTTTGTCTAGACAGAAGGACTGCAGGAACGAGTTTGTTTATTGAGGTGTTTTAACGTAATGAGTCATAGCTAAAGAGAGGCTCGTTGGGGAATGGGCAAAGGAATTAAAAAGGTATCTCAGTGAGCAGTTCTGCTGCCTTGAAAGCCAAACAGATGGCTTGCTGTGGTAGAAGGAGCCTCTGAGATCTCTATCTGCAGATGGGATGCATGGAGTTTGCCTTTGGGGAATCTAATATATGCTATCAATTAGTTAATGCATGACAGGCACCTGTAGGCTTGCTGGAATAATGTTCACATTTAAATGTATAAAGTCCCTATCTGACCCTCACATGCATTGCTTTTAATTGCTTTTCCCCCCGCATTCAGATTCTGAGTAGCTCATTGTGGTTTATTCTGGTTAATTTATGGCGGCTGTATATCTGTGTTTTGTGGCGAGTTAAATTTGCCCTGTTTATTCTTTCTTTCTCATTGTTTCCTTCTATGTCTCTTTGAACTCTTTCTACATATCTTAGATGTCTACTGAGGAACTTGAGGAGTATGTGAACAGTCAGTTTGAGGAGCTCCGCAAATTGGTGCTACTGGAAGAGAAGAGGACCCTTCACCTGGTCGACCTTAAAGAAGCCTTCCTCACAGCATCTGCTGCTGAGAAAATCGCAGAGATCACTGTTGAGACTGAAAAGCTTCAGGAAGAAATGGCCAACATAACACACCAGCTATGCCTGCTGGAGCAGGCTGAGGCGCAGGCCATAGCTCCTGTAGTGGCAGTAGAGGCCCTTTTAGCAGGGCCTGGAGCAGCTCACAGAGTGCCGGTAAGAGTAGCATTCATAACATTTTCTTTTTTATGAGGGATGTTTACCTTCTTAAACCTTTTAAATGCAATGGGGAATATAATTGTTTCCTCTAAGTTGGTGCCTTTTACGCTACCTATATGTTTGACCAGTTAAGCAGGAACTATAGTGTTGCAGAGACTATATAAAAGCAGTCATTCCTGTTTTACTATAATGAAATCTGCCTGTGGGACACATCCCATCTTGATGCATTGTAATGCAAAGTCACCAGACGAGTCCACACATTCTCAGACACTAACATCTACCTAGAGCGTTAAGCTTACCGTCAAAATGTACGTCGTGAATCAAAGCATGCCAGCAGGCTCGCAGCCACAGAAACTATACCGTACCCAGTACACTGGAGCCTTTCCATTTGCATATTTAAACAAGCTTGTTTACTAACTAGACCTAAAAATGTCATTTACATACCAGTCTTAGAACATTAACCAAGTGCTCAAGAAATTTAATGAAAAGCCAGTGTCTTACTTGCATGTTTGATTGAACTTAGCACCCTAATTAGCAACATCACAGCACAAGGTCTGTTGAGAGGATTTTGAAAGAATGATTAACTCATGTAACATGAGAATATGCTTGTAAAATCAGTGCTATTGCTCTTATCTAAAAAAAGGTTATAGGTAGTTTTAAGGTAGGATGATTAGAGAACAAGAACGGCAACACAGAACAGTTATCAGCGTTACATAAAGCTGTGTTTATTTGCTTGTGATTAGGCCTGAAAACGGTCTTGCACATGAGGTCTTTGTTTAAAGATGAATGCTGTCAGCCATGGGCGCTTGATCCCAGGTCGTCCACTTGAAAGGATTTTCTTCCAAGTACTTAAGAAACCTTCTGCAAACAGCAACATTTATAAGGAGAACAGGTGCCATCATACACAGCTTTGTTCCAAGTGAAAAGAGTATTTATTCATTATACATTATACTTATATATATTGAAATTGTGTTTTCAGAATGTTCTCTCTTCTGTTAATGTGATGCATGTAGATAGATGCAGATAAAGCCTAAGCTTTTGGCTGCAATGTAAGGCCAAATACTAGGGATGCAACAATACCATTTTTTTCAAACCGATACGATACCGATACTTGGATCTGAGTACTTGCCGATACAGAGTACAAAAAAACGATACTTCTACCACACACACACACACACACACACACACACACACACACACACACACACACACACACAAATGCAATGAATTGGAAGACAGGTTTTATCATATTCCCTGCCGATAAAAAATAAAATCTTAATAAAAATGACCACAAAAAAATTTCAAGTGAAAAATAAGCACTTCTGTTAAATTATTGCAGAGTCTCCACATTGTAATTTTACAAAATATCACTGAACTATTGGCACTGTCTCGAGCTTTCAGAATAATAAATAAACACTTCTGTTTGGAATAAAATAAATACAAATTAGGTTTGCGAATAAATTAAACTTTTAAATTATTGCAGAGTGTCCATATTGTAAACAAACAAACAAAATAATTATTATAAAATAAATAATAAATAAAATAATAATTGGCCCCCTAGTGGCCAATCTAAAAAAACTACAACAGAAATGACAAGCCACCCTCTGATTAATGAAATAAGTTGGTATCAGTTCATGGTATCGGTTAACTTTTACGAGTATGAGTACACACACATTTTACAGTATCGGTATCGGTGCATCCCTACCAAATACCCTTTTGCTATAGTATTGGCAGTTATAAACACATTTAGTCTTTTTACATCTTGGCCCCTTGGTGAAAGTTTACACCTTGTGCCAAAGAACTGCACACACCTGCACATGTGTGCAACTACACTATATATTATAGAGGTTTGCATGTATGTGAACTCTTGCACAGTAAAGGGTTGCAACCCATCTCCTCACATGTGCATCAAACTCTGTGGCACTCCACTGCGTGTCTCATTTGAAAATTGAGGAGAAGGCTTTTACTGCTCATGGCCCCAAATTAAAATATCACATTGGTCCATTTGTCACTCTCTATATTTCAGTCAGTGCAGTTAAGAGAGGAGACTTGAGTGTTCCCTGGAGGTTCTGTGCACAACTAAGTAGGTTGTAGTAATAGCGGTAGCTGATGTGTAGATTGCTTTATGGCCCTAAATGAATGTTGATGGGTAAGCTGTTTGTCGTCATGTGTTAGTTATTAATGAAGTAACTAGAAAGCAGCGTTATTCGTTCACTGGAGATTTGTGTCGGTACAGAAAGAGAAGTTAAGTAGCTGCTCACTTATTACGTATCTTGCTGTGTACTCAAGCAAATATACACTGACGCTATCACTCACTTGTTCATCTACAACATTTTGGTGCTCTCACAGCGCTTGTAACTGTTGCATGTTTCATGTAGTCCTCCTGCAGTGTGTTGGGTAACAACCTTTCATGTTGTCATGGATGAAACTAACATTTATGATGACTCCACCAATTATTGATAGGACTGGATGTTTAGGCAAATTTGGTCTTTTTAAGGGGGTTTTTAAAGTCTTTTTAAAGTTTTATCTAGGCTGGATGGGAGCCTTAGTACACAACCATTTAAGGTCCGTCTATGATGGTAGATGATAAATGGTATGTTGGTTGCTGGTCAGAATCTGGTTGGGTCACACTATGAATTTCATAGAATTTACCCAAAACCACACTTGTGTTTACTTGGTGCCTTAGGTAGTTTGTTAGATTTTGTGCTTTGGATCCATTATTTTCCTCCTTTTTTGGGACTAGTTTCCACACCATGATGCTGCAACTACAGTTTTCAATTGTGTGGATTATACTAATGAAGTGAGGCTCAGTGCCTGGTTTCATGTGGTTGGGAAATGTGGCCAAATGGTTCATTTCAGATGCTTTATAGCACTCCATATCTCTATAAAAATCTTATTGGTGAAGTGCCGTGCTACTGATTGTGCTTCTGTAAGGATTTCCCGTGATGAATTAACAATATATTTGCCTTCCTTTGGTTTGACATTGTGGTGAATTACATCCAGACTTATACAGAAGAAAATGTGTTGAATCCATTTTAACAAGATTTGGAAAATTAGAAAGGGGTCTGAAAAGTTTTCACATGCTGTATGCGGTCCCTGTTTGCTTTTTTGGATTACTGTTTATTTCTCTTCTTGTAAAGCTCAATCTAATCCTGCTAGCCCGGGAGCTACAGTTCACCCTCCAGCCCTTTTGGAATTGGTGCTCTGAGTTAAACTTTTTACAAGAAAAGAAGGATTTATTTTTTCAGACAATTGCTGTTTTGTATGCATATCAAGGCCAAATACTGTGGCCATGTAATTGCAAGTCTGTGGGATATATAAGCTAGGATGTAAAATATATCTTGCACCCATCCTTTTAACATTCTTTGGATGAAAATTAAACAATTGGAAGGAGTTAGACAAAAATATTAAAAGTTACAGTCTGTTTGTTATCACATTGCTCAATTTCCATCTTTTCATTAAAAAGTGGCTGTAGGTACTCATTTATATAATCATTAAATTTGTGTTTACTTAAACAATTACTGATGATAGTACAGAAATTAAAAAAACACATATGCCCCGGGGCAGGAGTCTTACAGCTAAAAGGGCGATATGTGTCAGCTAAAATATCCATACAGATACACAGAGAGCACAGCAAACACTGTAACTCAGTGGTTCCCAAACTTTTTTTGCTGGGCCCCCCTTGTTTTACAAGAAAAATGTTCGCGCGTGCGCACGCACGCACGCACGAACACATCCTCCAACCATACACACCCATATTTTGCTCCATTGCGGTTTATTTCACACCTCAAACATTTAGTAAACAATTAAGCAAATACAAGTAATCTGCAATAAATTACAGGTAGTAAGAAAATAAACTACTAACTCTTTTACGCTACGTCCACACCTACACGGGTATTTTTGAAAACGCAGCTGTTTCGTCCACACGTAAACGGCGTTTCGAATCACCGAGAACGGAGATTTTTTAAAACTCCTTTTTTGCGTTTACTGGACGAGGAATACAGAGTTCGTCATGCAATGTCAAAGGTATGTGCCTTTTTTCACGTCACGCTGTGTGCACGTTATTGTTTACATGAGATGAATTGCAGAATGGCAGGTAGAGACGAAATACTGAGACGAAAAATCCGTCTGCAAAATGGGTTCAAAAACATAAACAACTGTTGGATGCTGTTTGTCCGTGATTTGAACCGGGGAACAAATTGTGGCAGGATCAGCCTGATATTATTTGTATCCCACTGTAACTTTACTGTATAAAGAGCTAACATCTCCAAAATGTCAGGAGTAGTTAGTCATTACAACAAGTGTTTGTGAACTACAAATCAAGAATGTGGGATACTGTTTGTCCATGATTTAAACAGCCCAGCGCTGCTCCCAACGAAGGGAAAACCAATCCTGCAAGGAGACCTACCTCGGCACTTGTGCAGGTGAAACCAAAGGGAAGATTTGCTTCACCATATTTTCTAGTCTTTGGCTTAGAATGAAGTTGGTTTGGAAACATATTCAGCTATGCTTCATCTCCTGCTTTGCCTTTGTGTGGGCGCCCGTGCTAGCAGTGTCCAAGCCTTGTTTTTTTTTTTTTCCCTTTTCATGCCGCGCCCCCCCTGCAATGGCTCTGCGCCCCCCCTAGGGGGCGGGCCCCACACTTTGGGAACGTCTGCTGTAACTGAACATGCACACTAAAACGACAGGACTATAGAAGATGGTACACAACAGGTGCATGACTGTAGACTAAACACAGTTAATACTGTGTAGACAGAGTTTATGTGAAATGCTTAGCGTATAAGTACTGAATTGGATTTCGAAGTTCTCAGAAATATATCTTCGAAAAACAGACACAGCCTCTCTAAGCTATATAGAAGATGCAGCATGAACAGAAAGCTAAGAAGCCTCATTATTCAGGCAATCTGAGTCAGAGCAAGTGACCTAACCCTCACTTAGTTCTGACCCAAGTCTGCTTTGTTCGGTTTTAATATTTTATACGTGTTAGCAGGATTTTGGTTTAAACCATTTGAAAATGATAAGAAATAATATTTTAACAATAATTTTTCTTTTTTTGCCTTCATTTTTTCTATATCTATTATTTATGACTGTACAAATGGGGTGTCAAATGAAATATATTTTTTTTGCTTCAGATCATTTTTTACATTTTTCAGTTGATGCTTAAAGCTTCAAATACGATTAAGTTGTTATTTGAAAAACAGATCATTCTTTTAGGATATTTTCGTTGTAAATTCTCTGAGCAGCTCCTGGTTGCATTGTTTGATGACTGTTTGACTGTGGTTTCTTTCCAGCTTTGAGAGACCAGTTTTTATGTGTGCACATAATAACTAAGTTGCCCCAGGCCATGTGAATAATGTAGGAAATGTTGAATCTGGGCTTATTCAGACCTTAAGAGATATTTTTGTCTCTATTGAAAAGGTAACCATAGTCCTATAGCTGAGATCTTCTTTCAAACTGCACATTTCTTTTCATTTTGTTCCATTAAAAACTCTTAATTGGACAAAATAAAAATGACGAACACAGCAGTGTAACACAAGCCTTGTTTGTACTCATAAACTGATCTAGTCAAGACAAAGAAATGCGTTATGTGTTATTAATAGACAGTTGGCCTGCAATGAAAAAAAGACTTGCATGATAAGGTGAAATGTGAAACGGACATGAATATGATATATTTTGCCTTTAACAACCAGTATGCATAACCCTATTAGGCCTTTTTAAATAAAACTTCCATTTCATAAATAAATGAAAAGGAAGTTTCTATTAAAATGCGATTTACCTCATTAAAAAGCCATATTTGCTTTAACGGCACAGACAAAACAAGATTACCAGTGATTCGTAAGCATCTGCCATCTACAGAGGCAATTTATCATTTTGTATATCACCGCAGTAGATTTTAAATCAGACAACCAAGATTCGATTAAACTGCAACATTTCAACTTTAATTTCAAGGATTGATACAAAAAACAAGTTTTGTATTAGCTGTTTAGGAATTACAGCCATTTTTATACACACTCCCTTATTTTCAGAGGCTAGAAATTAATTGACTTGCAATCAGTTCCAGGCTTGTTCCCTCAGTATTGCACGACAAATTAAGGGGATAAAAGATCTAGAGTTGATTCCAAGTTTTGAAGTTGCAGCTGTTTACTGGAACTTTCCATATGAGGTCCGAAGAGATGTCGATCATTAGGCTGAAAAATCAAAATAAACCTATCAGAGCGAAAGCAAAACCTTTAGGAGTGGCCAAGTCAGCAATCTGGTGCTTTATTAAACAGAAGGAATATTGGCCAGTTAAGCAACACCAAAATGCAAACATCTAGCCAAGTCAAGAACATTTCAAGGAGGTAGGAGTGTCATTGTTTAAGTCTATACCTTCATCAATGTATAAACAGGAGTGTTCAATATAAGCACATGTTAAACATGTTAAATTCTGACTGTAAAGATTTCATGTCTACAGTCGAGCAGTAATTTAAATGTGACAGATTTGCTTCAGGAAATAATGAATTTGCATCTTCTAGGATTGGATGAGATTTCATTTACTTTGTTGTTATTCACATAAAAAAGGCATTTTGCTTGCAATGATGATATGAGTGTTCCACGCCGGCAGTGTGACATTGAAAAATCTTTTAAGCTCCAATCAAAATTAAACAGAACGGCCTGCACATGACTAATGTTTGCAGCTTTGTTCCAGTTTGCTCCTTTAAAAGCTTATGAATATACATGAGCACAAGTGCAAAATGAAACTAAAAATTAATGGGTCAGATTTTAAGCCACACCAGCTGTGGACTGCACTGATTTAAATTGAGTTATTATTTTTTTTGTTACTCAAAATGCATGCAAAAAGATGTCAAATGTTTTGTTTTGTTTTTAAATATGTTTTTCTTTCTCCCTCTCTCACTCTTTTCTTTCTCCCCCTTTCCCTCCATTTATTATTTTCAGCACAACATTGAGGCCAGGCCAAGGTAAGACTGCCCGTATGATTCATGTTCAGCTTTTTATAGCAGAATAGTTTAACTGTGACTGAAGACCCCTCTGTACCTCCTCCTTCTCCAACATCATCCACTATGACTCTAACTAGCATTCATCTCACATACAGTCACACACCTTACAACTTTTTTTTCCTTTTTTTTCCACCTTCCCTCTAACAACCTGTCATTTCCTCCCTCAAACATCACCCAAACTCATACACATCAAGCCATTCCATGCCTCCAAACCTATTCAGTCACATGCAAGTCACATCTGTGCCCCAGCAAGGCAATTAGTAGTCCTCTTCTGAGTGTCCCCCTGGAATCAGAAGAGGTGACAGTCTGCCTGGTCCAATAAAAGTGCTCGGAACAGCTGCTGGCAAGATGTATGTGTGCGTGTGTGTGTGCATATGTGCATCTGAGCCATTTCAAAAAGCCCAAAAGTGTCTTTAAAAACAAACAAAACACAATCTTTAACATGGTTCCTAACTAATGTCTGGATCCATAGTTAATCCTTGAATACAATATTATCAGTGATAATTTTAGGGCGTATCTAGGCTTGCATGCATTTCTGACAGGATTGCTGCATCATCAGCAGGATCAAGTCTCACTATCTTATACATCATTGTATTTACATCTCGAATGTCTCAAAGCGGGTAAGGTGTGCCTACAGACGTGTAGAAGGGAGATTTCTTTCTCAGCTACTATGTGTTAATTTGCGTGGTGGTTTGTCTATACTTTGTCTTTCACCATTCTGTCTGTGTGTGTCAGACAATCTGAAATGGATAGTCTCACACTTATTGATCTGTTGACATGAAAACCTCTCTACCTTCTTCCACCAGAACAGGAGCACTCCTAACACCATCTGTTGTCTCTGCCTTCCTGCTTAGCTGTCTCTGTGGGCTTTCATCTCAAAAGCACTCTACAGACACAGACAGATACACAAATACACACAATACACAGATTCAGACAGTTACAGCAAATGCCAGTTGATCTGTCTTTTAAAGAAAAATAATTTCTGTATTTATTTAACATAAAGGGTGATATATAAATATAGAAATAGTCATGTGCCGTATAATACACTTTTGAGGGACAATTTCCTTGTTTCCAGCAAATAGAACTTTAATTTTTAATTAAACTTTGTACCGCTGACATTTGTGCTGCCTGATTGTGGGAAATGTACTTTATTTTCTCCCTGGAGTGTAATGTTCTTTATAATAAGAAATGAACACATTGGCCAGAGCTGGCGCATGGTGCCAACATGCAGTGTGTTATTGATTGGTCAGCCACTATTATGACCCTGAAGTTCTAGACCAGATGGCGGCAAGCTTGGACTCGAGGGTGAAATGAAGCTAATAGTTTGCCTTTGGTCAAGGTTAACCTCTACATCTCTGTGCGCGCACACACACACACACACACCCGGATATAATTACTCCGACATGTTACACTAAAACGCAGTGTGTGCAGAATTTACCATGGCTGGTGTAAAATGGCACCAGAAAGGTGGAAAAAAGCAGAAATGTGTGTTTGAAAGAGCTTGGTGTAGGACTGTGTTTGTTTGTTTGTTTTGGGGTGTATTTTTTGTGGGGGGGGGCTTACTCATCTTACAACTTGAAGGTGAAGCAAACAAAAAGGTAAGCAGGAAAAAGAGATGAAGTGGAATAGGTGTAGGGAGGAAATAAAGAGAAAGAGAAAATAGATTTTAGAGGATCAAGCATGGAAAGGATGTTTAGGGTTATGTGCAATGGGATCCAGACAGCAAATTGATTATGGAGCAGAAACACTAATCCGCTGTCTGAGCCCCATATCGCTGCCGTAGACAGAGCATTCCCGTAGGACCACAATCCTGCACCCACACACATCTTTCCTGGTCTTGCTCATCAATACAAACCCCTGCCTCTCCCCAAGCCGCTTAACATAGGTACTCCATGCCTGCCAAGATTTGTCCTCCTCTGAATATAAATCTTGCTTCGCTGCCTCCTCCTCCTCCCAACCATTTCTCTGCTGGCTCTAATATGATGCATTGCAAATTTCACTCTTATTCCTTAGCTTTAGTCTGAGCGCCTTCCTTCCAGCCCTTGTTCCTGACTTTTAAGTTTTTACATATGTTTGTATATGTGTTTGTCTGGTGTGGATTTAAAGTATACAAAGCTTTTTGAGTGTAATGTTTGTATGAATTCAGATTTGCGAATGGGAACATTATTTGTTGTCATTTATCTAATTTATCTCTTAGACTCTTCATGAATCATTTTGGTGGTTTTATATGCTGCATGTGCTCATAGATAAATGCTTAAATGTGGAAATATCTCATGCTTGCAGCCTTTGACATTTAATGTATCAAATAAATTTAATTTTACAAGTATTTATTAAATTAAAGCTAATAGGCATTCCTCTCCCTTTCATAGCTTATCTATGTGCAAACTGGAAGAAAAAGTTTGCAAACTCTGGGCAATTAGCAGAATTTCTGCATTGATTACTTCTGCAAAGAACCGTATCTTTTCAGCAGTCGTTTGTCTTGCCTGTTGCAGATTTTCATGAAAAGTGGGAGAGCATAGGGAAAGTGAAAGTATATTCATTTGTGCTGTCTGCATTTCCACCATTCTTGCAACACAAACTGGTTGAAGCAGAATGAATGCACAAAATTACAGTGTTTTTGATTTCGTAGAGATTACTGTAGGTGCTTTTTGTCGTTACCCTTGCCTACCCCATTTCTTTCATGAGAGCTGCAGCTGTTCTGTATTTCCATCATTTGTTGATTTTGTTTCTCTGTGGATTGATAAAAATCCATGTCTTACAGGGTTTTTTGTAGTGTTTATTTTTTTTTTTCTGTAATGCTTCATCTACATTACTGCAATTGAGGTTCAAAACAGCTAGTCATTTTTAGAGAGTAGTCTTTACCAGTAGCCAGTTTTTCTATTACTTCATTTGTAGGTAGTGCATCTCTACAGTCCACTCTCTCCCAGCTCAGCAAGTAGCTGTTGAAGAAGCTATTAGCACTGAACTTATAAAGAAGTGAAAAGTATAGTGGTGTGTTTTTAGTTCAGTCAGTTTCTTAGTGTTCAGTTCTGAGTTACATAAAGATCAGACCCATTTTATGATTAATCAGTGAAGAACTTGATTCCAAAGAGTTCAGAAACTTTCTTGCAACTATGTCTACTTGCCAGTGATCATAGACGTGTGTTGCGTGCTGTCTGAACACACAAACACGCATCCACAGTCAAGGAAAAGATGGGGAGAAATGGATTTACTAGTATAGCAGATTTTCAGTTCCTGAAAGGCACTTTTAAGTTGTCTCCCGAGGTATTGCTTAAGAGAGAAAAGGAAGAAAATAAAATAAGACATTGACAGAAAAACACTAAGGAATTCTACGCACTAGGCTTGCATTTGCCTTTCTGTTAGACTTTTTGGAGGCCTATTTTTAGCAAACGCGTAAACAGATTGAACTGCCTTTTGGCTTCTAGGACTGAATGTGTTTTTGAGTGAGTGGGTTTTGGAGCTCCGATTGCCAAAAAGAAGTTAGTGGGGCACCGTTCATGGGATTATTTCATTCTGCTCTGTCACGTTATCAAGCCTCTAAGCAAGGGCAGAAGTCAGCCTTAATATAACTGTCGCCTGCACATGTGATAGATTTGTTGATGGCTGATGGATGTTTGCCCGGTTTGACTTTAGTTTTAACTTAGTTGTGTCCGAGATGTGAATATCTAATGAACACACCTCTATACATAACTTGCTAAAGTAAATTCAGGATGGTAAATGGTCCCAACACTAGGCCTAATGCCTATATTTACTCTGTCAGATGTGTTTTTGCTACACTTCTTTAATAAAAAACTTACCCAAGCATTTCTGTAACTGTCACACTTTCTAGTGTGACAGTTGTAACTCTAAGTATTTTTGAAAGCTGGTCCATCTTTAAGTTAGGTCTTGTCAGAGAAGGCAGGTTTCTGTTTTCTTCCCACAGTGAGCTGTACCTCTGATTTAGCCTGTCATCCTGGCCATATGCTACAGTACAAATATAGAATATATTGGGAAAAATCATGCATCAGTGTTGACTTACAATTGTGTCTATAATAATAGGTTTAAAAGCTTTTCAAGCCACAAAAAAAATTGTTCCCTATTCAAACAAATACATTGAAATCAAACAACAAAAGTGTTTTAAGTGTGAACTTTAAACATTTGAACTTTGTATTATTACAATGGATATTAATGAACCAGTGGAAATAACGAACGCTTAAAATCATCTATGTGTTAATGTGTCACTTAATCAAATGAAATTAAATTCTGTGTCTATATTATGTGTGGAAATATCATTCCTACTAAACATGTACTTAGATCTTTGGTAATAAGAATTATCTTATGTATAGAGGTATATTTAAGACTTTGAAACAAAAGTAATTAATACATAAAGTTGCATTTGCATGGGAAGAAAGTCAGATCGAAGGATAAAAGTGCACTGAAAAGCAGCAAAAAGAAGAAATACACACAAATAAGGAAATAGGATTAGGACACTGGAGGCTATAGTTGTCTTTAACTACATCATATTGCTCTGTTATAGCTGCTGATAATCGGGTTTGTTTCTCAGGTCAGTATAGGCAAAGAAAAAAATATTTTTTTTTAAACTGATCAAGGCCTGTGAGCTTATGATTCTCATGGTGCAATTACACAAAAAAGGTAAAACTAGCAGGAGAGCGCAGCACTTCTAATTCCAGTGTAAAATTCCCCCCATTCGTTGCTTTAATCAGTCACGTCTCTCTGTATCTCAGAAGTCCCTTTGCTTTGCCTTGCTTCACTTACCTTTTTAATGCATTTCACATAACACACACAGCTGAAAGTAAAGATTCTCTCTCTGGTTCCTTCAGTAATCTTTTTGCTTTTTGCTTACATAAACACAACCATTGCACTGAATAGCTACCATGAATTTACTCTAATGTATCAGTAATGTACTTTCCAATGTTCCGTTCTTTATTTAGTCATTTCTGTACATTTTATTTGTTTTGTAATTTTAGATAGTCTCTGTTTATAATAACATCACACTAGATATAAATGAGCTCAGGAAAATATATGAGAACTTAAAAGATTTAAATGGGCAGAGCAAGGTGGGGATTACTTTTTTTTACTGGTGTGTGGGACTCTTATGGGGGGCATTATCCTCACTGTGTCGTCGGTGTCTCACAGCGATTTTGGCAGCACGTTGTTTGTTGCACCGGCTGGACTGAAAATACGATTGTGTTGATTTTTACAACCATTATACTTATATTCCAGTACAGAAGCTGAGAGACATACAAACATACAGAGGGAGATGTTGCAAAACAGGAAACTGTTGTTTAGGAGAATACTGCAGCAGGTTCTTGCTCCTTAATGGTGGATATAAATAGACTGTGAGATGAGGGTGTGTCTGTGACTGAAGTGGCCATTCTCTACTGCAACATTCATATGTAGGTTCAGAATTTGCCATAACAACAATAATAATAATGATGATGACTGTATTTATATTCCACTTTTGAAAACACAGCACAAACACAATACAAATTGCTTCACAGTTCAAATAAAGTCAATATTAAGTGTACTTATTAAGCAGACAGACACAGAATCAGCCATACTGACAGACATGCATGCATGGTTGTAAACTCTGGCCAAAAATAAAAAGGAAGAAGTTAAGAAAATGCTAACCTAAATAAAAAAAAGAGTTTTCAGTAGTCACTTAAAACAAATAACAGAGTCATCTGACCTGATTGATTGCCAGTGAACAAATCAGAAACGGTGTAATGATGTCATGTCATCATGGAGCGAAACCTCTAAGGAATGTTTAAGCTAAGAATGAAGCGAAGAATAAAGGCAAAAGGGCATCCAGTCCAGTACGAGGATTGTATACAAGGTGTAAAAGATGAACATAGAAACCGAGGGATACAACTAAAATGACCCTGTTTTATTGGTCTTTTTGATTTCATTTGGAAAGATAATTTGCAAAGTCTCCAAAAGTTGATTCTGTTCATCTGGACGTAGCGTTTTCTGGGAGAAACATTTCGTCACTCATCCAAGTGACTTCTTCAGTCTCAGCTGACTGCAGGTTTCCCCAACCTTACAAACAGTACATTTGCATAATGACTGAAACCAGCCCACTGAAGGAACGATGGGCTGGGAGGTCAGTTCATTAAAATTTGCAAAGTCATTAATTTTTTTAAGAATATATTACTTAACTAATCAAAAACTGTCAAGAGAGATACAAGATCCCCTTTCCTTGGATTTCTGTACAATTTGACTGATTTCTTTGCATTAAAGGTAGTTGCCCCCTGGTGGCTATTAAAAAGAATTCAAGTTTATTGCAAGTTTACTGTTGCTGGGTTAGCTTTAAGCCCAGGAGCTTTTTTTATATATGCAGTCTATAGGAATGACAAGGCACAGCAGTAAACATAACTGTATACAGTAAACGCAGTATGTCTGTTATTTGATTTGGCAGAAATCTGTCCAGTTTCCTGGTATTTTGGACAGTTTCATGAGCAAAAATTTCTATTTTGTTTGACAAAGGAAACACTAAAATACTAAAAGAGACATGTGGTCAACATTTTCAGAGTTTATTTCTATTCTTCTCCTTATTATTATCATTATTGTTGTTGTTGTTGTTGTGGATTTGTATTATTTTCCTGTTTTATGCTCCTTTTTTCTGTTTTTGAGTGTTCTTAAAACACTACATCATCTATCATTGCACGTTTGCTGACAGAAGTGAGAGAGAGATGGGGGGGAGAAATCACACTGCCTCACTATGTGAAGGCTGCAGACCACCCAAAATCATGGCATGCATTCACATGAACACACAAATCAAGAAAATAGGTTGATGTGGAAGCAAAGCGGGTACTTTGGGACACAGCTTATCTGTCTGGGCTGCTTGCCCTTCGCTGGGTCAAATAGATGTGTTGAGTGAAGCAAGAAGGTGTCAGGGGAGCATGGCCGGAGGACACAGGACAGAACCCAGAGATGAAGGCACAGAGAGAGAGAGCTGCATTTCCTCTAATGAAAAATTTACATTGCTTTCTATAAAAGGAGCGCCTACTGGTTTTGTGCCATGTGTGTTTGTGTGCGCATATCAACATGCCCTCATTTAATAATTAAAAATGTTTTAGCTAGATGCATCTGTATCTGTTTTTCTGCATGTGTGGTTGTGTGGTTGTGTGTGTGTGTGTGTGTGTGTGTGTGTGTGTGTGTGTGTGTGTGTGAGGGGTAAGGCTCTGCTCTTTTTTTATGGTTTCACCAGATCCCTTCTCCCTCTTGCTCTTTCTCTGCATCTGCCTTGCTTTCTCTCTGCCTTCTTGTCCTCTTTCAGTCTGTCTTTAGGCCATCACCATTCCACAGGGGTGGATCTGAGGCCCCCAATGAATGCAAAGCACACACAAACCTTCCTGACAAATGGATAGACATGCATTTAGATGATAAGAGACTATAAGCATGCATAATTCATGCCACGGGCACAATTTTCCTCCAATTTTTAAGATGTCATTCATTTGTGTTTGAGTGTGTGGGCACATGAATACTGTCAGCATAGCATGACTCACATCAAACAGTTTTTGGGAAGCAAAGGGAGAGAGGTGTATGTGTCCATGTGTGTACATCTGTTACAGGTTTGTCTGTTATGGGAGCTAATGACTCTTTGTTTTTCCTGAATCATTTTTCTTTTATATAAAATTAGTTGATATACCTAGAGGAAAAACACCTCTGATGATGCCCATGTAGTTTGCTTTTGCCTGTGGACACACATTACAATATGGTGGTTCCGGATCAAGTAGGGAAATAGAAACTGTCTAATTGAATCATCTGTTAGAGTCGCAAGAATCATGACTGTACACCACCTGTCAAAAAATGAAATAGTCCAGACAGGTAGGAATGTATTTTTGTGAAAACAGACATGACAGCGCTGAAAGTATTTTCCAACAGAAAATCCTTCTTTTGATATTTGACTTGACTGCCATGGGCCTGATAAGTCACCAGATAAGTCTGATCTTACCTCAGGAATTTCACCAGAACTCTAGGGCACTTCTGCTGGATATTTGTAGTTTTTCACTGCCTATAGCCCTGTAAGGACCAGAAGCACGGCGTGTTTAGGGGTACTTCTAGTATTGATGTGCTGTGTAGATATACACGAGTGCTCTACAGAGCGCTCTGGGATCACAGACAACACACAGAGAGCAAAGAGTCTGCATTAAGTGCTTAGGATTTGTCCAGGGCTAACGTCGGGTTATTGCTCTGTTTGTGTTGATACTGAGCCTGAAGTGTCCATGAATAAAATATTCTTAATCCATGTATGTAAAATACATCCACCTTCCACTCTCCCCTTTGTTCTGTGTGTGCCAAGGTGTGTTTGTAATCTGATATTGTTCTGACTGCTCTGTGTGCATCTGCTTTTCTTAAGAGATCCTCATCAGCATACTGGTCTGAGAAAAGGAACGGTTGTCAGTTTTGATTTGCTAACACTGGGTAACTGTAAGAAAGAGATATTTAGCAATTTAAGGAGCACCACTGAACTGTTTAAATATTCATATCTGTTAAACTTTGCCTTGAAGTATAAAAGATTGGATTTAACAGAAAGAAATGGCGTGGGAACCTTTTCAATTTTTCTAAAATAATAAAAGTTTTTTGTTTAAAAAAGGCTAGTGTTGTTCTCCAGAGCACCTTTATGAAATTTGAAAGTTAACATCAGTCTAATGTGTCTAATAGAAAAACACGTGCATTGACTAAAGCTCTATTATAAGTCAATTGTAAAATACTGTTTGTATTGGTACATTGTGCAAATGAAATTTAGCTGTGGTAGTGTGTAACCAGGCAGAGATGAGATGAGCAGAAGGTGAAGTCTGTAGAGATCTATTTCCACTCTATCAGGGAAGATGTGGAGCGTCTACTGAAGAGGAAAAAGGAAAAAAAAGAGGGCGTTGAAAACGGCAGAATTACTGTAAGACTCCGGAGCAGGTTGGTTCTACAGAAGGAAAAGGTGGGAAAAATGAAAGAAAGCATGGCAAATCATATTTCAGAAGGCTCTGTTGCACAAGTCTGCAACAGTAGGTTAGTTCAGTAAACTTCACTGACCTTCGTAGCACAAAGCATTTTTATCTCTTCCAGTGGACCATATTTTGTCGTATCTGCTTCACCAACTACCCTTCCTGATAACCTTGCACTACCTACTGTAGCTCTGTACTGAAGATCAAAATGAGTCACTTACACTAAGGAACCACTTTCAGTTTCTTCAGGTCTCACCTTCCTTTACAGTTGCTGTGGCTGTAAATTGAGCCAGGACATGTCATCTTTATGTCACGCCATAAAGTGTGTTGATGTGTTATTATGTACTTTATTATTTAGGAGTACAGAACAGTGTTTCTATATGCTGCTTTTCCCTTTTTCATAGCCTGCTCCCTCCCACCGCATCCGCTCATTAAATTACTCGTCGAGACATCTGCAGCTATTTTGTCTGATAATCACATTGTCATAGATGCCACACAAACTCGGGGAAAGACCATGAGGAATTGGTATCAGAAATATATTTTTTTTAAAAAAGAAAGAAATCCAATTGTGTTAATTGCAGCTTACTTTCCCCCATGAAACTAGATACTTGTTGAGTGATTGTCTGTCTATTCTGCAGAGTGTGAATCTTGGTGTGCATCTCTGCATGCATGTAATTATTTGAATAGGAGAAAGCAAAAACAACAAAGAAGAAGTGAGGAAGGTGATTGACGATGCACATCTGCATATTCTCCTTGTACGTACATCACATGCCAAGGCACATGCCGCAGTGGTATTGAAATAACCTTCTGTTTTGGATTTTGTTGTTGTTGAGGAATATTTTATTGTCTGGTAGATGTTATAGGGTTTTTTTTAAGCTCATGCTTTACAGTACAGTGGTCCCTCGCTATAGCGCGGTTCACTTTTCGCGGCCTCACTGTTTCGCAGATTTATTTATTTTTTTGTGCCATTTTGCATGCTGTTTATTTTAGTTATTTATTTTAGTTAGTTTGTTTGTTTGTTTATTTTTTGACAGCGCATTGTGTTCTGCATCCTGATTGGCTGTAGACCATTGTCTGTCAATCTCGTGCCGTGTCTCCTGTCCAGTACAGAATGCGTAAAGCTTTTTAAATTTACAAGTGTGAAAATGTTCATGCCTGTCTGAGAAAAGTGTATAAAGTGTGTAGTGAGGGGTTTTACAGCTTTAAAACATCTATAATAATTGTAAAACATTTATTATATAACAATTGTGGAACATAACTCCGGCAATAAATGAGAGACCAGTGTAAAACGTAAGGCAGACAGGAAAGGGATTTTAAATTTTCAACTAGCAAAAAAACAGAAACGCATTAGGTACACCGACCGCCGGTTAAACCATAGGTCATAACCACATGCACATTTGAAACCCTACATTGTACCTACACCATAACATGATGTGCAGTAGGGCTGGGCTATATCATACCGTTCACGGTAATACAGGTGTAATTTTGGGCAACGATAGGAAAATGACATATCGCGATAGAATATGGGTAAAACGCACATGCGCAGTGCCTTTGTTTACATGGGCGATCGTGGCTCAAGAGTTGGGAGTTCGCCTTGTAATCGGAAGGTTGCTGGTTCGAGCCCCGGCTTGGACAGTCTCGGTCGTTGTGTCCTTGGGCAAGACACTTCACCTACCGCCTACTGGTGTTGGCCAGAAGGGCCGATGGCGCGATATGGCAGCCTCGCTTCTGTCAGTCTGCCCCAGGGCAGCTGTGGCTACAACTGTAGCTTGCCTCCACCAGTGTGTGAATGTGAGAGTGAATGGGTGGATGACTGGACATGTAAAGCGCTTTGGGGTCCCTAGGCGGGACTAGTAAAAGCGCTATACAAATACAGGCCATTTACCATTTACATACGCACATGGCGGCGACGCAGAATGAGAAGAGCGAAAGTGGATCGTTAAATGAAACGGATGAACCAGAATTGGTTTGTAAAAATGCTGCAACTTCAATGGTGTGGAACTGGTTTAGCTTTCGTCCGTCAGATACACAACAAAACACTATTTTTGGTAGAGCATGCTAGCGGGCCGTCGTTATTACCGTGTTGTTTGGAAAATACGGCACACTTAAAATCAATCCTTTGATTTTTCTGAAAATCGACAGTGCCCCTTATAATCCCGTGTGCCTTATGTATGAATTCTGGTTGTGTTTACTGACCTCAAAACGATTTTATGTGGTAGACGGCGCACGAAAATCTGTCAAATGTTTTAGTGCGACTTTGCTAAGCTACGAAACCGCACCGCTTGATGGACTGTCGGAGCATTACGGCTATATCGTAGGCAGGCACCTCGCAGAGTGATGTGCTTCAACATATTACCGCACTGTGTGTGTATAACCTCTTTTTAAGTTTTGTGGATATTATACATGGTTATGCTGAGGATATGTTGGCCAATTTCAGCTGGAAATGCCTTTTGGTTAAACTGTCAGCAAGGAATTTGCATTTCCACTGTTACATTTTTATATAACTTTAATGCACATAAAAAACAGCTGCTTGTTTAAGTGAAAATACATTGATGATTTTACACTAATAAAGTTGTGGAGTTGTAAAGTATTTTGTCTAGTGTCAATTATATCGTCAGTTATATCGTTATCGCAAATTTTCAAATGTATATCGTGATAAATATTTTTGGTCATATCGCCCTGCTCTAATGTGCAGCTCACTAGAAATGTAAATACATGTCACATTTATACAGCGCACATCAACTGTGATAGCCTCAATATAAGGACTCACAGATGTTGCCAAATTCCTGGAGGGACATTAATGAAATTACCGGAATAGACGTGAGAGAAAGTACAAAGAAGTGCCTATAAAGAAAAAAAAGGAGCACAACAAAGGGTGGGGATTGAGGAAGGAGCAAAGTCCCCCCATTTTATGTGTTTTATGTCTGAGACACAGTAATTAACAGATAATGCACCACACATGCTGACAACAGCATCAGTCACTTGCACAAGTTACTGTATGTCATAGGCTCCTGGAGATTCACTACACAAGTCTAAATCAATAATAAGGCTGTACTTAAGTATAACCTAAGCACTAAGTGCCCTTGTGTGAACGTCCCAGTTTTCATTGCAGTGTATTTAATAAACATGTCACACGATGCACAATGACCTCATTAATTAGCATTTGCCATATGGGAACAGTAAATGGCATTACTTTACTGTGGACAACATAAAAGTTATTGGAACCACTAAAATCATTATGTTTATTTCTGTAGTGACTGGGAATTTTACAAAGGGGGGAAAAAAGTACTCCCAGCTGGTGGGCAGACGATTGGCTACACATTAATATCACCCCAACCGGTCACAGCTGATGGCCCCGCCCCTCCCTGAGCCTGGTTCTGCCGGAGGTTTCTTCCTGTTAAAAGGGAGTTTTTCCTTCCTACTGTTGCCAAAGCGCTTGCTCATAGGGGGTCAAATGATTGTTGGGTTTTTCTCTGTATGTATTATTACCTTACAATACAAAAATTATTGTAAGGTAGAATACAAAAATACAAAATTCAGTACATCCAGGTTTTCTTTGCATTAGCTGGCTTGACAAAACGTAAAACTCCAGCTTCAGTCTCTTATGACTCTTCCACTCAAAATGGTTCCTGCGAGTCCCGCCTACTACAACCACAGATGTTATCGGATAATGATGATAAAATAGGGATTAAAAATCACTACAAATCATGGAACATAAAAATAAATACAATACTGCAAGATTGTTGCAAGTAAGCACAAAGAGTGATAAAATAAACATTTTAATTCAAGTTAATTATTTTAACAATGCGAGCGCTGTGGGTACTGATGAGTATTTCTAATGTGAAGCTCAGAAACTTTAAAATCAATCCCTTTACTAGAGCCATCTCTGTATCTCTACCACAACACATCTTTGTTCTATTTTCCTCCACTCATCCCCCCCAACCGGTCAGGGCAGGGCCACCCCTTCCTGAGCCTGGTTCTGCTGCAGGTTTCTTCGTGTTAAAAGGGAGTTTTGGGTTTTTTTTTCCTTTTCACTGTTGCCAAAGCAGTTGCTCATATGGGGTCATCCGATTGTTGTTCTTTTTTTCTGTTTTCTTTGTATTTATTGTAGGGGCTTCACCTTACAATATAAAAGGCAACTGTTGTTGTCTTGTGCTATATGTGCTATATAAATAAAATGGAATTAAATCAAAGATGGCTCTTCCATACTCTTATAAAAGAGATGTGAAAATCACTTTAGTTTGTTGGAAAATGACAGTGAAATTGATTTTTATTGATTGAACAGATATTCTTGGTGTGAATTCTGTTCTGCAATTCCAGCAGTGCAAAAGTGTCTTAACGGCAGATTAGAATCAATTATAACAACATTTGTGTATTTTCTGCATCACCAAACATTCCCATGACACTGCGATGCACAGTTTGCACTGTAGTTTTAGGTAGTCATTGCTTAACAACTTGGGCATATAAAATCTGTTCCCCAGCAGAGAATCTATAACACACTTTAACATTTATTGATCCATCTATGCTGTAAATAAAAGCATCAGTAAAAGCTGTCACTCCCAGTCAATTTTAAATCAAAACTCTGAACACATAACCCGAACAGGTTATGTGTTCAGTATAAGTTACTGCAGTGATTTAGCCAGGTAAAAAGAGAGCCACTTTTGTGACACAGAAATCTCAGAAAACTTTAAGATCGACACGGCTCTCTAAGCCATTAATCTCACTTTATAGTATACCCCTCTGGACTATAAGGGTTTTGGAAATGTCAGTGAGGCTGAGAAATTGACCAGCCAGATAATAATTAGTGGATTGGGCATGTTGCATATTCAGTCTAGTAGTGCTTGGGAGTTTTCTTTGCTCATGAAAATAAAATAATTTGGCCTTGGGAAGGCAGAATTGACATACTGTACAGGAAATTGATTAGGCAATTAGAGTTCCTCTTCTCCTGTCTTGTTCTTGTCAAAAAACTTTTCCCATTTACAAATAGGAAAAATAGGTTCTCTGTAATCTATTTGCTTATTCTCTCATGCACACGCACACACACACACACAGTCCCTGCCTGTTTGAGGGTTCTGTCCACAAGGCAGATTGTCATATTGGATCTGATAAGACTTGGCCATGCACCCTTTTGTGCATGCAGTGCTCATGCACACACAGTAAAATCTCTCAAAAGGTGTCACACTCTGTATAAACATTCATTATTCATTCTAGAAGCCACACAAACAACACTCAGACACACGCACACACTCGCATGGATGAGGTAATTAGGGAGGAGACGAAAAGAATGAGGAAACCATCTCTTCACTCTGTTCCTTTCACGCACAGATGCCTTCCTCATGCTGTCTGACCCATGTCCACTTTAATCAGAGACACATGTACACATGCGCATCACATCGCGTTACTCTTCGGGTGAAATTACAGGTCTGATTTCAGCTTGGTGAAGATGTAGCAGGGCAACAGCAGCAGGCTCAGCCAAGGGGCTATGAATCAGTGGCTTATCAAACGCTGGCTCTAGGTATGAACTGTCATCGCAGAAAGTGCAGTAACCCATACTCTCACACTTCTGGAAAACATCTCCCTTCCACATTTGGACATAGGAAACAATGTCACATCACACACAAGACACTGTGCCTCTTCCAGTCCCCACTTTACCCCTCTGATCAGTTATTCTGGCGGTGAGAGGAAGTAGGAGTGTGCGACAGTTGGCATGTTTAATTCAGCAGCCTCACGACAAGCCCTGTCACCATGTAGATTTATAGTATTGGGTAGAGAGGAATGAGGAGATGCTTTGGATTTAACTACCTCAGGATTCTAATGGGAGATTTAGCATGCACTTTACAAAATCACCTTAATCCAGCATTATTCTCTGAGGGGAGGGATGTGAACGAAAAATTAATAGCTTTTTCCGAAGTCAGCCCCATTTGCCCGTCCTCATTTCCCCTTCTAACGATTTGTTCATAACAGTTTTTTTGTAGGTAATTAACACGCAGGGTTTTTTTTATGAATGTTGTATATCATATAGAGAGTTGTGCATATAAAGCAGACGTTTTTATTCACCTGTGATTACAGATAAAGGTCTAGCTTTCAAAAACAAATAAATAAATAAATAAAGTTAAATAAAAAAGGAAATTGCTTCCCGTTTGCTGATGATGAAGTATGCAATAACAGCATGTGACCTTCAAAAGGCAGAATTTTATGACTGATGTTTTACAGGATGCATTAGTACACATAAAGTTTTATAAGTCAGGGGACACTGGGGAGACTTTAAGCCCCAACACTTTGTATTTCACTGTGTGGAATTTGTGCATCTAACCGTGCTGCAGGAGTAAAAACAAAAGAACTGTGTCCAGGCTAGTCTTAATTTGTGAAGCACCATCTTTAAAGCTCGGTGTTAATCTTTGGCATCGTTGCACCAGGTTTGCATTTGAAATTTGACCTTGAAAGTCAGTTATGTGGTAGAGATCATAACTGTTGATCTTTTTGTTTGTTGCAAGCGAAAGATCTTCTTGCCGCACTCTGAGGAAGTTCTTTAATTCCACAGTGTGTTTAACATTCAGTGGAGGAAAAAAAAGCGGGGAGGGCCGCATGAGGCATATGAGGCTTTTATCTGGCAAGATGAGCGTTGTGACAGTCTGGAGCCCAGGTTTTCTGGGCTGTCTGTCTGGGTGTCCTTCACAGTGAGGGCTTGGATGCAGGGGAGGGGGAGTTTTGAAGCGACAGAAGGCTCTGCCTAATAGCCAGTCTGTTCTCCAACTCTGGCCACGTATCTCGGTCTCATCTTTTTTTTCTCCATTGCTTTTTCTGTCCATTTGTGTCCATGACATCACTTCGTATATGAAGGAAGAGATTGCAGCCACCGTGATTGCTGCAAATCTAGTGTAAAGAGGATTTAATTTTCAAAATCTCTCCAGATTCCAGGATAGCTCATTGGGGCACCTGAGCTCTCCACTTATTAAGGAGGCGTCAACATTCTGCTGTTAAAGAATGGGGTTGTTTAAAAAGAGGCAACAGAGGGCAGCCGTGCCAGCCTGCCAAATGTGTGGGCGCTGCTTTGACTAGTCAGTCTTCATAATGGCTGTCTGCCTCTGGGACAGAGCCAGCTCACTGGTCATATAACAGACTGTATAAATGAGGCAACCAAGACCTCCCTTCAGAAACCCTGGCTCAATCTTACTGTAGTTCCTTTGGCGTCAGGAACACAGGGTGGAATCTGACATAGGATATAATAAAGGACAGAGATTGGACCAGGAAACATAATTACAGCTATGGTGGAGTAGGAAGCACTAGGGAGAAGAAATGCAAGAAGTTTTAAGTAAAAAGGAGAGTATGCATATTGTAACCTGTCACTATTCATTACCTGTAAGGTGATGCTGCCTTCTTGAGAAACAGATAAAAATTTATTTCTTCAGTGTGTTTTCCTCTCCTATTTTCACTCTTGTGAGCTTTAGATTCAAACTTCAAAGGTACTACCGGAATTTCGATTTAAACCAAACACATAGTCTGCATTTAAGATTTGCATACATGTTGATTCCAGAAGTTGCACATCTGTTAGGCTCGCCCATCAGTTAGTCCAGAGCCATGCTGCCAGTGCAGTGGTGCTCTTGCAGGATTGTTTCTTTCACAGTGAAACAGCAAACAGCAGTGTTTGCATTTTATCACAAGACTGTGTAGGTTAGACCACAGTGAGCAATTTATGATAAGTACCCTTAGGGTTTAGAAATGGAACCTAGTGTTTTGGTGTTATAAAAATGAATACCGGCATATTTGTAACAATGTAGAAGTGTAGAAAATGGCAAAGTATAATGTCCTCAAGATCAACCCACATCCAGTACAGTTGTCTTCGTATACCGCTCCCTTTGTTAGACATTGGAGAACCATTACGGTGATTCTATTATCTGCTTTTGCGCTCCGCTAAGGGATCTTTTTAATGCCATTCATTGCCATTTAATTTGTGACCAAGGGTATAATGGTTGTAGAAAATTGAAAGGAAAAAGCAGGGAGGGATGGATGAGGCATACAAGCCTATAGGGGTGTGCTATTCAAGGTAATTGTTGACAGATTAAAAACCCCATGGTGTAGAAGAGCTTTTAAGAAAGTATCCCTTGTCTGCACACAGCTATTTACCTAGCAAGTGACAAGATGCTTGTCTTCTTGTTGAAGCAGTTTTAATTCGCCATTAACACTAATCAACAGTTTTATGTTTGTGGGCTACGGGATTGGATTGCTGCAGTTCTCCTCGATTAATTTCTCAATTGCCCCCGTGGCCACAGAAATTTCAAACTTACCAAGTGAGCCAATGTAAGATAGAGGCTCTACAGTGGTTTAATGCTCTTATCTGAATGGCTCCGCATTAATTCCTCTGTATGATCAACGGCAGGTAGCTGTGTCGAAACGATCAAGAATTTAGTTTATGGGATAATGGTGTTCATCCAACTTCTTATACGTGCCGCGGCACAGACAGACCTGTGTGATTGTTCTGATTGGCTAGGCGTCAGCACACCATTTTATTCTGCTTCACCCACCTTTCCTGTCTCGCTTCGTGCACTCTCTACAGGAGAAAGCATCCTTGGCAACACATGCATCATGCGGTCCGTTGCTTGCACGCACTTCTTGGTTGGAGTAGTAAGCAGCACACTTCCTGATGTATATTTAAAAAAAGAATCGCATGCATGAACATGAGTTTGAACGGGTTCTACTTAAGGCGATACATCTGGTGGATGATGAGATGGATTTTATCCTCGCTGCTGCCGTTTTGTTCTGATGAATAAGCTGTGGTGCTCACAGAGGGTCATTTTAAACAGCCCCTAGCTCTCTGTCCCCTGTACCATGATTCATTGCCTGTTATTGTGCCTTGTCTCTTGACTTCCTTCGCGAACTGATTAAGTCTTTGGAGCAGCATGAAAACACCACAGGGTGCTGCAATGTTTATTGGGGACAGACAGTCCCAGCGAACAGTATGAATAGACCAGTGACTCTGAGAGAGGCAGACTGTCATTGTTTATAGCAATTAGTCAGTCTTTTCACAGTTTGCATCATATTAGTCGGTCTTCTCTTTGGTCTACAAGTTTGTTTCACTCTCTTCCAGTGATCACCAGAGTTTAAATATGAATATTTAAAGACTTTATCTCAAAATAAAATTGAATTAGAAAAAGGTTTGTGTGCTTAAATCATAACTGATTGGATAGAAGATGACACATTTCTTGGATTGGAGCCGTTTAAAAATTAAATAAGTGTATAACAGTATTTTCTTACAGTTTTGCAGTCTGCTGCAGTCTAAATATTGTGATGGTACCAGTTATGTTTCCTGGGGTAAAGAATATTTTCAGCTCAATAAATCACGATGTAAACAAAGCCAAAATTTCTACAAGCATTGTTCGACAAGGGTTAGTGCACACATGCAAGCGGGGTCGCTATGTACGGATTTGTCATTAAACTGCCCGGGGAGTTTTAACAGCCTTGTAGATGATCTCCCATCTCAAGGAGGAATAACAGTGTTGTGGTTATTTTATTTGTCTCAAGGCACAAGACTCTAACATCATGCATTTTTTTGCAGAGTATCATAATGTGTTACTGATTTCGATATGGCTACTAATGTTTTTCTCTGGGAACCCATCTCGTTGTTGTTGTGCTTAAATCCTCAGTGAATTAGGAAATAGAAAGCAAAATGGAATATTTTATGCCAAAATAAATGAAACCATCCAAACCCACCCAGCGTGCCACCTATTTGCGTGTCATTATGTTAAAGTGACTCTCAAATAATACAATTGCAAAGTGTATTTATGCTTTTTCGAATATGAAATACAGTGCATCAGTCAGTGGTTTAAAAACAGATGAATTTCCAGCTGTGACTCATCGATTCTTACATCCACCTCTAATGCCTGCACTGCATGTCACACCTTTGCTCAAACAGCAGCCTCTTGATTACTGTTCTCACACTCGGAGGTTTTATTTTTCTGCCATAACAGACAAAAACCTTGTAATATTGTAGGTGTTTTGAATTACAAATAAAACGAAACTGCAGAAAGAACAATATTGGAGACAGAAAAAGGTGGCCAAAAATATGCACATAAAATGAATCCTTAAACAGTAGATAAAGGTAAGTACTTTACTGACCTGTATAGCCTGATGTTGGGGTGCGTTGTTGTGAATTTTTAGAGCTCTCAGTGCAGAAAATAGTTAGCTTTTCTCCTCAGTCTACTTGGCCAAATTGGACAGATTTTGTCTGAAGGTCAGAATATAGAAAAATCATTTGTTGTCAAAAGAAGCAGATGCAGTCACACTTTGAAACTAATCAATGAAGGCATAGAAAGTGATAGAAGAGTGAGGGGAAAATGCATCTGTGCCTTTTAGCCGGTAGAATCTATATTTGCACACACACGCACATCATTTAGATATTACTGGGTATACCATCAGAGATGTTTTGGTTGTTTCCCCACTTTGAATTTCCATCTTGTGCCATTGCCATCAGACCAGAGAGATCTGGGCATCTGATACTAGTATTTCCTTTCTTCTTCACTATATAGAGGTGTTTTTAGTTGTACTGCTTTTGCAGTTGCACTATGGTTTTAGGGAACTGCTCGTAGTTGAGCTGCAACTCCTCTGGGTGAGGGTCTCGAGGATCTGTTCTTGGGTCCTTGAATCCATCTTCACCTAGTAGAAGTCGGACATGCTTTGTAGTGCACAGTGCACAGTTCCAAACAAGCTGACTTCTTCGTCTTAATCTCATGCTCCCACCACATCCTCCTTTTTTTTTCACCCTTACTCTGTATCCTATATATAAAGGTTTAGTGCTGCTATCTGGGCCAGCCTTTTCACATCCACCAGAACACCATGTCTTACTCATGACCCAGTGCCTCAGAGCTGAATAAAGAATCCTGAATTTTTCAGGCTGTGTGCAAGGGAGTTTCATTTGTTGTTCACAAGATAAAAAAAACTGGCCTGTAATGTTGGTATGTTCAGGGAAGTAACTTACTTTGTAAGCATGACTTGTTCAAACCAGCAAGCCTGCCTTTGATTTGATGCCAGGTCTCTCAAGGTGCAGCAATCACCTCTTTATTTGTTTTGGGGTTTTTTTTAGTGCATGGATAATTTCTCTGTGACCTTTCAAGTGATCTTTCCTTTCCTCAGCATCAGGGATTTGAATTTCGCTGGCTTCACTGATTCATCCAGCTCAGGAGGTCTGCTCCTCAAGGCATTTTAGGATGCATCTGCTCCCTGAGATAGATGCCATTCTCACAAGCATTTATCTGGAAAAGACATTCCTTAAAAAAAAGAATCTGTGTATTGAATTAAATTAAATTCAGCTCCTAATTAGCCACATGCCAAAAATCAAGAAACATCAGCGCATCTAGATTTAATCTTAAAGAATAAACCACATAAATGTCTGTCAGTGGTGCTTGCCTTAATCTTAAGTGATCATGTTCTAATTTTACACCTTCGAGACAAACTAAACATTTCATTACACAGCCAACAAAACAGTTTGTTGTTGTTCCTTAAGGATATTACAGAGGACATCTCAAAGGATATTACAAGAAATGTCTCAGTTGTTAAGGATAGGGGAAAATAGCACCAGGCTTAAAGTCCTGAATGGATTGCAGCCAGGACCTTAACAACTGTGTCAGGGCATTTAGAAATGCTCACACTTATTTTGTTCTGCTGATTGTGAAATTAATCCAGCACATTTTAGGGGACTAAAATCAATAGACTTACTTAATTATGGGCATGCTTTTTCCCTACGCAAGCTTCTTTCTATAGCTTGTGTCCTTGTTCTTGGCAACATTCCTATTCGTGCTTGACTATGCAGATGTAATTTATATGGATACTGTTGCCCGTGTTCTTAAGCCCCTTGATACGTCGCTGTTCTCTTAAATTTATTAAAGGAAACAGCTCTAACACCCTTCACTGTATCTTATTTGAATAGATGTGATGGCCATCAATGGAACATCTTATTCTTTTAATAGAAAAAGACATTTTTAATAAAGTATGGTATCATTTATTGACTTAGAAATATTGGATACTGCACTCGAAGAATGCATTATGTTGAATGTAGCACTTTGAATTTCCTTAGGTTAAACAGATTTTTTTTAACCTTGAAACAGTTTTAGCTTATCTTCAGGTACTCTTTTTTTCCTTAACATGTCTGCTGTGCTTATTATATTCCTTTTTTAACCCTTTAAAGGCGGCCGGAGCGGGCACGCTCCGTTTTGCGTAACTATTTTTAAATCCCGGTAGCTCTGCAACCACATAAGCTAGCACAATAATTTTTTTTGCATATGAAACCGGAGGAGTTGTACTTACACCTTATGCCATCAGCTTGTCCTCGGTCACAGTTTCCTTCCACATATAGCTTTGCAAAAACTGCATAAGAAGCGCTTGCAGCAACAAAAACATAATATTCCAGAAACACGCTTTGCCGATCCGATCAGCTGTTCATAACACTTCCTACGTCCATCAGCTGAACTATCGCATGTCCGCCACGACCTGCCCGAAACCGGAAGTGACGTTATTTTCGCGGAAATGTAGTTTTTTACCATCAGGGCCTCATGAGCCTATACTGGTGTTTTTAAAAGTTATCTTTGACTTTATGACTTTCTGTGTCGTTTCTGGGATGCTTAGGATTCATATTGCACTGCTGGAAATAGTTTATTTTGATGCATATGCTGCTTTTTTGCAAATTTGCACTATAATATTTATTTTCGTTTTTCCTGCAGTATATAAAAATTGGTGTATTTCAAAAATAAAACTATGAAGACACTCAAAATAAATTTCCTGTGGTGGGAAACTATTTTGTGCAACTTTTTTGTATTTACAGTTTTGAGGGATAAGCCTCTTAAATTTCTCTAACTAGAAATATATGTTAAAAAAACAAAAACGATTTTCAATTTTTTTTGTAGTTTATTGCACTTTTTTGCAATTTATGTAAATACTATGCACTTAATGCATACATATTATTAAAAAATCTAGGCTGTAATGGTTGTATTGATGTATAGCAACTTGAAATGCTCCCAAAAATGGCTCCACAGCATGTAAAAATATAATATAAGCTCTGGCGGACTTGGTTCTATGGTAGGTCTTAAAGGGTTAAATGCACTACCTGTTGAGCTTGTATTATAGCCTGCTAAAAGCTGTTGCCGTTTTGTGTGTAGTAAATAACCTGAAGAATGTGGACTAGTGGAACTTTAAAAGAAACTCTTTAAAATCTGTTATCCACACCTTTCACTCTTATTTATTACCGCTTCCTTCCTCATGTCTCAGCAGCACACGTTTAAATCAAGATAATATCACTTTTCTTCCATCACTCTGGCTCTCCTTTCTTTGTTCTCTGATATGTAGCGTTCCGAAGCTCAACCGAATGGTCTTCCTTCACCTTTCCGTGTCACTCCTTTTCCCTCTTCTGACTTGCCCTTACATTTCTCCTCATTAGAATACATTCATATCTCCAATTCTAGCTAACAGGATCATCGCAGTGCAAAGTGCTGGGAAGATCACAGGGGTGCTTTTAATGAAAGGTGTGTGTGCATGGGCCATTTCTAAATTACTCATCCGTAGACAAGGTTGTCAGATGAAAGGAAAGAACATAAATCCACGGAGAGAAGATGGATGTTGATGACTTGATGGCAAAAGAGAGTGAAGGATGTAAGCCTCTCTAGGACTATTAGATCAAGCAATAGTGCGTAGATGGTAGAGAGTCTGTCTTTACTTTTTTACATTATACGTTGCCATTTACATTTTTTTCACCATCTTCCTTCGTTATTTCCTTAATGTTCTGCACTCCTTTTGCTCGTCATCTCTTGTCAGAAATCTGTTTTTAGTGTTAAATCATCCTTCAGAAGCAGCAAATTTTACTTCATTAAATAGTAGCAGAGTGCACTGCTTGACTGGAGAGTAAGGGTAAGAGTCTGTCCTCATGGGCTCTATCAATAACCATTAAGGATCCTCTCTCATTAGACCAAACCTCATAGACCCCCAGGGCTTGAGGAATGGGCTCAGCCATCTTATGTGATGGGGTACACTTAGATGGCATCACCACTGTTTGGAAATGCAAATTGCAATGGTTATTTCCCCCTCCGGATGATTGTCACGAGGCTTATGTACATAGCCTTACTCTCGTTCAACCTCTTTGCTTAATCAAGGAGAACCTCACTCCCCTATCAGCGACCTGCAGTTTGCTTTTCAGCTCCTCCCTTTTCCGTCTCTCTATTTACACACACACACACACACACACCTCGGCCCCATTCAGCATATCTGAGCTACTGCAGTATGATTATTCATATGGCAATGAGGCTGGCCCAAGCTGGCAAGGCTGCCACAGCAGGATGGGACTCTTTCCGGATGATGACTTAGGAGTCTCGCGGCTCCTCTGCCAAGAGCAGGGAATTCAAACTTAATCAGGGCAAGGACCTCTCCCTCCTCCATTTACTAGAGAGCTCCCTAGCCTATGGACAAAACAAAACAAAAAGAGTAAAAGAGACAAAAGTCAAAGTATAGGATCATCACATGCTTGCCCCCCTCTGTTTTCGTCACAGGTAGACGGAGGTTTTCTCTAGTGAGCGATGGAGTCACTCTGGTTCTACTGGTGAAACTTTTCTTTGTCACTCAGAGAGGAAACATTAGTAAGATTAGCTTTTTCCTACTCGATCAATCCTATCTAAACCCGTATCTCTTTCTCCCTCACACACACACACACACAATGCTTATTGTCCATCCATCACCCAGAAGCATAGCCAGCACGTTACACTGAAGACCATACCTGCTCTGTAGCAGCCCTCTCAGCCTTCAGCTCTACTCTTATCCGCTGGCCATGGTCACATAAAGAGAGGGAGGCAATGATCAGTCGTGATCAATAAAACATCAACTGCATTAAGGCTTATGAATAAGTCATGGATGGAAAGAACTGAGTCGTCAGAAGACATGCACATATACAATCAGCTAAGTGATCTTTTACTTAGGCCAGGGAAGATGAACAGACAGAAAAAGAGAACAAATCAAAGCCTTTGAGTTATGGAGAACTTATCTCCAATCCACTGTATGTTGAAAGCTCTACTGTCTTTTTTTTTTGTCCACTACATGTCCCATTCACAGCCTCACTCTCACTCAAGTAATGGCATTTTCCTCTGGGTGGAATAAATAAGTTATAACATCCATGTGTCCTAAAGCTTAGCAAAGACCATCTGAATATAAATAGTTCATTTGCCTCCGTAGTGTAGGCCTCACTTTGTGCCTCTCTTTGTGTGTGTGTGAGGAGCAGGGTGACTGTTTTGGTTGACTGGAGATGCAAGATGAAATTGCCTTGCACAAATAAGTCTGTCAACGTTTTACCCCAAACACCATCTCAGACAGGACAGAGCTTTGTGAGCTCAGGGCTCAGCTCAATATAGACTTTTGTGTGCTATGCTGATGACAATGAATGAAAAGCCTGTGTGGTGCAGTAGACAGCTTGAATCCTCAGTAAAGTTGGTCTAGTGGATAAAAGCACAAAAAGGTAACTTTGCCAAGAATTTGAGTTTACAGAGATGTGGAATAATTCATTATTTTGACGCTTAAGTGAGATTGTACAACTAAATAGAAACTTACCCTGTGCTATTTGTCTTGTTGACTCTAATATCATTACTTTTGGCAGTCAGTAAGTTGGCGCTGGATGCCAAGGTGTGTGTGTGTGTGTGTTTCTGCATGATTATTATAGCTTCTTGGTTTATAGTGTTGTTTTACAGTTTGACCAATAACTAAACTGGTGTGAACCCATTGAGGTCTGGAAGGCTAATATGGTTTTAATTACAGGTCATACACATAGAGACTACCAGGTATTCTTGCATGTCATGGTGTTCTTTGATCAGCTTCCCTGTTTTGAGTTTCTATTATGATCTGCTCCTTGAGGAGGTGCAGAAAGGGAAAGCAGTTCTTTGTTTCTGCCAAAAAAGTGTGTCAGACAGGAATATTCAGGGAGCAGAGCTCTGAAAGGTTTTGCTTCCTGGTAACAAAAATTGGGATTTTTTTCACCCTCAAAAATTGTGCTATAAATGACATGGACAACAAAGATGGAGGAAGAAAGGTGGCAAGGAAGCTTCAGGGAAGCAGAGATCGAAGGAAATGTATCTATAACAGAAAAATGAGGTAACATTCACAAAATAAGGTCTATCCATCCATCCATCCATTCACTTCCACTTATCCTTTTTCAGGGTCGCGGGGGGCGCTGGAGCCTATCCCAGCTGTCATAGGGCGAGAGGCAGGGTACACCCTGGACAGGTCGCCAGTCTGTTGCAGGGCCAACACACAGGGACAGACAACCATTCACACTCACATTCATTCACACAATCACACCTAGTGACAATTTGGATTATCCAATGAACCTATCCCCACAAGTTGCATGTCTTTGGACGGTGGGAGGAAGCCGGAGTACCCGGAGGGTACCCACGCAAACACGGGGAGAACATGCAAACTCCACACAGAAAGACCCCGGCCTGATGTTGGAATTGAACTCAGGACCTTCTTGCTGTGCGGCAACAGTGCTAACCACCGTGCTGCCTAACCCGAACCCTAACTGCCAAAATAAGGTCTAGAATATATTTATTAGTTTGCTGCTTTTTTGTTCTTAGATGAAAAGTTTCAGTGTAAACGATGTAATATCTTACATCGTCCTGACACTTTTAAACTAAAACTGCTCTGTAGATTACCAGACTGCTTACTGCTCATTTCTTTAAACCGGTTTTGGTTGGTTATTGTGTCCTATCAAAACATCTTAGTGTTAATATCTTTAGTATTCTCTGCGTCAGTGTTTTGGTGGTTAGTATGTAGTAGTAGAACTGAAAATAGCATTTGGGTCAATATCAGGACTCAAGGTTTCCCATAAACACTGCAGCTTATTTCAGTATTCTGTGTTTTAAGAGTGTGGCTGGGTGTTGTATAGAGTACTAACTGTAGCTACCCACAGGTAGAATACTACTACGTGATGTAATAGTCTTTCAATAATATATTACATTAGTCAGTGAGATCCAAGCTCTGGGGAGACCAATCCATGACTGCTAGTGTTCCATTGTATGTTTTTCTATCCAGACATGCTTTTACTAAGAGTGTGTTTGGGATCATTGTCACTGAAAAATGAAACCCATGCCAAGATCTGATGATTCATAATTCCATCAACATTGTCAAGACATCCCTGGCTAAAATGCTGCTAAAATGCAGCCCCAAACCATGACATTCACACACATGGGGTTAGATACCAACTTGGAGTTAGTATCTTCCCCATGGATATTTGGCATACAGCCTGGAGCAGCCAGAGGTCGAACCACCAACTTTCAGTTTAGTAGACGACCTGCCCTCCGTCCTCCATCACTCCATAAAACATACTGCCACTGATTTCCAGTCCGTTCTTCTGCAGTTTGCCATACTTCATCCTTTTCTTTCTGGTTCTCTTCCTTAATAATGTCTTCTTGACAGCGACCCTTCTGCTGAGACCATCTCTGATGCGACTTTTTTAACCCTTTAAAACCGGTCGGAGCGGAACGCTCTGTTTTGCGTAACTATTTTTAAATCCGGTAGCTCTGCAACCACGTGAGCTAGCGCAATAATTTTTTTTGCATATGAAACCGGAGGAATTGTACTTACATCTTATGCCATCAGCTTGTCCTAGGTCGCAGTTTCCTTCCACATATAGCTTTGCAAAAACTGCATAAAAAGCACTTGCAGCAACAAAAACATAATATTCCAGAAACACGCTTTGCCGATCCGATCAGCTGTTCATAACACTTCCTACATTGGATTAGATGTCAGCGCGAACTATCGCATGTCCGCCATGACCTGCCCGAAACCGGAAGTGACGTCATTTTCGCGGAAATGTAGTTTTTTTTCCCGTCCGGGCCTCAATGAGCCTATACTGGTGTTTTTAAAAGTTATGTTTGACTTTATGACTTTCTGTGTCGTTTCTGGGATGCTTTGGACTCATATTGCACTGCTGGAAATTGTTTATTTTGATGCATATGCTGCTTTTTTGCAAATTTGCACTATAATATTTATTTTCGTTTTTCCTGCAGTATATAAAAATTGGTGTATTTCAAAAATAAAACTATGAAGGCACTCAAAATAAATTTCCTGTGGTGGGAAACTATTTTGTGCAACTTTTTTGTATTTACAGTTTTGAGGGATAAGCCTCTTAAATTTCTCTAACTAGAAATATATGTTAAAAAAACAAAAACGATTTTCAATTTTTTTGTAGTTTATTGCACTTTTTTGCAATTTATGTCATCACTATGCACTTAATTCATACATATTATTAAAATCTAGGCTATAATGGTTGTATTGATGTATAGCAACTTGAAATGCTCCCAAAAATGGCTCCACAGCATGTAAAAATATAATATAAGCTCTGGCGGACTTGGTTCTATGGTAGGTCTTAAAGGGTTAAACAGTAGATGGATCAGCTGAAGGGTCCTGAATGACTGACTTTTGGATACCTTTTTTAGACCCGTCTCTTTTTTTCTCCTCCACTTGTGAGTTTCCTAAAAAAAATTAAGAACATCATGTCGAGATACAAGTTTTCTGCTAATAGCTCTTCGGGAATCATCTTGTTGGCTGTCAAACTGTGTTATTGTTGGTATTTTTTGTACATTGAACTAAAGAAATGGGAACACGTTATGTGTTTTTGTGACAGGCTGCTAGTGACACAGTGCCTAAAGGTACAATTTAATACACGATTCTTTGCTAAGCTTTCTGTAATGTATAGATTCATCGCTTGAGTTTAGTGCATAGATAAAAGGATTTCCACTGAAAATATTCAGGTATAAGCACTAGATTGGCTACTTTTTCAGTCATTTTCATTGTCTAATGAATGAATAAAGAATAACAAAAAGTAGCTCAAGACTGTTGAACAGTCTACCGGTGATTATAACAAATCTTTCCATCACATCTCCTATACATCAACTTACATACATTTCAAGACATCAGAGAGAATGTTTTATGAAATGACTCGTGTTGAACCCACATCACACTAATATGTCCTACAAACAACTGTTACTCGCATTATAACAGTTTTCCTACTATGTGCAGAAGCTTTCCAATTATTAGTTCCTGCACCGAGTGCTTGTCTGGGAATATGTTCATTTGTTTTATTAACTATCATTTGTAACCAGTTGCGTGGAAGAGATTATTGATTAAGTACCTGTTGCTGTTTGCTCGTTATTAAACCTCCAAATGTAAAAACTGAAAGATATGAAAAAAGCAGCACTGTACCAACACAACATACTATTGAGAGTGATAAAGAAAAGGCATTAAAAGCTTGGCATTCATGTACATCTTTAGGTATACAGGCAATCAAACCTCCATAATAGTTTATTTGTCCTTCTACTGTAGTTTGTGGCCTGCAAAGTAGAAAGTCAGAGGTTTATTTGAACTAAGCTCTTTTTTGCGTATTCATGCTTTGATAGATGAGTGTAAATTCACATATATAAATGCAAACTAACTGCCCAAGGTCATAGAAAGCGATTGCTTTGAATTGATGTATTTGAACGGCGAGATTAAATGGCATAGCCTTAAAGTGCACTGAATCTCTGTGAATTAAACAGCTTCCACATACTGTGAATAAGTGTGTGTGTGTGTTTAGAAAAAGATGCTGACATGTAGTCTTTTAAAAATGGATGTTGGCCTGTAGATTTAGATGGAAAATCATAATGAGAAAGATGGGGTGGGAGAGAAGTTACAGGAGAGTTGCTTATCTAGCATCACCAGTGCTCCGTCACCCTTGCGACATTGTCCAATTAGAGCATATGATTAGTGTAGACTGTCTCCAGTGAAATTGAATCTATCAGCTGGGCTCAAATTACAACAGGTCCCTGCAATTTAGCTATCACTTTGTCTCTGTCAGCTCCGAGCTGCTGATATAAAACCGACAGAATGGATGATTTCTACTTAAGGCGTAGCTTGATTGAAGCTGATTACATTTCACAAAAGGTTTATTATATTTTCATAATATGCGTGAGTGTCGAACTGTGTGGGTGGCCAATCTTTCAGATGTTTGTGGAAAAAGATAAAAGAGAGGAAAAGCTGGAAGACTGGATATGATATAACATGTGTGTTTTTCTGTCATCTAGGCTGCCTGAGCCACGAGCAGAGCCCATGAACCCACGGGACTTTGAAGACAATGATTCTGGACCATCAATGGACCACGCCCCCTGATACAAGAAGATCAGACTCTTATTACGTCCACCTGTCCTTCACTGTCTGCTTCAGCCAGCCATCAGCTCGCTTGAGCTGTCAGGCTGGCCCTCTCTCTGTCAGCCATCTCCCTGGGACCTCCCCCCTCCCCTTTCAGTGCCTGCTGGCAGTAAAGTGACCTTGAAGAAAGCTACTGTGACAAATATGGATAGCCACATCTTTTCTACTCAAACTTTTCTAATTCCTCACTAGCTACTAACTTTCTTTAATTGAAGCACGCAAGTTATGTGCAATCAATTACCATCAGGCTCAATTTTCACAGCCAGTCAGATCCTTGGCTTACTGGTGAGCCTGGCCGCCTTAGACGGTAGCCCGGGTAGGCAGCCGAGCAAAGCATACGTTAAGCCCAAACTGATGTCAGCAATAGGAAATTCTTTGACACGGTGCGCTTCACTCTTCATTTATTTGCAATATCATTTTGGCTCTGCTGTCTTGACAAACCCTCTGGACACTCTCAGATATAAAAAAGGAGCATTTCTCAGATGCCACAATGCCTTAGATTGTCGAGAGAATTTATTGTTCTGGGTGTTTTATGTTGATTGTATAAAAGGGGGGGGGGAAGGAAACTGTCATATCTGCTTTATATCATCCTGTTGCTTTCACCTTCTCTTTTCCCCACATCCTCTGCCCTACCCTGTCTCAGAAGGCTTGTAGATTTGTGCCACTTCCTCATGTGCTTGTCAGATTTATTATCAAAGGTGGAGGGACATTTTGACATCTATTGATCGGTGAATGTTGCTGACTCTTTGTTAGGTGAAAATTGAACCACATTTTGCGCAAAACAGCTCTCCAGCAGTTATCGCCTTTTATGTACTGTAATGTAAAGGCTCATTACTCCAGCCAATCTGCACCGAGTGACAGATTACAGTCCACACAAGTGTACGCACCTCCTACCTTGACCTGCTCATCCATACCCTTCATTTATGATGTACTGCCATGCGTCCGTCTGTATCAGCAGTTTGTTTTTAATGTGATTGATTCTGTTGCCTTAAATCCACAATTGAAAGCTGTGTCACCCATAATATGTGGAGCAAGTTTGACAACAACATGACTTCACCACTGTAGCACTACACTAAGATGCACTGAGCGTATACCTTCCCAAGGGAAATGTTGGTGTGTCAACAGTCTATTGAAAAAACTGAAAGCGCTTTTTTTTTTTCCCTAGTATAACAGCACACGGGAGTCTGGCTATCTGATGTTTTCACTTGTTTTTATTTGTCTATTTTTGTCTTAAATCTATAAATAAACTGCTTGTTTCTTAGATTGGATGCAGATGATGACATTCATATCTCCACTTTAAGAGCCATTGTTTTTATCTCTTGCAAAACTCTAGAAAAATATGAAGATCATCAGTCAACCAAGTCACCATTATCAGAAAACCTTACAGGCATGTGAGACTTTTCCTTTTTCTGATAGATAGAGACAGGAAACAAGATGAAATGCCCTAAAGAGGGAAATCGGGAAGTGGAGAATTTTTTTTTCCATTAAAATTCAAAGAAGCAACACATTCAGAAAGTGCTGGGAATGGGAGGTTTGGAAACAAGAGGGGGTGATGGAGCAGGAGAGCTCTTTAGGGTCTCTGCTTCTCCACAAATGCATTTAAATGCACACTAGCTTCATGCCTGTAGTCTCAGATGAGCTAGAACCCACTTTGATCAACTCCTAACCTGAATCTGAAAGGCTTTGTCTCTCCGTCACTCGTGTTCCTTTCTCACATTACTTTTCTGACACACCATGTGACGCATTTCACTTCACACCCAGTTTCTCCCTGAGCTGCTTCATCAAGCCAAGAATGCTTTCTTAGAGCATAATTGAAATATTGACTCAAACAAAACACTGAGACATTGACTCTGACAAACTCATTTAGCCTCTGGTTGCTATCTAGATGATAACATCGAGTTTGGTATTCTCTAATTGGTTTAACTTTTGATCTTCCAACATTTACTAAGCCATTGCCTCCTGTCAAAGCCCCAGAGCACTTAAACCCCTTTAGAGATTCTCTTTTGTTGTGAGCGTTTTAGTGTCTGCAGCTAAATTGATTTAAGTTAGTTAGGCGTGGGCGTAGTCAGATACAAGCTCCTGTGTTATCAAATGGAGTCTGGTTTTATTATCCCTTCATGTGCGTTGCTTATGTCATGGAGCAATAATGACGAACCTGAGGAGGAAGGGGAGGGGGGACAATGTGCCCGTTGTCAGGGGAGAAAATGCAGAGGAAACGATTGTCGGATCTCATTTAGCTGGGAGACCACGAGGTTTCTTTTTTTTCCACACCCAATTACACCTGCTCTTCCTCGTACACTTCACCGAGCATGATCACACGGCGTCACAAAGGTGTGCAAATAAACAGAAGCTCAGTCTTAAGACCTCCACTTTCCTTATGGGGCAAGAAGGAAAAAAAGCTGTTTGTGTATTTGTATTGACATGAATTAATTGCTTCATGGGTTGTGAGATTGAATTAGCTACGTGACAGGCTTGCTAGTGGTGGGGATGAAGCTTTGATTGCCGCCATTAACGGAGCCTGTTTCTCTGCCGTCATTTTAAAAGGCAATCAGAGTCTGTGGGTTTCCCAGTAATGGAGCAACTCCGCCACTCACCAACCCACCAAAACATGCCCTAATGATTCTGTTTATTAGCGTGCAATAGCGGCAAGAGAAATAGGAAATTTCTCTAATAACAGGCTGCACACTGCGCTGAAATGTATCTTGCACGTGCACACTGTGTGTTTATTTATGTGTGTGCTTTTTTAAGTATTTGTTAGGATGTGCGTTTGCAGAGACCCACACCTCCACCCTCGCCCAGTTGGCATGTATCTTTGAGTAGAATGTATTGCTTCTCTCACAGTAAATGCACTCTCTTATTCATCTTTTCCTCTGGTCTCTTCAGACGCACACATGCGCACCTGCACAAATACGAACAAGCAAACAGGCATCAGTCTGAGGTTGCTAGTTAAGATTTATTTATTTTACATTTTCATCAGTAGGCTTTCGGTTTAAGCACTCTCGCTACAACCAGATATAACTGCTATAACACCTGACGTGGTGGTGAAAATTCAAAGCTAGTGTCACCTTGAAAGCCAACATTTTCATCACCTGTGTCGACTTATAAGGGTTTTCAATCTGCACCCTACAGAGAGGGAGATGAAGAGCAGTGGAAAAATTTGATTAGGTTATTAGGGGTTTTTTTTCCACTTTGACAGTTGAGGTTTTCAGGACATTTTTAATTCTGTAGCAAAAATTGCAAATTGTTTTGCACATTTAGGCAAATGGGTAAGCATAATTGTCTACAATCTGAGTAATTAGCCTATTATTTCTGTCTTTGATTAAACTATATTTCTTCTTTGTTGAATAGATTTTTTTATATCACCAAAGTATGCTCATATTCACACATATAAAAGCCAATTTAGGTGTGAAAATCCACAAAACTCGCAAGCGCACATCATAAAAGTTGTGTGAACATATTTATAAGACTTAAATGTGCTTTGTAACCATGGAGGAGCCTGTTTCACCATCCATAAAAGAGGCAAAGGATGTGTGGCAATGAAGCAAGAGAACCACAACAGAGCAGAAGATGCAGAAGAGTGCAGCTAATGGTAAAGTCGATGAGAATCAGTGGCCAGACAGATAAGGATGTGTACTGATTCCAAACACCGGTTTGCTACTGTGGTATCTACACATAGTATTCCACAATCTCAATATGAATTAAAGGGTGGACTTTCCCATTAAGATATCTTTAGTAATCCCAAAGAAGTCTATTTTTTGCAGCTTACACAAAAACCTATATTTGTTCTACACTGGGGTTCAAATTAGCAGCAACCTGAGAGCAACAATGTATTGTGCCTCCTTTAGCCTAACCATGTTTTATCATCCGAGTTCAGACAGTTGCTCTCAAGAGTACTACTTTATCAGCTAATGCTACAATAGTTAGCTCGGGTAGCAAGACCAATCTTTAGTCAGATAATCAGTTAAAAAAGCTCCAAAGGGCATTGACTGCAAACCCACACAAGTAAAGAAGTGTGTTTAGACAAGGTTCCTTAAACGGACTCAGGCGCAGACCAGGGATTTCTTGGGCAAAAAGCAGTGTGTTCATTTACAGTGAAGAAAACACCAGGTGAGCATATATATATATATACAGAGTTCCCTGGGAGAAATGGGTCCAGGGCTCCAGGGTGGTAGGGAAACGGTGGAAAGGTCAAAAACGCTCCTCTCTTTTTCCAAAAAAAGTCCAACTCTTCTCTTCAGCCGCTCCTCTCGCTCACTCGTCCAAATGGTGTCACAGATGAGTTCTGGGATGATGCCGATAGCTCAACGATCCAGCAATGAGTAGCAAAATGCTGCTGTCTTAAGTAGGGCTCATGATTAGTGGAGATCAGCAGCAGGTGTGGAGATTGATAGAGAGAACAGAAAACAGAAAAACATCAAAACATGTTGCCTAACACGAGGTCAGCCGGCGAGACACGGGGACCATGACATGTTTGATTCAAAGTACTGGATGAGGCTTAACAGACACTTATCAACTTGTGTTATCAATGAGTTAGTTTCTTAAAAAAAAAAAAAAAAAAAAAAAAACTGAACCCACTTGAATCAATCACTCTTTTGGCAAAACCACGAGCACTTTTCACCTGTTTAGACACATCTTGTCAACACATTGTCATTGTGATGCACCTGTGTTGCATAATGATGAGCACAGGTGGCAAAAGTCAAACACAAGTGAAGCTCAGGTGTCACCAGTTGAACACAACAACTCAAAATTTATCACACTTGTTGCTGAGGGTACATATAAGCCGGAGCACTGGTTTGTGAGGCACTACAATGGATAGACATCCAAGAAAAGGAGTTCGTGTGAGAGGAGGTCGAGCAGGGCAAGGTGGTCAGCAAGGACAAAGAACAGTAATTTCAGATGAAATCAGAGCAGTTACCGTTTAAAAAGGTGGTATTTAGAATACAGTTACTTTGTTGAAATAAATGGATTACACGGCGGTACTTCCCTGTTTCATATTGTGGCGGGTCAGGACTGTTTGGGTTTTGTTTGACAGCTACGTTCTGTTGTTCCAGGTGGCAGCGTTACGGTTGCCATGGTTACAGGGTGACGCTCTCTCTCTCTCTGTGTTTCCTGGGTGAGAGAGGCCTTTTTGTTGTTGTTGTGCTAAGCTAATAGGCAGAATGCTACAGGTATAGCTCTAAAGAATGTAGCATCATGGGCAGTGTAGTCCGTGCTGCAGGGAGAGTGAGTGAGCGAGGGAGGGAGAAAAAGGAAAAGTACGAGCTGTCATCCAGCAAAAACGGGAGCTGGAAGCATGTAAATATAATAATAACCACTGCAGCCAAGAAGAGTGCCTGACGAGCCCAGTTATAAGTAAGCTATTAAGACTCGACTGTACACCGTGTTCATGTTTTCCTCCAAAAACAATAAGTTCTGTTGGAGCAGCCTTTCAACGCCTCTCTCTGTCTCTCGCTAGCAAAGTTGACCCAGACAACAAAGTAAAGCTAGTTTTCGGCTACGAGCCCGGCTCCGAACTCACCGTATTAGCCAGAGGTCCCTTTACTACGGTTCGGAGCCGCGGACCTTCAGTAACAGTAATAAATCACAGCAATAGTACATTCATGTAGTTGTAAACAGCATGATAATATATTAAGTAATCCAAAGTATTCAGAATACGTTACTCTCATTGAGTAACGTAACAAAATACATTACAGAATACATTTTGGGGCATGTATTCTGTAATCTGTAATGGAATACATTTTAAAAGTAACCTTCCCAACACTGACTGTTATTGATCATGTCCTAGTCCATGGTATGAAATGAAGGAGGCCGGACTAAGGGTACAACCAAACATCAGTAGATTCCACCATACTCCTCTTTCCTGAACCCCATTGAAGAAGTCTTCTCCTCGTGGCGGTGGAAGGTATATGAACGCCAACCTTACACCAGGGTAAATCTCCTGCAAGCCATGGAACTGGCCTGTGGTGACATGGGTGTGGAGGCATGTCAAGCCTGGATACGGCATGCCACAGTTTTTTTCCCCTATTGCCTGGCAGGGGAAATATGGCCTGTGATGTAGATGTCCTGTGGCCTGACCCAGTACGGAGAAATGATGCTGTGGTTGAGTAATGCACTTCCTTTCTTTGTACTTCATTTTTATATTTGTGTGCTTTATTTCTACGTACAAGTGCTACATGTAAATGCACAGGATTTCTGTTTTTTGGCAAATTCTCTTTTCTATGTACAAGTGTTAGAAATGCCCAGGTATTTTGTTTTGCAACAATCATTTAGCCTAAATAAACATTTATTTCTACCGCTTCATGTCCTGAGCATTGTGTTTTCCTTTTCTCTGTGTCGTGTTTAGTGACTACTCAGTAGAGTATTTAATTTAGATTGATTTGATGGCATAGTTCAGTTTTGAGCACAGATTGAACTGTTTTGGGGTGAAAGTTTGGTTTTGCAAGAAGAGTCCGAGGTTTTGTGAATGTAGCTTGAAAATTGGGTTTTGTGTTCACAGTTTGGGGAAAAGGAGAGCAGCTTTCCAGGAATGTGTCTTAGCAATCGAGAAAAACTGTAAGCAGGACTTTGTGGGGACGGATGCCTGTTTGGAGCCATCCTCAAGCGGTATCTAGAGGAAAGGAACTACAGTTCATGCCTCTTCTCCACAATTTGTTGTTTGCAGTGCTGTATGAGTTTTTATTTTTACCTCCATTTACAGAATTGGCTTCAGTAGTGTGTCTGTTGCAGTAAAAGTATGGTTCCTTCATATAGGATTTTATAAATGATCTGTTTGTTTACAAAGTAGACATTGTGTCCTCTTTAAATCAGATTCGGAAATATATACATTTAATATTTTTTAGATATATTTGGTGTCATTGAGAGCACTGGACAAAGCTAAGACTGTGAGGAAACTAGAAGATGACGAACACACTTTCATTGTCTTTCTGATAAAACACATTTTGGCCTCCTCGTTTTGCACCATTGCTTTTCAGACTCTGGGGCACAGAGCAAGTGCAAATTGGTGCAAGCAACCAGGCGAAAATCGTTAAGAGTATCTAAGGCAAATTAATATTGAAATGCTATAGTGTTGACCTTCTATGAATTTTTTAATGATTTTAGTTTGATAAAATTGTGTGGTGGAGTCATGTCAGAAAATGTTTGCAAATCACTGGTTTACACAAATGATCTTTTTTATTGTGGTGGGAATGAATCGATTAAAAAAACTGTTTAAAACAGATTTAAAGGTTATTTATGACCTTTGTCTGCATTGGTTGTTAGCCTTTTATGTCACAACCTGCACCTAATACCTCTAACTTGTCTCTGCTTCATGTAAAGTGCCTCTGGGAAATAGTAACAGGGAATTAATCAATCTTTTCCCATTCATTGGGGGTTTTTTGGGGCTCATGTGAGATCCAACTGGAGCGAGAAGGTGATGCAGATCGTGGACCATCCCAGACTGACTGACAGCAGGCATCAGTCACAGGTGGCAGGTACAGACAGCTGTCTGGAAAACCTAGCTCATGAACAATGACTGGGTGGAGACGAGACAGGCCAGAGAATCAATCTCTCTTTTCGACGATCTCCATCACTCTTTCATCCCAGATTCAGCTAAGACACCTTTAGGGCCCTCAGTCTCCAACCTTTATGCAACATTTTCCTGTCAAAGTTTCCTACCTGGAAGAGTAAATGAATGAAAGAGTAGAAAAGGTTTACACCCAGGTATGTAATAAGGAATGAAAGTTTCACATTAGGAAGGCAATTAGGAGTCATAAAACTGGTGGCTGGTGGCTTGCAAGGTAACAGAGATGATGATTGTGATGGGCTGGTTTCCTCTGGCGGATAAAGGAATGTGCCCATGAATAAAACGACATTTCACCTAGATAACACCTACTGCCTTTCCTTCTGGGGGCTGTAACACATTTTAGTCTCTCTGCCACAGCTGTGATGAATCATTTTCACAACAAGGATGAATGCAGAATGCAAAGGAGATAGAAGCGTAATATTACATTGTTGCAGGCTCACTCCACAAAGCCTCTCCCCGAAGTTACATAAGCGAAAACAATACATATACACGCTGTAATATGAAAACATAGAACAAGCGTGCAAGACTCCTAGAAATTACAAAAACCTTTGCAGCAGCTACAAGTCTAGTCCAACCCATATTAAATGTTCACTAAAACCTGGCAACCAAACCTGATGTGTCCTTTCTCGTTCCTCTCATCATTCATGCTGTGTACACAGTCTGTCCCTCTCTGGTTGCCCAGACTCCTCCGGAGCTTGTTAATTGCGTTGGTGACACAGGTCTGCGTGTGAAGCAGCAGTAGTAATTGCTCCAGCCTGGCCTGAGGGGAAGGAAGGGTGCGGCCATCTGGCCTCCAGGTCTGCCTTGAAGCTAGGAGATTAGATACACGCCTCCATGTTTGATGAGATGGATGGTGTTAGCAGTTTTATCAGGGACAGTGTCTACCATAAAACCTGATACGCTGTCCTCTGTGGGTTTGTTGGACGATACAGAACGGAGTATGCTGGAGCAGCTGAAGTGATGTGCTAACGCGTCAACAGATGGTTCGCAAATACTGATAAATGATTTAAAGTCATCAGCACCCTTTAATATCCCAGCAGTAGAGGGATAATAATGTTCAAATCTTGTATTACTGGAAATTAATTACATTAGACTTTGTAGATTAAATCTGACCATTTTTTAATCAAACAGAAGTTACTGTATGTATAAAATAATACGAGAATTTGAGTCCATTAGACCTTTACTGTGGTTTTGGGATTGTTATATTCCGATCATAAAATGCCTCTTTAAATTCTCTAAGCTTTATTTAATGACAAAGTACAAGAGCTAATCATCTTTATATTGAAATATGCTTAACTGGAGATAATTTATCTGAATTTCAGGAGTGGAACTACACCTCACACACACCCTTTCTGGTTCTATAACTCTTTCCAACCCTTTTGTTCAGTTTTCTCCTCTCTTATTACACTGTAAAAAAAAATTCCGTAGAAAAACGGAAAATGTCCTGGTAATTTTCTGCCAGTACATTTTCTGTTTTTTTACGGACGTTTGATGGAGTTTTCTGTAAATGATAAAACGGAAAATTCTGTAGATTTACAGTATACTCTCTGTACTATTTACGGACATTTCCTTCAGCTATAAAACGGAAAATTCCGTTTATTCACAGTATAATTTATGTATCATTAACTGATATTTTCCGTTAATAGAAAAATTGAAATTTCTGTTTATATTACTATTTCAAAGCACTTCTTTACACTGTAACTCATTAAATATAGTTCTTTATATCCTTAAACATATATTTCTATGCAATTACAACCTAGTACACCATGTACTCAAAAATTTACAAATTAAAACTTAAATTAATTTGTGCTTCGTACACAACAACATTGGTACAATGAATGTTAAATATTCTTTTATTCTCCTTAACTCAAACACATTATAAAATATAATGACAGCATCCATCTTGTCATAAAACGACTAAACAGCTGATACATGAACAAAATAACTCACAAGCTTTCAAATTTGAGCATTTTTATTTCCTCGAAATCAGGTTGCTCCCAGGCCAGGCAGGTTCCTATGTACTATAGTACATAGGAACCTGCCTGGCCTGGGAGCCACCGCCATTCCTCATTGAGTCCTTCCCTAAACTGCAGTCTCAGGTTTCGAGCTATTTTATTCCATTCTATTATAATCACATACAAAATGAAGCTTTTCTGCAATTAATTAATTAGTTCGACAGCACCTGTTTTGCTTTAACTGAGGAATGTTAGTTGCTTATCAAGTATGTATACGTTTTTGTGATTCACATAAAGCAAGCGTGTCTATTTTTGGGCCTGTGAGCCGCAAATGCAGCCACAAATCACAACTCCGGGGTTCGTTAGGCACTTGCAGAGAATTGAGACTCACCACATTTGGCTGCATGCAACAAGGTGTGATCTGAAGAAGAGCAGCATCCCTGGAAGTGGTGCAGAAGACGTGCAAAAGGAGAACTTTGCTGAGAATCATTAAATCGGGTAAGCCTTTTCCCTTTTTTAATGGCCAGAGTAATAAAACCTTCGGAGTGTTCCTGTTTTACTGGGCTGGGCACTTGTCGTCCATTTCCCAGCTGCTCCGGGTCCAAAACAACCCAAAAAAAAGGAAAAAAAAGAAGGCATTTTCACCATGTGAAAGATACATTTTCATTTAGTTAATGCAAGACTGGATCAGCCTGAACATTTTTCTGTTCTGCTGTGACTGGTTGTTTGAATGTCAGCCAACCGATGACTGTCAGGGAATTTAAAAAGGTCACGCAGCAGCTGGGTCACATGTGATCCTGGCTGCAGAATTTCTAAATAGGAATGTAAATGCGCTCTGATTTGGCTAAGTCGCTCGTTTAATGTTGTTTTTATTTCCTCATTAATTTTAATTGCGTTGCTGAGAGGTGGCCTAAATAAAGTTCTAATAATGCTTCTAACTTAAGCTCTCACAGGGGTCAAACATAAGACCCGGGGGCCAGAATTTGCCTGCCAGAGACTCCAATCTGGCCCACTGCACAACTTTAGAAAATGTGGAAGGATTGCATAAATATTTGGATTTCGGTTTTTTTCATAACTTTTACAGCTTCTGTGATTTATTACAATCTCCTCCATTGCCATTAGCTACAAGTAAATAAGAAATACAACAACTAAATCACAGAAAGTTCTTGTTTTTTTACTATATGCTGTAGAAATGCATTTTTTTATTTACAGTGATTTCACAAAAAAAAGGACAAATTCTGTCAGTTAACAGCATTTTCACATTTCATAATTACAGGAAAGTATATGCAATGAGCTAACATAACTTTTTCTGTAATTTTACATATTTATTTCTTACAATTTGACCGTGGAGGGTAGTGCGGCCCACTTAAGATCAAAGTGGGCTGTATGTGGCCCACTATTCAAAATGAGTTTGAAATCCCTGGTCTAATAACTAGTAACTATGTTATGATAATATGGTTACATTAAACAATATTTTCCAATGTAAGGGTTTAAGTAAGAAAGTAAACTCCAGTAAACTGAACATGAACAAAATAACAAAAAAAACCCTCTTTTTGCACGCTGGACCAAAGAAAGGCTTGAAAAGCTTTCGTGTTGGCCTTCAGATTACGGTAGGGGCAATGTGTTACTCATTCAATTTATTTGTTTCTCTGTTTCTCTCTAAAACACCGAGATCAAATGCCACCGCTTTGCATAATGTGTAGAGCCACATGCACGAGAGCAGCAGAATTAAATGCATCCTGTTGCACAAATAGCTTCCTCGCCAGATTGTTAGCTAGTGTCGATGGCCTCCATTTATCAAGTGTTCATAGAAAAGAGAGAAAAAACAGATGATTCTGCCTAAATCGTGTCCTAAATAACTAAAAAGGACTATTCAGAGGGAATAATGTCAAATCTGTCGGCTATTTATTCATGAAATAATCTAAAGAAAGCAGTATGATTTTTTTTTTCCAAGAAAAGGGAGCTTGGTGCTGTAAAATATTTATAGATTCCTGAAATGTACTGAAATAGAAGCTGATGGCCTCATTTTGGTTTTGGGGTTGCTGTCAAGTTGGGCCACAATATTACCCATCTGCAACGAAATTTAAAAAAAATAATAAACTCTTGATGCTTGTAAAATTTGTACAATTTTAAATAATGAGAATCAATAGAGGCCAAAGCCTGAGAAGCTGGCTGTTTCGAGCTTGTATTGCCTGGGTTTGAACCGGACGTGAAAGCCTTTCTGTCTGCCTGGACTTATATTACTCAGCAGCAAAACTGTTCTGTGCCATTAAAAACAGCAGCTGGGTCAGTGGATAAAGTAAAGCACAGAAGACAAATTTCATCATAGTGATTAATGAAGTATAACATGATGGGCTTTTGCTTGAGTTTGGCATACAGGTTGCATGAATTGGTGCCAAGAATAATCATTTTCTTTTTGGCAGTTTTAAAAGTGGTTTTAAACAATGTCATTAAAAAAATGAATATTTGGAAGCTGTAGCGTAATAAATCTGTTGTGTTTTTATCACGTAAGCCCAGCATGTGTCTCAGAAATGAAAAATGTAAAAGCAAAATTTAAGCATATCACTCAGTATCCTAACCATTTTCAGGTAGGAACGAAGCAATCTGCTCTATTTCACAGTCTGCCGTTGGGTTTTAAGTCTGCTGTGCTCTGGAGTGGAATAGTACATTGAAATTTACATACTTTTCCATCCACCAAGCTCCTGCCTGGTATGCAACTCGTAATGGTCTTTCATTTCTTCAGAAAAACCTGCTCGGAGTCAGCCACCGTGTGTCGAGCTTTTCTGCTGCTCCTGCTTTTTGGTATCCTGTGAGATCAGTTGGCCTCGAACATGCACTTCAGGGCGTTATATCACCACGGTGGCAGGAATTCTCGTGGTTATCTGTGCACAAATCAGCTCCTTTGACCTTTCATGCTAGTGTGAGGAATTTCCAGGCAAACATGGCTGTGATTTACACTGAAAGAGCTCCCGTTGTGAAATCAGAGTGTGCTCGTTTTCGGCATTCATTCAAATAGGATTTACAAGAGACAGCTTAGCAGTTGTGCAAAAGAACAAACAGTACCGCGTCATACTTCACTGGTGTTTTATATCTAGGTGTAAAACATTTAATCACTGATCTATAAGTATATTTTGCAACATCGTGTACACTATAGTATTCACTCAAGATTAAATGTGTTTTGGGAAGGGCAGTGATTGTGATTAACTCACAGTTTAGACAAATGACAGAAAAAACTGCAGAAAGTACACACACAGGGAATGTGAGTATCACTAAGAATTTGTGCAGTCGACATAATTTTATCCGTTTGGTTCTTTACTGACATGTTGTATTTATGTCTGTCCTTGTACTTCCCACCCACGCAAAGTGTTTCTTCAGAAGGCTCCCCATGGTGGCTGCTTAATCGAGATGACAAGCAGCTTAAAAAACACATCCTAATTGGATGCGGCAATGATAAGACATTAACTAAACATGAACGCTTTATGTATTCTGAAGAAAAACCCCGTCTCCCTCTCAACAAGAGATATTCCCTCCTCTCAAGTAAAACTTGTATAGAATTAGACACACATTCTTTTATGCCTTGATTCCTGTTTTCTGTTGATCCATGTGTCACTCCACGGCGCAGCTACACTTGTTCTCCAAGGGAGCGACATGTAGAGAAAAATACTCAACTTTCCAGAGTATGTGCAGCGTCGGCAGTGTTGGGGAGTAACGGAATACATGTACCGCCGTTACGTATTTAAAATACAAAATATGAGTAACTGTATTCCGTTACAGTTGCCGTTTAAAAAGGTGGTATTTAGAATACAGTTACTTTGTTGAAATAAATGAATTACACGGCGGTACTTCCCTGTTTCATATTGTGGCGGGTCAGGACTGTTTGGGTTTTGTTGTTTCCTGGGTGAGAGAGGCCTTTTTGTTGTTGTTGTGCTAAGCTAATAGGCAGAATGCTACAGGTATAGCTCTAAAGAATGTAGCATCATAGGCAGTGTAGTCCGTGCTGCAGGGAGAATGGACTGCCATACCCGTTATGTGTCTGTGAGCGAGGGAGGGAGAAAAAGGAAAAGTACGAGCTGTCATCGAGCAAAAACGGGAGCTGGAAGCATGTAAATATAATAATAACCACTGCAGCTAAGAAGAGAGCCTGACGAGCCCAGTTGTAAGTAAGCTATTAAGACTCGACTGTACACCGCGTTCGTGTTTTCCTCCAAAAACAATAAGTTCTGTTGGAGCAGCCTTTCAACGCCTCTCTCTGTCTCTCCCTAGCAAAGTTGACCCAGACAACAAAGTAAAGCTAGTTTTCGGCTACAAGCCCGACACGGAACCCGACATATTAGCCAGAGGTCCCTTTACTACGGTTCGGAGCCGCGGACCTTCAGTAACAGTAATAAATCACAGCAATAGTACATTCATGTAGTTGTAAACAGCATGATAATATATTAAGTAATCCAAAGTATTCAGAATACGTTACTCTCATTGAGTAACGTAACGGAATACGTTACAGAATACATTTTGGGGCATGTATTCTGTAATCTGTAATGGAATACATTTTAAAAGTAACCTTCCCAACACTGAGCGTCGGGAACGCCGCACAAAAATCCAGTCTTTGCTCACACTCTTTTATGAAAAGTAGTGCTATCATCCAAACTGCTGCTAAGAGACTACAGCTGATACGCTACAATGGCATATAGTATTTCATGGTGGTTAGATAGTAAATATAAGCACGAGCCAGAAGTCGGAAGAAAAAGAAGATACCTGGAGACCTCTGGGATCTTTAATGGATTTCTATACCGGAGCAGCAAATTGGCAGAACAGGGATCTCAAGGGGTGATATTCTTCTGCAGGAAAAGATGGTACAACAATACAGGTAGACAGAAACCTCTCTACCCGTATTGCAGAGGTGCATTTTGAAATGCGTGGAAAGTAGAGAAACTAAAACAGCTAAAAGAAGGCGTGTGGCACATTCTACACCTATGCGACGCAGATAGAAGACGTCTTGTGATGTGCATGGAGAGCACAAAGCAAAACTACAAATGCTCTGGGATGTTTTTATACCTTTCCAGCAAGTAAGGAACACAGTGACGTGTTTCAGTGGGTAGCCGAGGAGCGCCTATTTAATCATCCTTTAGCATTACTGATGCCTCTTTTATCTGCAGTAGGGGAAATGGGACACGGGCCTCATCAGAAAGAGCAGACAATGCGGAGACGGAGCAGAATGAGAAGTAACGTTATCCTCCGAACTGACTGCACTCAACTGACACATCAGGGTTACTGAAACAACGGCGAGAAAGAAAAGATTTGTTTTCAAAGCTGAGAAGATGCAGTTGTTGAATTCAAATCGTGCATCATACCGGCTTGTAGCACAGAGGGATTAAATGTGTTTTTCAGTCATGTCCACAGGAGCCTGAAATCCTGTCTTTCTTCGATTTCATTGTCTCTCCAAAACAGGCTAACATCCATTAGTGCTAGCAGGCAAGGGGATTGAGATGAATGTGTTCCAATTTTAACCACCCCTCCGAGCGCCCTGCAGGGTCTCGCTGTATACTGGTTTGTGAAGTGAGGAGCTGGAGCTGTCCCAAGGTAGCTTTGGACTGCTTTAGAGTGGCCTTGTGATCCCTACCTGTGGGTGGAATACCAAGCGCACCTTTGATTGTGCTTTGTATGCTTTCATACAGTTACACAACAAAAACTCTCTCCCTCCATCTGTGTTTCCTGCTTCATTTGTCGTGTACGTGCGCGTCGAGGAGGCCGCGACTACAAAAGGTCCATCTCTAAACCTGCATGTAATCACTTCAAACGTCGCATCTCTTTCGCCATTATACAGTGCGGGGCTTGCATGGTAAATAATGGGCAAGAAGATGACAACAATGCGCATGCAAATTCACACACTAAAAGCCTACCCTACCTAATCATCGAGGGGAACATGTATAACCAGCTTGTTTTGAGAGCCAGTATCTGTTTATCCACACTTCACTTGAGTCATACTCCCACAGTATACAGAATCCTTTTGTGTATGTCTGAGTGGAATAATGAGTAGATACAATAAAACTGTTTTGAAGCCACGCTCTATCCTCGCCATTCACAGTGCTCATTTAACCCCGGCGTCAACCTCACGGGACAGCTCGGTGAACAGGGTTCGACTTTAATCTTGATATATGAGTCGCCATTAAGGTAATGATAATAAAACGGCCGTCTTATTTAATGAGCACCCGCTGAAGTTAATTGTTCTTATGACAAAAGGTCAGACTCGGCATGCGCCTCAGCCCAGGCACCATCGGCAGTGGGGTTTTTTTTTTAATGAGACTTTCTCAATTAAATTATCCGCAGGGAAACAAAGACAGAAGGCAGTGCTTCTTGCACCTGGGTGACATTTAAAGATTTGTGGGGTCTGTTTAGATTTACTGCCAGAACGGTCGCACTAAAAAACGATGAAAGCAGGAGGCTGAAGGGAAGTTCAAGGGGTTTATTTACAAAACGCAAGAATATGTAAAGATGATTCTCAGAAAGGTCTGTGGCGGATGAGATGGAGTCCTCTGGAGAGAAATCGGGGAGGTAAGTTTCTTGCGTGGCGAGGATCCAAAGCTCGAGCGACACTTGTAGTGTGGATGTGTTCATCACTATCCGAAGACTTGACAGGTAGACAAGTGGCTGGCACACACCGGGAAACTAAAGCTACTAGATAACATGATAGGAGGCGCAGGAGGTGTAGCTCTTAAAGTTGCTACGCCTCCTGGAGTCATGGGGACTCTGACCGGGTCGAGCAATGGAAAGTTCCTATCCCTATCAAGTGAGGATGACTCATTCTCCACAAGGAAAAAAAAACACACACAAACATAAACAATTTAAGCTTGTAAATAGTAATTTCAAGTGTGTGCAGTTAAGCTACGATATCCACCCTACATAAACATGCAACACAGAACTCCTCCTTCAAAAATGCTTTTTTGGCCTTCCCCTGGCAAAACGCTGAGGTTGCCCTCCACCTCCTTTGAGGATTAGAAACGATCAAAGCTATGCTCGTTCCACACTCACTTTTTATCCCTCCTAACAGCAGGTGGGAAACCCCCATTGGCCCACACACACACACATACGCACGCACACCTCTGCATCAGTCAGTGGGGTAAGCCTCGGGCATGCTCGACAGGGCAGCGAAATACAAAACAAAAATTTGCAAAGCAGTTCGGAATATTTTATATTCCGGTGTATTTTGTGGCCATATGAAGACTCCTACACAACGTTTCTGCTTGAGTGGCTGCATCGCTGTCAGTCAGTGGAAAACATAAACAGACCCTGTTCGATGCTATCAGAATATGTCCAATATTTCATATAAGCCTTCTTTCTGCCACCTGTTTTCCAGAGTGTGGCAGTGGCTGACACACAGATGTGTGTGCTTGTGTTTGAGGCACGCCTCCACACTATGTTGCCTCGTGTCACGGCCCTAAGCTTCACAGCAATGACTCTAATGAGAGTTTGCCCAGGGCAACTCATCAGAACAAAGCAATTTATTTGTGTGTCTTTCAGTGTGTAGACATTGTGCATGTATTTCAGTCTAGTTGGCTGCCAAAAACTGAATTAGGCATGTGGTGGAAGAAAAGAAGCTGATATTTGAATATGAACATTTCCCATAGTGCTTTAGGGTTGGGACCCAGCAGCAGTGGGCATTGAGCTGGCAATTCTTCACCCAGTGATCAAAGGCCCAGTTCCCAGCAAGCTCCCCTAACGCCCTCACTCTGTTTCCTATTTTTCCCCCTTCCCTCGTCTCTCCTCGCTGCTCCGGTCATAGCCAAGAGCAGGGATGGCTGAGCAATAACCCTGTTATGGTGTTCCTCGCTATCCCCGAGTCCTGCAGATCTTACTGGTCTTGCCTGACTGACAACCCCTCACTGTGCTGACTGTTAGCCTTCCAAACCCAACTCCCCCCCCGTCATGGTCAATCTGCATGCTTTAACTGCACCAAGACATAAACTACTGCGTTCAATCCAAGGATTTTTTACAACCTTAGGCAGCTACAATGCCGTTACACTGCTCGCCGTCCTACCCTGTGTTTAGTCTCTTGAATCCATTCCAGTCTGTCATACTCTTGATGAGTCCTCTCCAAGTGCCAATAACTTTCAGTTTAGTTAAGATATTTAATGCTCCCTTTCCTCCTAAACCATTTTACAGACACCTATATTTATGCACTTTACTGCTGAATCTCAAGTGTGAACCAACTCTTTTTTTCCCAATGTTTCCTATAACTTTCACTATTTTCCCAGCTGCTTTCTGCTGCTCCTCCTATTCTAACTCACACTTTAATTGCTCACTACCAAATTCAAATTCAAATTCAAATTTTTATTTGTCACATACACAGTCATACACAGTACGATATGCAGTGAAATGCTTAGACAACTGCTCGTGACCTAAAGAAAAAAGAAAAGGCTATGAATAAGATAGGAAATAAATATGAAAATAAAAAAAGGTAAATTTAACCAGGAAGGAATAAAATAAAATAAAATAAAATAAAATAAAATAAAATAAAATAAAATAAAATAAAATAAAATATAAAAATTAAGTTAAGAATGAGATAACTGTACAACACAAATTAGAATGAAGGGTAAATTTAACTGGGAAAGAATAAGATAAAATATATAAATTAAAGTTGAAAATAAAATAACTGTACAACAAAATACACAGTATAGAAATATATAAGAATGTATGAAGAAATATAAATATATATATATACACACAATAACAGCAGCTGTACAAGTATTAACTGGAAATGAGGAATATAATGTCCAGTGTTGTGCAATCCACATTATTTAGTGTCTTGTGCAGTGCAAATATGCTTAAAGTGGTTTAAGTGATGAAGTGAAAGCACACCAAGCACGTACTCGTTGTCTTCGACAGACATTGTTACTTTAATGCTGTCAAGGTTACTCTCCTGATGCTAATCTGGGTGGTTTATCTAACAAAAAAATATATGGAGCATTTTGATTTGAAAAAGTAGCATAGATTAGGGTCATGGCATGGCGAGGAGGCAGGGAATGAAAGGCCTACTTTCACCCATAACCCCCCCACCTGTGACAGTTGGTGGTCCAATAAATGAAGGCGGCCTGCGGGTGTGAGCAGTGGGCCAAACCAGAATGCTATAAAACAGGCCAAGCCTGCTGGGAGCACTGCCGCCTCTTCTCATCCCAGCCTATCTCTATCACATGACCCTCGTGGCCCCGATGCTCTCGTCTGTCCTTGTCCCATTTTCTTCCACTCTCTGGCTCGCTCTCTGTGATATTCCCATTCCTTCTCTTAAATATTTTATTAGATTTTGTGTGTGCTGTTAGTCACGTGTTGCTCTGTGCAGTGGGCAGTGAAGCAAAATGGAAAGGGTTCAGTTTTTCCAATTCAGCTCATTCTGAAACCCATTTTAATGCTACCTCGGCTAACTAAAGATCTTTTAGGACCACTGTTGTCAAAATATGACTGTTATTCCACCTGCAGTGAATCCGTTTCAGCCAGGACTTTTTTTTAATGGTAATAAAAACCGACATTAACTGGTTCCACCGACACACTTGCTTCATTTATACCAGCAGCTGATCCCACCCCTTAGCGCAAGACTGAAATATCTTTTGTAAATACTGACTGAGCACCACCTTGATGTTAACAATGTAAGTATTAAATGGCTCAGCGATTAAATATATGTCGTATTATTCCTGTGGAAGATAAATCAAATGACTTTAATGTTGTCCTCAATTTTCAGTTGGTATGCCAAGGTTTTCAGCTATCCGGTAAAATTCCACAACATGTACCAAATGACGTTTACATGATGACAGATTAGAAAGAAAAGATACTCGAGAGGCAGCTTGTCATGTACTTTCACCGTGTGCCAGATGAACCTGCGCGCAGAGAAGCTCCCGACTAGCAACGCAGAACAAACTGAAGGGTTTAGTCCTTGATTTGATTCAGATATTTATGCTTTCATTATCCCCCAATTGTACATGTAACATTATCATTAGGTAACTTAATTTTTAGCTTAAGAACTAATACTAAAATCGAACAACATTCCCAACATCCTCAACTGTACTCTAAATCCTTTTCGTTCAGAGCGGAGGACAGTCTCATTCTGACAAGCTGCCCCTGGTGTATCTTTTCTCTCTAACCAACTGTTGTCGATTGACAATAATTTCATCATTTAGAGTGACATGTAAGGTTGTACGAGCATTAGCTGAGATTGAATTTTTTTTCTTCTTCCTAAAATCAAGGGCGGAATCCGAGGGAAGAAATCTTGATGACTATTCAAAGTTAACTCAATGTAATTATGTATAAGCGAGAGAGGCCATCACTCAGCTCAGTTTGACCTTGTTTAAGGCTGTTATTTAGAAATGCCTCTGCCTGTTGTTTGGGGACCAGAAGCGATAATGGACTGCTGTGGCCTTGGGAGCACACTGAGCTTCTTTTGCATTAAGTTATAATGTGAACAAAATCAGACTACAACAGAGTCCTGTTTTCTAGTGGATGCTAAAGTGCTGCTAAAACATTATATTTAATTTGCCATAACACGATTAAATCAATAGACTTACTGTCACGGACCCGGCTCTGGGGACTCGGGGTCCGTGGGCAGTGGGGACTAGGATTGTTATTATTGTTGTTATTATTATTATTATTAATTATTATTATTATTATTATTATTTGGTGTGTTGTCTGCACTGCCCCTGTGCACATCTGTATGTGTATGTGGCTGTGTTGCCTTTCTTCCGTGGCCAAGTTACAGGCACCTTCAGCCCTGGGGGCGTGGCCTGACTTGAGGCCTGGCCACACCCGAAGTCCTTGCCGCACACCTGCTCCTCATCTGGGCTCGTCGGTGGAGCTATTTAGAAGAGTGATGGAGCTTCCACCGACGCTGGATTCTTGCGTTTGACTACACGTCAGTCTTCAAGCATAGTCAAGTGTTAGTGTGTGCCTGCATGGATACAGTGTGTAACGGCTGCCTCTATTGTTTTCCCCTCAGGAGGAGTGTGGGACGAGAAGGAGCAGTGAGCACGGGGAGTGCGGGGACACTGGGGCAGAGAGCACTACACGGGGACTTTTAGGAAGAAGACACTACACGGGAGTCTGGGAAACTGGGGATTTATTGTAGTTTAATTCAATTCAATTCAATTCAATTTTATTTATATAGCGCCAAATCACAACAAATGTCGCCTCAAGGTTTACTTCACCACCTTGTAAATAAACACTGTTGCACTGAAGAGTCCGGCGTTTGGGTCCTATTTCCCCATCTCCCCACAGTCTGCCAGCCAGACCGTGACACTTACTTTTGCTGCATTATAATAACACTGTTCTATTTGTCACATTCTTCCATCATCTTGATTTTACACTTTATAATGTAACTCATTCCACGTGTTGTTTTAAAATCTAGATTAATTAAGAACATAATTGTTGATGCTTCAGGCATTTCTGTCTTAAATTGTTATTTCCCCTTGTCTCTGAAATCCCAAATCAATATCTGTTCCTAATTTGACTCTCAGCCTGAGACCTGTATAGATTGATATGTGTGCGCACATGCACACACACAGAAGCTAGTCTGCACATCTCCCTGTGATTCAATTGCTGGTGCTTATCTGAGGTGCCTGCAGCAGGCAAGACAATCAGCTTTGCTAACAAATGTCAAAGAAACACAGCATTGATCACATAATTGAGTAATTATGTGATCAATGGCTAATTAACCCAATTAATGCATTTGGAAATGCATGAAGGAGGCTGGGTGTGGTATCCCGCAGTGCATAACTATGCTCATGCTTCACACACCCATAGGGTAGTCACTAAAATAAACTTCTGAATGGCTCAATAGAAACTTCTGTTGAAATCATTGCTGCACTGACGCACGATGTGTCCTCACTCTCATGTTTCTCTTTCTCTCTATTGCTTTTTGACTCATACACTCACAGACATCGCTCCCATCACTACACTGGTTATTAAAAATAACACGAATGTCAAGAGATTCACACTAGAGAGTGAACCTGCCGTTGCCAGTCCTTCAGGGGCCTTGGCATTTCGCAGCTACCTTGATGGCAGCCTGACACGACAAGGACGTGTCACCCCGGAGCTCTCAAGAGCTATATTTGTGCTCGCTCATCCTCAGCTCACGTTCTCATTAGATAAAATGATTTATTAGCAGCGCCCTCCGTGGCAGCGGACTCAGCTATTCTTGTTGGCAGAGTTACACTATATTTACCTTCAGTAGTACACCACAGCTTGCACGTAAGTCTCCGTTACATGAGGCAACACCTGAGGAGTCGAGGGGAATTTTGGTCAGGTATATTTTCCTCTCTCACTTCACTCCTTCTATCACAGCATACATTATTCCCACACTTTCTTTTTCACCTTCTCCATCTAACTTTCTTCACCCTCCTCCTGATACTTGTCTTGCCGCCGGCATACTTGCTCACTGTCTTTTTCGCACTGCTCTGTAAGTGTTGTTTTCTCTCCCCACACGTACACACACATGCTTTTTGCGCACTTCCCATTATACATCTTCTTACCCCTCCCTGTTTCTGCAGCTGAATCTTTCTCTCAGTGCCACTACTCGCCCACAGGCAAAGTCATCCCAGGTTGCTACTTACTACCTCAGAGTCATTTTCCAAATTCGGCCACTAATTGGGTTTCTCCTATGATTAAGTCAATAACAACCTTCATATTAGAGTTTAATGTCCCTTAACGAGTCCATTTGTTGGCCACCGGCTAATTAGGTCTGAGCTGTTTATAGATAGCCTATACTAATTGATGAGCATTACTGAAACACTGTGTGTCAATCACTAATGCATTTGAGCACATTTTTTGCTTTTAGCTTGCAGCTCTCTTGGGCAAAGCCCCCCAAAACAGATTATGCCGTTCTGGTTCATGGATCAGGCTGTATAATTTGTGAGACAGCTCAGCATTAACATTAATGATATCTCCAGGGGAGCGAAATAAAAATCCATTTAACATTGACTGACAAATCTTCTTCCTCGTCAACAAGCATTTAGTTTATTAGTGTTGATTGTAGTCTGGATTTCTGCTGAGGAGACTTGTGTCTGTCTTTGTTAACTGCGGGGATCTTTAAAATATTCATGCCTGCCAACAGTAAACTTTTCAATTGTGACTCCTCATGTACACCCATGAAGCACCAGGACTTGAAATGAAATGCAAAGGGCCTGAAAGGCAGCAATAGGGGGACACGAGGACAACAGGACCCTGCAGAAGCTATCACGCTGGAATCTTTGACAAAGTTTCAACAGATCCGACTGACATGCCAGGACCCTTCCCACGGGTTCGAGTCTGCATGAAGCTCTGGCTTGATAAGGCAGTGTTTGGATGAATACAGAGTGAGCTGGAGGAGTCTGATTTTGGGCCTCATCCAAATCTTATGCCTCCAGGTTCGCCTGCTATCGAAATAAAGGGTTCGTTTGAAGCGAGGTTGCCTGTGTGCACACAGCTGCAGTTCTATGATAAAAAGAGGTTTGATAGGTGAAGCCTCCTGTCCTTCTATTCCTCTCCCTGTCTCTTTCTAATGGAATCCAACTTACACTGGCATGCAAACACCGAAATATAGCACTAGGATTACTTTCCTTCTTACTTTCTTCCCTGTCTCTCTGTATATAGCCTACGCTTTGTGCCTGGATGCTCTGGTGCTCTGTGTGGATTGTTAAATTTTACATTTCTGCTTGTGTGGAAGTTGCTAGAGCTGAGATGGAACACCAGAAATGCAGGAGAGAACTAATCTCCTTCTGTGTGCATTTCTCGGTTTTTGTGCCAACACCACAAATTCATCCATACTTTGATTTTCTACAAGTGTTTTCCCTATTTTAACTTTCATCAGGGCTAACCATCTGTTATAAGATTGCTCCAAATAGCTCCCCCTCCTCCGTGCCATCTGCTACCATATGTATTTTTTTTTTTTTAGGGTTTCAGAATATATTCATTCCTACTGAAATCAGGTAGCTATATATTTGCCTGATAGCTGGTGTACAGCTGGTGTTGTTACCTTTTACTTTAACAAAGACCAATATGGTCATTTTATCCTCAGGTCCTTCTCACTTAAGAATTGTTTTTAACCTTTTTTTTATTCTTTAATATTATTTTTTTTTAATTTGCCTTCAGTTACTTCTTTCACTCACTTTTTCTGAACAGATTGAAAGTTAGTTAAGTCTGTTATTGCTGGAGTTACGGTCCCGCTTTTGCGCATACGGCACCGTTAGGGAACCAGTGTCCCGGACTAGCCGGCCTCTGCTCTCCCGGCTCTCTGACTCCGACTCCGCCTCTCTCTGAGCACCAACACACGAACGACCGCCACCTCCAGCTTTCATGCCTCCCCGACCCCTCCTCCCCAAACTGGACTCCATAGTTTACGGCCGTCCCAACGAAAGCACTTCTTCTTCGCCGAATGCGCTCTTAGATTTCCGGAAGACATCAAAGAGCCAGACTTTAAGAGCATAAACAGACAAGAGTAGCGAAGCAAAAGGAGAAGTTTTTTTTCTCCCTTTTCTTGCCCTCAGTTGTTGCCCTGCAGCGGGGCAGGACAGCCGGAGTAGGCCGGGGGGTGCACAAAAAGGCGTCCGTATGATGTGGATCTGGTACCTTCTGCTTGGTTCGGGGTCAGGCTCAAGAAGTGTTGGTAAGTTTTTCAAAGCCAGGGTGAAACTAACGTAGTTATCACGGCGCGGACACGCTTCGGTGCGGGTTCAGAGGAAGAGGGGGCGCTGATAGAAATTCTTAAGGACGGGCTGTGTGGTGCACTACTTTCTCCCTCGAGTTTCCTCAAAGTTAGCGAAACGACGTCTTTGAAAAGAACTTATAAGACATTTCTTTTCCCTCGACTGAACTGGACTTTGTGTGTGCGTACGCGCCTGTAAATCTGGATTATTGAGTTTTTCGTGCATGTCGAGTGTCTCGCATTCGCTACATGTCCCCTTCACCTCTGAGACAAAGTATTTCTTTTGCTAGAGACTTCCTCCGCGGCGTGTCCGTTCACCGGGTTGTTTTGAGATGACGCTGTGGTCTCCCCCTGCTACGTTATAACTGAGAGGTTGTTGACAGGGCGCCGTTGACAAGTCAAGCTGTTCTCCAGCCTCGCCGTGGAAGCTGCACGGGGCCCGGAGAATGACGTCTCGTAGTTTATGGGACACTTGTGACAGCCACTTGTTTCTTTTACTCGGTTTAAACATGATGCAGATTTGAGCTAATGTTCACATTAGTGACGTATAATTTCCCCGGTGGTTATTACAGGATGCTCAAATGCTTCAGTGAGGACCTTCAGTGAATAAATATATGACCCAGAAATAAACAGTATCAGTCACAGATAATTGGATTTGCTTTTATTGCTTTTTAATGACGAAAAAATGCGTGGCTTTTATGGAGTGTAACAGTGACAGCGTTGCTGATGTTTCCAGCAGTGTGGGTTTTAGGTGGATGTTCACGGTCTCTCAGCTACAGGTGCATTAAATGGGCGTGGCTGGAAAATTTAAAAAGAGCCAAGATGCTTGTGGTGGTGATGATGATGCTTGTTTTGTCCCAGCAGAAGACACGCACACACACACAAAATGTGAATAAATGTGGATTGTGGCTGGTGGGGTGTTGGGTATTTAATCAAAAGAAGAAGGTGGGTGAGGTGGCTGTGTTTGTTTTGGCTCTTACTCTATTTAGTCCATTGTGTGCCCCACTCTTGGCTCCTTTCCTGTAGCCTACGCTGTTACCTGCAAGTGGAGTTTAACTGTGAAAGCTAAGTTAGCAGGATTTGATGAGGGTTACAGGCCAGTTACAGCTCTGTGTACTTGTAGTTGCCCTCCTCCCACAAAATTTCATTAACATAATTATAAACAGCATATTTTTGCAATTAGTTCAGAGTAATTAAAGATGACACTTGTAACTCTTTCACAAGACGGTATTCTTGCATTCCTATTGGCTGAATTCACTTTCGCGGCTTCATTATTATTGGCCCGGTGCTGTGGGTTGTCACGCTGTCATGACTTCCTGGGACTCTTGAAAATAATGGAGTCGTCATTAATGTGATTAGCAACACCCGTGGCTCGCTTGACACGAAAAACTGAAATGTCTGCAGTGAAGAAGAAAAATGTTTTTGCTCGTGTCACTGAAACAGAAGTGCAAATAACATTATATTAGCTTCAGACAGAGATTTAGTGTGAGCTGCCCACTCTGGTTTTCTCTGCAGGAGCAAAGGAGGATGTGTCTGTGATTAATGTAAGAAATTTTCTTTCGAAATATTACGGTAGTTTGTTTTCTTTTGTATGGCTTATGTCTGCTCAGCTTTGAATAGATAAACGGTGCTTCAGTGTTTTATTAGCTCATAGCCTGACCAGGGTAATAATGTCAGCTCGATATGAGTTAGACTGTGTTTATGTGACTGAGTTGTATTGTTGTCCAAACCAGCATAAAGGCTAAAACACAGCATAGGATTTAACAATCAGTATGTAGGATACTAGGACGTTAGATAGTGGTTAGTGCTGTGCTATACTGGAAATGTTGGTCAAGTCCAAAGTAAATACAAGGTTGTGTCATAACCAACTTCTAGTAGTAGTCTTTCTCTCCTCTCTCAATAAACATTAATAATATATTTGTGTGAATGCCTCACAGCATTGATGTATGCTATATCTTTTGGTCCTCATAACCTTTATACTTTTTCAGATATTAAGCTTTTTATGCCATTTTTTTTTTTTTTTTTTTTTTTTTTACCCCATTTTGCTGAATGGGACAACATTATCAGTGTGATCACCAGTTTTGCTTGCTTTTAGCCATGTTTTAGCTCAGTGAGATGAGCAGCCGTTCTCAGAGCAGGAGGGCGGGGTTCGAATCCCGTTTACAACAACATTTTTTTCAGTTAAAAATTCAACTGTTTTAAGTATTTTCAACACAAATTTTTAGCTTTTTCACCCCTTTTCAGCAAAATTTTCAGTCGCTTCTGCTCTTTTCAGTAGAATTTTCAACTTTTTCACCTCTTTTTTTTAGCACAAATTCCAGCCTCTTCTGCTCTTTTCAGCACAATTTTCAGCTTTTTCACCTCTTTTCAGCACAATTTTCAGGTTCTTCATCTCTTTTTTGCTGAACATTTAGCTTCATCACCTCTTTTCAGCACAATTTAGCTGTTTCTGCACAGTGCACATTTTTCTCTCTCATCATATCTTTGTTTGAGACCAGAACTGGTTTGGCTCAGTGGGATGAACAGCCACCGCGAGATCTGGTAGCAAAGGTTCGAATCCTACTTGCGACATTTGCTGCAAGTCTTCCCTCTTTGCACTCTCCCTGCTTTCTTGACACTCTTCAGTGTAGTCTTTCAAATAAAGCAGTTTTCAGCAAACAGTTCAGCTTGTACACAGTGTTTTCAGCAGATAGTTCTCCTTATGCTGTTTTCAGATTCCACTACACAGCATTCACACTGCATTTTCGCAGGAAATGCAACTTTTTCTAGTTTTAATTTGTTTTGGGGGGATGGAGAAATATGACAACATTGACTTTTGAACTTTTGGCAACAGATAATGTCACTACAAATATACAAACCTTACATTAAAAACTCTATATACATTGCAGATTCAGATATTTTGTTACCTACCCCATGCCTGTAACTGTGAATGTTGAAGATCTGCAAATGATCAAATGATATTTTAGTGGATTTAATATTCTTTACACACAACAGCACAGCATTTGTCCATCAGCTACAGCCAGCTGTGACCAATGAGCTGTGAAGAATGAGTATATTACACTTTATAAATTAGTGCACAATATGTCAGTAGATACAGGAGATTTACCTGATAATTAAGCCTTAAAGAAATGCTTCTGAGGTAATGAGGTATTGATAGTCAATAATGCAGACAATAAAATGATAATGATAACGAAAGATAATGTAGATAATGATTGTATAAAATGTTGATAATGGTAATGATTTAATAGATAATGAGCAGACAGGACATGATATGTTGAAGATAGTTTGGAGTTTCTCAGTATGACGTGCCGCTTTAGCTTACTGTGCAAACTACTGATGAAGTGATCAATAATGAAAAGATGGTTAATCATTTTTGCTTAGTTTTGGTTCAGTAAATCAGGAGCTACTTATGAGGAAAGTGGTCACCGTTTCTCTAGTAATTCATCATCTGCTGTAGAGTCCTCATTTAGGAGTGTTTTGGATGTTCTGCTCATTAAGTCTTCATCAACTGTCAAGTTATTTTTTTTTTTTTTACTTCTTTTTAACATATTCCTTTTAGTAGCAGACCAAAAACACTGCAGTCCACAGCTTAAGTTACTAACTCACTTAAGCCCAAGTCATCTTAGGTGGTTACCCTAAACCAACCCAGCCCTGTATTTTGGAGCAAAGCAGGCTTGGTTTTGAAAAAGCAATGTAGCTAGTTTTTGAGTGTACACATTATAAAGATTATTTTTCTTTGTTGAATTTTATTAAAAATAAGGTTCTAAATCTGCTAAATTCTAATGGTCAGACTTATGACTGGACTTAGGGTTAGTCACAAATGATGATTTATACTTTGGAATGTTAATGTAGATATTTTGTAACGCCTGTTTGGCCTTTAATGGCATATTTATCTATTGTCCAATAGAATTGATCCAAGTAAATTAGTCACTTACAACACTAAGAGTGGTCACATATCTATTGCTCATTTACTCTGATCTGAGTGAGTTTCTAAACTTATAGCTGTTTTCTGGTGGTCTGGTTTTGGTTTCAGGTTTCACTCTGCGTAAAAGGTTCAACAAAATAAATACTAGGGGTGGGGGAAAAAATCGATACTGATACAACAGAGTCGAGGGCTGTAACGATCAATCAAAGCAGCTCATCACTTACAGTCAAGCAGCGCAGTGTCTAATTTTATTATCACTTGCTTTTTGAGTTGGTGTTACATTTATGGAAATAGTGACAACTTAAAAGATTAAATTAGTAATACAGCATCTGGATTCTAATTAGGGGTGGGGGAAAAAATCGATACTGTGTAGTATCGTGATATTTTGTTTGCTAATAATGTATCGATACAGGGACAGCAGAAATCGATATTTTGTTACAAAAAAGGTTTTTGTGCTCTGACTTCAGAGCATGTTGATCCTTTTTCTGAGCAAGAATCCTGACATTCCTTCACTGTCCAAATGTGTTTAACTTTTTTTTTGGCAGCAATAAACATGACAGTTTACTTATTTTAATTTAAGACATGTTTTATTTTAATTAAGTTTAAAACGTTTTTATTTAATGTAAAATTATATTTTGTTTTAATTTACTTTCAAATTCTTCAGTTGCTGAAGGGGCTGCATAGTTTTCATAAATTGCATAGTTCAGAATAGCTATAATTGTACCAGATGGTTGCGTTCAGTTAAGTTGGACTAGACTGTAATACAAACCGTTCAGTTTGTCAACAGTAAAACTGAAATGAGAGAAAGACTGAGTGTGAGACTTTGATATTAGATAAAATGAATATTGATAAAGTTTACCTTTATGTACAGAATCTGAATATCGCAAAATATTTTAAAAAATTGCAATAATATCGTGCGTTAAGTATTGTGATAATATCGTATCGTGGGATGTATGGTGATTCCCACCTCTAATAAATACAGTGTGAAGTTGCTGTGATCTGAGCTAGTGAGCCCATATTACAGCTAGTTGCTATAGTTTGTTCTTTCCATATGTCTATGGTACTCTACCACATCCCACAATGCAACGCATATTCAACTGCAGAAAGGCCTTTAGTTCAAACTTGCAGTCTATACGTGTTATTTGGGTCGGACTGAGATTTGTTCAACAGTTGGACAACTTGGACAACAGTTCCAAACAAACTGCTCAGGAGTTTGTTTGGAACTGTTGTCCAACTAGTCTGGGCGTGGTTGTTTTGGTCCTTGATTAAATGTGATTAGTGTTCACATCAGCACAAAGGAGTCACCCCAAGGAGGAAAATGAGGTGTAGTTCAATTAAAACAGATTAAATGGCAAAGGTGGAAAAACATCCTAAAACACTGAGAAGTCAACACAATTTTTGAAATTGACGACGCTGTTTCTGTGACACTTATTTACCATAAAACATAGGATTAGCTTTAAGCTTCTTTGTGTATGTTTAAGCTTTAACCTTACTTGTAGTTTTTTATTAAATCCTTAGATTGCTAACCACTCAAGTAAGCTCAAAGAGATGTCAAAGCCCACACCTTACTTAAGTGGGGAATTTTGAATGAAACCTGCTTTACAGGTTACTGTTATTCACTGTACACTGAACTGGCTTGCTCACCCAAAGTACATGGCAGCATGCAAAATTACTGTGTGTGTGTGGGTGTGTGGTGTTGAACGTTAACAACCACACCATATATTCAGCCTGACATAGCCATTCTCCTTGATCAACATAATTTGCACTCCAGTGATCACTCTGTGTTAGAAGGCCACACATAAATGCCAGGAGGTAGTTTTTTTTCCATTCATAACCAGAGAAAGACTATTCGGGTCATTTCTCTTACTGAACAGAACGACAGAATCACATTGTTTGCCGCTTATTGTGCTCTGTATTTCCTCAGTGTTTGTTCACGAAGGCAGGCCAGTTGGCCCCATAAAACTCTGCGTGTTTGTGCTTATCACTGCATGTCTTTGAAACAGGGAAGAGAGAAAGAGATGTTGTGTTGTTCTGTTGTTTTTTTTCCTCCTCTGTGGCTGACTTAGCTGATATGCTTCCAGCAAGGCATGAGTATTGAAACCCAGTTTTAAACATGCTCCAGGGGTAAACTATTGAAAGGACTATCAGTAAATGCTGTTATTATTGGTTCTTCTCTCAGCACTGGAAAAATTAGGAAAATAGAATTTGCAGGCTCATTGCCTAGGTGTGGGTGTGTTCATAAATTCAAATGGAAATGTTCAGCGCATAAATTGAACTGTTATTCAGAAATTCAACATCAGTTTCAGAGTGCCTAGAGCAGGGATGAATTCAGTGATTTGTTGGCAACAAACGCTTTGCTTTTTTGTTTCCACCTTTTCCTCTAACAGTGTTTGTATTGGCAGTGGTAGAAATGAACTGTTTTTGTGTTTTTTTTTTCTCTCTGTTTTATATTACTTGTCTTAACGGTAACCATCCCTACTTTCAGCCTTAGTTGCTTTTGCTCAGTATGCCTAGACTTAAAGGATGACCAGTGAGGCTTTAATTCCCTGAGTTGTTAAACAAAGCCACATGACTGGAGTCATGTTTCAGTCCTTGGGAGCAGAGCATCATTAACTGTAGTGACCACATATTGTGTGGTTTATGCCTTTTTTGTAAGTTAAACAGTAATACACAATAGGGACAGATTAAAATAAAAACCTGGGGTATTCTGCTGGAATGGTTTTGGCTCACTTGTCCGGTTACAGGGACATTTAACTGTAAATCAACACAAAGCTATTTTTTATGGTCTTTATCCAGTGATGACGATGTTGTGATCGTCAGTGCCACCCATACAAAAATGCAGTAAGTATTGAATGTTTTGATGAACATCAAAATGCTGTCGGTTAAATCCTATGGCCTTTGCAGTGACCAGGAGGCCCATGTATAAACAGTGTTTACAAACCAGAACAGCGTGTCTCTATTTCCTCCCCAAAACCAGTGTTTATAGAGGAAAAACATGCAGCAGAAATGTGCAAACCTCCCGCATACTTTAAACCACGCACATGTTAGGGCTGGGCGATATGGCCTGAAATTCATATCGCGATATAATTTGAAGCATGTGCGGTAACGATATATATCGCGATATATTCTTTTCTTCTGTCTAACGTATTTTCCACACTATAAGGCGCACTTAAAATCCTTTAATTTTCTCAAAAATCGAGAGTGTGCCTTATGTATGAATTCTGGTTGTGCTTACTGACCTCGAACTGATTTCTGCGTGCAGAAATCTGTTAAAAATGTTTTAGTACAACTTTGGTAAGCTGCACAGCTTGATTGATTGTCAGAGCATTACGGTTGCCGTGGTGAGGAGCTTCACGGAGTAATCTGGGTCCAAAACTCCGTCAACTTCAGGTCCCAAAGTCAAACGAACACTGAGAGTTAAAAACGGTCTAAATTCCTTAATCTTTAATTAAATCATTAGCATTGCTGCTTTACCAGGTGTAACAATTAAGTTTAACATCCAGGCATCCATGAAAACAGAATTTATTAAATTTAACGGAGTTAGAAGTTAACAGGAAGTTAGCTCGCTAGTTTCCACCTAAACATGACATAGCATGTTCTGACTGAGAGATTTTTGAAACTAATTAAAACGTACAGCTCTGCTACCACTTCCAACATAAATAAAGACAGAAAACTAAACAGCAGTGGCGTTTGAGGGGTTACTGAAGTTGGACTACCTGGTATATAATGTTGTGCTACGTGATTGCTAGCGACACAGCTATGTTAGCATAACATTAGCACAGTGAAGCTGGAGGATGAACACCAACTTTTCTTCCACTCGATAAAAGTTAACGTGAGGGATTCTGGTGGTCAGGGACAAATGCAATCGCATAGCAGGATGCTATACACGGGGCAAACTTCAGTCAGGAGAACAACTGAGATTACTCATCCACAATACAAGGTTAGTTATTAATATACTGCAACAACATGGGAATAGAGCAGCTGCGAGAGAATTCAGCATTAATGAATCAATGTTACGGAAGTGGAGGAAGCGTGGTTTTTGGCTTTCCCCATATTTCAAAAGTGCTTCATCTCTTTGCTATGACTGTCGGCATAATTTGCAGATGATAATGGTTGTAGCCACTGCAATGCTTTCGACCAAAACAGGCGCAGCTTGATGACATCATCAACATGCGCTATCGCGATAGAGTGGTATAGTCAAAATCTCTATCGTTGGCCAAATTTATATTGTTTCTATCGTTTATATCGCCCACCCCTGGCACAATGTAGCTTGCCATCACCAGTGTGTGAATGGGTGGATGACTGGATATGTAAAGCGCTTTGGGGTCCTTAGGGACTAGTAAAGCGTTATATAAATACAGGCCATTTACCATTTATGTACACACACTTTTGGCCGTAAATCTACTAAGACATTTCTGCATCTAACTCTACACACAGCCCTCCATGTTAGACAGCACTTCCCACCATCATCCTCAAAAAACCAACCAAAAAAAAACAAAACAAGTACACGTGTGAATGTATTTCAAACAAATTATTGTTCAATCCCTCCAGTAGAGAGTACAGAGACCTGTCGAGTCATTCCCATGTCGACTAAATGTGGTAATGTCTGGCAAAACCAACATTGCAACAGACGCACTACTAACATTGAGACTTCAAAATACGGGGACAAAGCCAGTGGCTGATGTTGTATATCTTTTATATACAGTCTGTGGTTGATGCTAGTGCCAAAAGCAAGTCACTGTCGATAGACTAGGCTTGGCACAAAAACGGTTTTGGTTCTCTATAGAAACAACAGATCTCTTTGACCCTTTTAAGGCTTTAAACTTGCCTTATTTATGGCGTGGCACAGATGGTTGCACTGCAACCTGTCAGCTAGGCTTCACCTTAGATAATTCAACTCACTGAACTGAAATTTGTGATTTTGCCTGGTGTTAGTGCCTTTTAGACTATTTTTTTTAACTCCAAAAGGACTACTGAGCTTATACCATTGCAAAGCATCTAACAATGCAATATATGATATTTTTGCTGAAGTAAACATCCCAAAAATTATTTTCAAATCTGAAGATGTGACAAAATAATTAATATTTGCATATAACTTATATCACAGAGTTAGTGCTGAAGTGATGTGTATGCTGCAGGACATTTACAAATAAGGGATTTGTACATAGTTGGACCTTTTGGCTGTTATGTGTGTTCCCTCCATGGGAAATGTATGTGCTCTGTCCCGTTTCTTCGAGCAGCTCTGATCTATAAGTCATGATGCTAAATATTTCATGAATCCTTGTGTATGTGTATTGGAGGAGAGGAAGAGAAACGGAGAAGAAAAAGTATAGTGGAAAAAGTTAGGAAACAGCACATTATACAGTACCGTGCAACAATCTTGAGCTACCCCTCATTTCTTTATACTTTGACTTTTGACTTTCTTGTATTTTTAAAAGTGTTCTTGAGCAAAAGGCCCCCAGGCTTTTTCACTCATTTTCTTGTCCTTGTACCTGTTTTCAGGTAGACTGTTAAGCCACTTAACGCTGACCTGTGACTCATTCAAGGCTGAACCAGTGTTGTTCCTACACATAACAGAAAACTGACAAAGAGGCTATTTTAAATGGTATCTTTAGACATTTTTTACTAGTAACCTGTCACAAAACATAAATTGCTCCACTCCAATTTCTTTAGTTGAGAAATGCATAAAAAGCATAGCAAAAAAGAATATTTATGCATAGACAAGGTAATTCCCACAAGTTTGCATATCTCAGCATGGTGTACAATGTGGCCTTAGAAAGTTTGAGGACACTGGATAAGTGGAGGGAAGAATAAAAACCAGACGAACAGTATCTGAAGGTTGTGTCCTTATGAAATAGGGAAATAAAAAAGTCCAACAAAGACATGAAACAGGAACTAAGAGATTTATCTGGCCCTTTAGTTGATCCATCTGTTTGCTGAAGCCTCATCAGAAATCGAGTCATTGGAAGGTTGGCTGTCAAGGAGCCATTATTAAGGAAGGGAAACTGGGAGAAAAGGCTTGAGGTATATCAAATTACACGAGAACTGGACTAAAAAAACACGTCTTATGGAGTGATCCGAGTTTTGGTTCAAAACATAATCAATATGTCTGTAGGATGTAAGGAAAGAGACAATGTTGTAAGAGTCTGCAGGTGGAGGCTCTGTCATGGCTCTGTCTGATTGGCAACAGCCTAGGGCTGTTGGATATAACATATATATCGGATGACGATATAAAAACGTCTATCGTTTCATTTTACGCTATCGTTTGTTTCATGGTGTCGCAAAATAAACTGTTTACGGCAATATTTTTTTTCATCATTTTGATGGTCACTGTAGTGGCTATATTAATTTCTTAAAGTTCTCTCTTTCTGTTATATTTAATATAACCACACTAAGGACGGACAAGTGCCTGTTTTTATGCGTTGTCGTTAGCAACAACGACGATAACACCATCGCGTGTCCGCTTGTTTATGTTCCACATAAACCTTTCACAATAAAGCTCAAGATCCTGTTGAGACTTTTCAAAATAAACTGAATCACGTGAAAGAGCAGATTATTTATGGATGAGAAGGGAAAAAGAGCCGCCAGGTGCTAAAAAATAAACCTTAGACTCAAACGTTAGAACAGGCTTTTCCCCGCAGCACGCCGTGTAATAAATACTCACAAAGAAAACGGCGGCCGTTACAAGTTATGTCTAAAATTGTATCGTTTCATGCATCGGTTAAAACACTCGACTCCAGCTACATGACGCGCAGCTGGAAACACTTCCCACAAGTCGAGCTGCCCGAGATTCACAGAATTTACAGAAAATGTTACATTTTTGTGATTTATATCGTTATCGGACAATATAATTCTTATATCGGGATATGAGATTTTGGTCATATCGCACAGCCCTACAACAGCCTTCATTTTTTTGTATAACAATGACACCAAACACACTGCCAATGCAATAAAACGTACACGATAGGTGACCACACAGTGGAACACTAACAGTCGTGTACTGGCCTCCCCAGAGCCTCAGCAGCATTGAAGCAGTATGTGATTATCTTGTCTGTTGTTCTGTTCTTGGAAATGGAATAAAAGGCAAAGAAATGAAGGGTGGATCAAGACTTTTGCACAGTGCTATGTATTGATTTTGGATTGATCTTAACTTGTTTCCTTGAGGCTTGAGGCTCTATTAATCCCTGATGGTTACCTGATATTTATCTGCCTTGTCTCTCAGTGCCAAGAGCAGATCATGGATTTCTGTTTATTTACTGATTTGAGCTGTTTAAATGAAAATGTGTAGTTTTTCTTTTGTCACCCCAAGAATATGGTATTTGCACTTTTTACAAACTACAGTGTTTTCGCTACACTTTTACAGTATATACTGCCAATAGTTGTTCCTAGTGGGGTCGACCTTGAATATAGTTTGTGCTAGACATTGATTGTAGCTGTCTGCAGTGCCAGAGCCATAAAGTAGTTTGAGATGTGCTCAGAACTTTGCTTACAAGATATGCCTAAGCACTGAATGTTTCTGTAGCATTTTTAAGACTGCTGCAGTGTCTTAGTGACTTTTTTATAGCACATACACACATATTGTAGCAGCTAAGAGGAGGAGAGTCTGACACTAGTCTGTTATAAAACAGAAAAATGTCACATTTCACACCTTTATGTTTTAGTTTTTCCTGGAGGTGAGGTAGATGAACTTAGGAACCCTGCATGTTTTTAATAAATCCCGCTCTTGGGTCACGGTTATTAGTTCAAACAGCTCCATCCTCTTTATTGATATCCCATTGTTTTATGATTTTTAATAATCTTTAACTGTGAAGACACTCTTCACACTGTGACATTGATGGAGCTCCTGAACAGCGTTCATTCACTTTGTGAAGTAGCAAAACACTCACAATGTGCTCAGTTACAGCAGAGGTGGGAAAGAAATGATCAGCAGAGCACTCATGTCTGACGTTCATAGTGTATGTAATCTAAATTAAGAAATTTTACTGCAGAAATAAAAGCTGCAATGCAATTTCAAATGGAGTTTATCCATCGATCTTTATCATTTTGTCTAATGTATATAAACTGGAACAAGAAAGCAGTAAATTGCCAAACTGAGCTTCTCCAAGGGAGGTTTGTGAAATGCAAAGAGTTGCAGTCTGGCCATATTAGCTATGTTTATCAGTTTTTGTATGATAACAATGACAACCCTGATGTACAGTAAATGTATGTATAAATAGAACCTGTTTATACTGTGGAGCCCTGAGGACAGTTAAGCTTGCTCACTTGCTGATTTTAAATGTCAAAGTATCAGGAAGCCTGCCTATGCTTGCTGTTGCAGTGCAGGACTCTCACAGTGGACTGTAATTGTTAGCTGATCGAGTTGGATGGATGTCGAGTCTGCTACAGTTTTTTTTGTTTTGTTTTGTTTTTCCATGACTGGGTTTGAGGTGTCAGAATCAGACCGTGTTGTTGTCAGTACGTTGAGTCTTGTCGAAATTTTTGAATTTTTAAAATGTTTGACCTTGAACAGCTTCCAGTGTTATTACTTCAGACCAGAAATCCACACTGCTCTGGATCTGAACCCTAAGCTGAATAGAGATTACATTGTTTGGATCTTAAACAGCTTTGGCTCGATCCACCCGCTCACCTTGGTTTCTCTACTTTCATCCTCATCCAAGGTGCTCCCTGTGAGAGCAGAATGACCCGCTGTATGTGTCCCCTGTGTTGCTCTGCCTCCTATCACACAGGGAAGAGATCCTGGCATGCTGACAGCTGGCTCCCCTGCTGTCCCATGTGATCAGCAGTCATTTGCTGTACTTTGTCTCACGGCCACAATGGGAGCCAGTGTGGACACTGACAGGCTATTTTGGACTGAAATTCCACCATCCCACTGTCAAACCAAACAAACTCTACCTTAAAGGTCAACAAAAACCCACAGAGAAAAATGGATACCGTCAGGGCAGCGGATACTTTGTTTGTTAGTGGAACTATGTGAAAATATATGGGGTGTTAGCGCAGTTACATGTTGCTGGGTTCATGTGAAATTGACTTGAGATATATGGAAAAAAATTGCACTTAATTATCTCTTGTTGATTTCGTTTTCCATGCCTGCATTTCCTTTCTGCTCTTTCCTTTTTTGCCACCTTTATTATAAGATGTACATATTAGCCACCAAATGCCTGTGGTGAAAATTATGCAGCACTAAACCTTTGTGTGTGTACATATTTAACCTCACACATAATTGTTTTAAAATAATTACACAGCCCTGGCAGTTTCATCATTCCGTTGAGTGGCCCAGCTCCATCCACCAGATTTGGAAGCTGCAATTATGTGCAATTTCCCAAACATGTAATCATAAGAAAAATGTTCATTTCGACTCGATGATGTTTTTGATTGCAATCACATAGACATTTATTTCGCCTGCTGGTATCTTTTGTGCGCCAACTGTGAGTACATGAGCATTTAGTGTGTTGTGATAAATATGCAAATTGTCTTAATAGCTTTGTAGGTGAACGCTGTTTTCAAAGCAAAGCGTTACCGCTAATGTATTCATTGACAGGATTAGATTAATCTTTAGGATTATGAAGACGGTTAATGGAACTCTTTTCTTCTTGTATTGCACCTCACAGTAATTTAGGATTGCTCAGTGGGTCAAGAGTTCACAGCTGAAACTAAAACAAGAGAAATGCTGGCTCAGGAAACAAGCCGCGCATTTATAATTGAGGTGCTACAGAGTGTGAAATTTACACACTCTATGTCTTACTAATAGAAATCTGACAGATTCTGGATTTAAGCGTGAATATTATCGCCTTGGAGGTTTTTGCATGCCGTTATGTGACATATTTCCGTAACTTGTGTTTGACTAGGCCTGACGGAGTGGGAGAAAGGGACAGCTAAACCTCAGGTACTCTGATATCTACCCTTATCTACGAGGAAAAGCACAAGGGAGCGATCTGGCCGCAGTTCTTTTCGCACCAGATTGACATTTACTTGACAGTGCCAATTGAAGCCTCTTCACCTATTACTGCGTGCTCACTCACACGGACACACGTTTTGATTTAGAAAGCTCTCAGGTGAAATTCCAATCTAGAGACATAAAAGCTATTATGCAGTTGATGCTATTTCTCCAGGCGAGTGCGTAAATGAGCAAATAAGATCAATCTCAATTCGTCCGACCCGAAGTAATTGCTTATTTGTCACAATTAATTTCAGAGCCTTGACTCAAGACCCTATGATATTGATATTGAATGTCTTCATTATTACCTGCTCCTGAAATGAATCTGAATCTGAAGAATTCGTTTCTGTGTTGGATGGATGATTAAAAAGGTCAGGAAGGAGAGAGAAAGTCATGCAGAAACTGGAAGTTTGAAGTGTGCAGAGGAGCACTAACTCCACCTCTGTCATGTCACAAATATGGCTTAACCCCCTGAGCTGTCAGCGCCTTGCTTTAGGTGTGCACACTTTATTCCCCACATTTGTCTTTCTTCTCTGCCAGTTATCATTCCCGTGAGCCAGTGCATGCTACTGTGTTTGTGGAGGTATAAGGTGTAGAGTGTATGTGCAATATGTACAAAGGGTAATCCTCTCTTGGAAAGGCACCAGAGGAGGCGAGGCGCTCATCTTCACAGGAACTAATCACCCGATCCCGCCTGCTGTTTACAGGCAGTCTTGCCAGCCAAAATCAAATGCAAAGCCCATGTTAATTGCCTTAATGCTGCTTCCCTGTCAACCATGGCTTGGCAGCGGCCTTCAGCACCGGGCCACAAAATAAATTCTTTTTTTGAATTCATCAATGAATTCCAAAGACAAAAGGGAGTTCTGCTCCCCAGGGATGCAAAGTAGAATCAGTTTTTATTTACTCAAATTTAAAAGCAAGGAAAGCAGAAGAGATCTATGGGAGGGCGAATGAAAGTGGAGGTTGGTATCTATCTATCTATATGAAATGGGGGCAAAGCATGAAGTTCAGACCTATCTTAGGTCATTACAAGACCAGAACTATTAGTCTTACTAGGGTCTAGTGCAGGGGTGGCCAACCAGTCAGAGACCAAGAGCCACTTTTTTTTTACTGTGTTACCGCAAAGAGCCACATCATACGCATGGGCACACATGAACATCACTAGGGCTGTGCGATATGACCAAAATCTCATATCCCGATATAAGAATTCTATCGTCCCCATAACGATATAAATCACAAAAATGTAACATTTTCTGTAAATTCTGTGAATCTCGGGCAGCTCGACTTGCGGGAAGTGTTTCCAGCTGCGCGTCATGTAGCTGGAGTCGAGTGTTTTAACAGATGCATGAAACGATACATTTTTAGACATAAGTTGTAACAGCCGCCGTTTTCTTTGTGAGTATTTATTACACGGCGTGCTGCGGGGAAAAGCCTGTTCTAACGTTTGAGTCTAAGGTTTATTTTTTAGCACCTGGCGACTCTTTTTTTACTTCTCATCCATAAATAATCTGCTCTTTCACGTGATTCAGTTTATTTTGAAAAATCTCAACAGGATCTTGAGCTTTATTGTGAAAGGTTTATGTAGAACATAAACAAGCGGACACGCGATGGTGTTGCCGTCGTTGTTGCTAACGACAACGTATAAAAACAGGCGCTTGTCTGTCTGTAGTGTGGTTATATTAAATATAAGAGAAAGAGAGAACTTTAAGAAATTAATATAGCCACTACAGCGACCATCAAAACGATGAAAATATATTGCCGTAAACAGTTTATTTTGCGACACCACGAAACAAACGATAGCGTAAAATGAAACGATAGACGTTTTTATATCATCATCCGATATATATGTTATATCGAACAGCCCTAAACATCACCCATCCTTTCCTCCCTCTCTCTCTGTCTCTCACACACACACAAAATACACACATCTCTGCTCAGATGATAATGACAGAAATGGACTCCTACAGTACTAAAACCAAAGACAAGTCATTTTCAACAATGAACATTGTGTGCACTGTCTCACACACACAAACTCTCAGTTCAACCAAGTCCACAAACAAAAATATAATAATCTACAATAGCATTTACTTTTACAATGCATGTTGTTTAGTGGGACTTCTGGCATTCCTTGCCTTGAACAATCCTCTTCAAATCTGGCTTGTATTCCGTTGTATTCTTTCACATGAGTGTTAGTCAGAACAGATCGATGCTTTGATTTCACATGTTTTAGGGTAGAAAACACAGACTCGCAGACGTATGTTGACCCAAACATTAGTATCTTAAGCGCAGCCCGTTTGACATTGGGGTATTTTTCCATTGGCACACTTTTCCAGAACTCAATGGTCCCTTCCCTTAAAGCAGGTTTCAATTGGTCCTCCTCACAAAGATCGATCATCTCCAACTCAGCCGCAGCTTCATCTGTGACTAGCGGGACTTTCAAACAGCCGGTTTCTGCATTAAATGGGTCGACGAGGAACCTCTGTGGCCTTTTCAATTGTAGATCATGGAACCGGGTCACAAAGCTTTTGTGCAAGTTTTCAATCTTGGTGATTTTTCAATCTTTGCTTACTCAGGGCAGCGCTGGCGACTTGCCCGCTGGCTTTTAGCAGAGTGGGAAAATGCGTTATATCTCCCTTTTGAATATGTGTCTTGAACAGCTTCAGTTTGTTGACAAACGCAAACACACTTTGCACCAGGTCAGGCAGTATTTTAACTTACCCTGCAGGGTCAAGTTCAGTCTGTCCAAGTGACACAGCATGTCGACCAAAAAGGCCAGATCCATAATCCACTTGAGGTCCGAGAGCTCGGGATAGTCCTTGTCCTTCTCTTCCATAAACAGTTTCACGGCATCCAAAAGCTCAAAGAAGCGAGAGAGAACCTGGCCTTTTGACAGCCACCTCACAGTGCAGCGGCAGGTCATCTGGAAGCCCTTGGTCCAGCTCAGCGATGAGATTCTTGAATTGCCTGTGGTTAAGCGCATGTGTGCGGATATAGTTGACGATTTCCATCACAGGCTTCATGACGTTATCTAAATTCAATGATTTAGACACGAGTTGCTCCATGTGGATGATGCAGTGGAAATTCCAAAAGTCAGGAATAGTTTGGTCAGCTTTGCACAGCCCCATAAGCCCGTTCACAGATCCCATCATGGCTGGTGCTCCATCCGTGGCTACTGTTATTCGTTATGGGCAGATTTGCTTTTTCAAATGCAGCCATCATGGTTTCTTTCACATCTATGTCACGGGTTCTATCTTTTAATGGCACAATATTCAGGAGTTCTTCTTTGATCACACAATCGTTTGACACAGACCGTGCAAATATTGCCAACTGAGGCTTGTATTGTATAAAACAACTCTCATCCAATGCGACACTAAAAAACTCACACGCTTGAAGGTCAGAGTGCAACTGTGATTCAATAGCCGTGTTAATGTCCGATATTCTGTGTTCAACAGTGTGGTGGGACAGTTGGACGTCTGATACCATGCATTTTGATTTGTCGTTTTCAGGAGACAAGATTTCAACAACGTCACTGAGGCATTTTTTAACGAACTCTGGCTTTTTAGCCCGTGCAATGTTCCAAGCCAGCTGATAGGATGCGAGCGTTATGGTCTCTGACCGCTTCGTAAATTTTTTGAAAAACTGTATCTGCTTTTCTGCCTGACTTTTCAAAGTGGCCAACTCGTGCATGCGAAGTTCAGTCCCTTTTGGAAATTCCTGGTCGATGTTAGCATGGAGTGAGCTGATGCGCTAATGACGTCTGACATATAAGGCAGAATGGCTTGCCATTGCGTTCAACAAAAAAATATAAACTCTCCCACTCTGTTAAAAACGTCCTGTGTTCATCTTCATATTTTCTTTTTGCTGTGCATTATTTCCTGCCATTTTAAGGGCAAACTTGCTCCTACTGGGAAACTTTGCAGTATTTTCATCTCACACACATGCACATTTGATGAAAATACCGTATTGAACTCAAGCACATTTTAAAACAACAACACAAAAAAAACCCCAAAACACAAACTTTGATATGAACGTAAGAGCCGCATGAAACCAGGCAAAGAGCCGCATGCGGCTCAAGATTGCGGCTTAAGGTTGGCCACGCCTGGTCCAGTGTGTCAGAGATGGTAATTGAGCCCGTCTCTGTATAGCCTGCTCTAATGAGAAGCTGCAGGCCTTGGGGTGACTAATTTCTCCTATGCTCAGAACAATATGTCAGGCTGGCTGTCCTGTGTCTAACGATTCCAGATACTTAATGAAGGATCGGTGAGATTTCCAAAAACATGAATGAACCGTTTATATTAATGTACTTCATAGTGCACTCGGGAGACTTGCAAACTCAAAGGCTTTTGATGTCCTCAAAGTGCACTTTGCTCATAGATATATATCCAGACAGAGCAGAGGCAAATTAAAGCAAAAATCTTAAACCTTGACCTCAGCGTAGCGTGGGGATCTGACTCAGCTTTGCTGTGGGGAACATTTTGCCGGCACTGTGTATTAAAGTATTATCAAGGAGCAGTAGGTTTCTAAGTTTTAAGGAATTATATAATAAGGTAAGTTGCATATCAAGGCTAGACAAAAGCTATATTTGCTTGGCAAAGTATAGCATGTTCCATCAGTTGGTGATCTGATCTCTCTGCAGCTAAATTCCCTAAGTGAAAGTACCTCAGTGCCTCAGTAACCACATCCTCATGAATTCAGTTCAGTTTGATTTTAGTTATATGGCACTAATCACAACAACAGTCTCCCCAAGGTGATTTATATTGTAAAGAAAAAGACCCTACAATAATAAAGAGAAACCTGGAAGAATCAACAATCCTGCAACAAACAAACTGGAGATGCTTTGACCTTTGTGAGTTGTCTACACAGCCCTGGACAGAGTTGAACATGTCTTATACAGAAACCAGTGAAGCTGGTAAACATCACATTTCACTGTCATGTGATTCTCATCTCCACCGTGTCCGCCATGGGTCAGGAGCTCTTATGTCCTGAAGGAGCAGCACAGCGGCTGATTATGATGGATTATGATAGATCCCTCCTTGACTGTCCTCTGCAGCTAGTCGCACATTCCCCGACTGCATTTTCACACCCTCGCACGCGTAAATGTTCACAATGGGGACACTTTGCAATAGACCCTCGAAAGACACTCTGCAACAGAATGATCTATTTACCCACTGGCAAGCATAGACCATACAGTAACACATTCTTTATAAAATCGCTGTATGAAAGTACAATGATAATGCAGTGCCACTGATCAGTAATACGTAGTTCTGAACCTAATTAACTCGCCACAAACTCAGATAAAAGCTCGCAAACCCACTGGGAAAAGGAGAAAAAAATCTAAAAGCAGACCCAGAGAAGGCGAGCCGCTTTCACAGCAGGCCATTTGTTTTGATTTTGTTTGGTGTCTTTACCGGTGCTGTGCAGAACACTTTGAGCAGTGCATCTCTGTCAGATCGGCCACCTCCTCCACCCACAACCACCACCCCTCGTTCCATTACCACAGATGGAATTAGTGTAGCAGCCACGGTGAGAAATGAGGTGGATGGCACTAATCGCCGGTGCAGACTGATGTACGTTCAGTCACCTGGTCAACAAGCCGCTAAAGAAAACAGATGTAGAGCAAAGGCCATCAGTGATGGCTAAAGTGGGAGAATGTCAGCGTAGATGGTGATATTGACCCAGGGGAGGCTGTAAGAGATTTCACGGCGCTGGATGCCGTGACTCTGCATACGATACTGAGCAGCAGGTGCACTGGCATGTTACATGGAGAAAAGCAAATGGCTGCCTTTCATTACATGAGCTCTATGAAGCGTTTTCCTAATGTACTCTGAGAGTACTTTTTAGGCATTGCCATGACAACATAGAGGACTAGGGCTCTGCACTATGTAAGAGAATTACAGGGCTAAGTAAAACAAAGGGGAAGTGAAGCCAGAGCAAGTGGGCTCACCAGCAGAGGAGAATTAAGTGGCAGCCAGAAAAACAAGGCGGGGGTTGGTTGGGGTGGTGGTGGTGGGGGGTGAAATTGCAGTAACGTGGTGGTGATTTAGTCACATCCACTTTTTATCACACAGGAAGGCTAAACGCTTATCAGAGAGCAATAGAAAGCAGGGCTGCATAGCATATCTTTTGAGCATCAACATTGCGATGTTCCCATGGGCAGCAGTAATCGCACTGTGTCCCCTCAGTGAGGCCAATTTACTTAAGCATTTCATGCTATAACTGCTGTGACATTAAAAGACTCACATGGTTCTCATTTTCCATGACTAACCTAAAACAGAAGTTGGCCTGATATAAAATTATTTACTTAGATTTAAGGATTCTTGGATATATCAAATTACTGCTCTTTATTTTTAGAACAATGGGTCTGCAATCTCACCGCAGAGGAGCAGGAGAGATGCTTAGAAAAGGGAAGATTTGGTTTCAAAAAGAAAAGCAATAAATTGGAGGGGTGAGTCGGTTTACTCAACCGGCGGCTGCTGAACCATGCTGTTCTATTAGACTCGCTTGTTTTATTATTATTCTTTAGGTGCACGCTGAGACATCTGAACCATATCACTTTTTCAGTTTTTGTCCAGTATAGTGCAGCGTTAATAGAAAGTGAGATATCCCTAACCTGTTCGCTCATGGCCTTTACTCTAATTAACAGGTAGGGGAAAAGGGTCACCTGGAATTCAGCAATGACCTTCTTCCTCATCACCAGTCATGTTTTTCTATGAACATTATTTCGTACGCGAGTCGCCGTTTTTGGAGGTAGCACACTGACTGAAGTCTTATTGGAGTGACCTTTAGTTACGGCATCAGATGCCGTTTTGTGAACTACACATACACCTTCTACTTTTTAAACTGTCGCCCTCATTTCACTTCATACTACCATTTGGCCGAGTGGATTTAACATTATACAGAGAAGACTGACATTGGAAATGGACTACAGTCAAGAGTCACCTGTACTATTTCCTTCATCATATCTGCATTGGGGGGAAAAAGTGTTTCCCCTCTTTGACCCTTCACTTGAGTCTAACGTCTATCCCACGTACCTTTATTTCTTCTCCCTCTCACCTTTGTGTTTCTCTGTCACTCTCTTTGCCCCGTTACATTTGGCAGATATAGTCAATTTCCACTCATTTTCAAGCCCCGAAGTGACTCCATGGCCTGGCTACACAATTAGGAGCTCATTACTTGCTAATACACAGACTAGAAGACAGACAAAGGCAGTCTGCTTTTTTGTTGTGCTCCTTGCTTCCATCATTTTATATTTCTTTCTCCCCAGGCGCTTTTTCTTCTCACTTCTCTCATCTCACCCTCTGCTACAATACATCTTCTCCATGGTGTATAATGAGCCTGTGTGTGCTAAGAAGAATTAATAGTTCAATTTCCATTGCTTAAGCATTGTTTTTGTGAAATTGGATATACTCTCAGCCCTTACACCTAAGACATTTGAATCTCCAATTCTTATTTTCTGGTTCATTTGGCATCCAGAAAGCTTAAAGTCTGCTTACAGGAAAATCTGACATTTGTTTCTTAATGGATGATACACATACACACAAAAATGATTGCAGAAAACAAATGGAAAAGTGTTTAAACCTTCTAGAATTCTAATGTTAGATCCATCTATTTCTTTTTTTAAAAAAATCATAAATTTTGGTAGGTTAGAATGACATTATAATAATGTGAGCAAACATTCTTAGCTTTAGCCATCCTCTGACACTCAAATATGAATATCAGAGTACAATGTCATCAGCGCCAATGACTGATGACATTCATCAGACAAATGTTTCATGTCTGTATCCTTAGGCTTCGACAGACACAGGCCTAGAGACTGGTTCATGGCCGTCTGGCAGCCGCTGGCTGCTAGAGGGGAGAAATGTGTATTCCCTCATGGGTTGGCCGCTGGTTGCATGAGGCTGACAGCAGTCGCTGTAATTGCTAAAGTCCAAGCCATACAAGCCTAGACATTGGTCAATGTCACAATCAGCCGCAGTCTGCGAGTCACAAAGGTTCTGTATGAAAAGCCTTTTTTTAGTTGCTTTTGGTTTCTAAATACCAACCAAAAGTTTATGATGCACAACTTTTATTTTAAAGGCGAACATGCTCTTTGCACTTTTTCAATTGTTAATCATTCTCGGCAACTTTAAGAATGATTAGGAGAGTTGGATTTACTTTAAGATCCACATTACCTGTGTTTTTAATAGCTTTTATTGGCGTGAGCTGGGTTTCACAAATAGTGTTGTTACTGCTGAATGGGCATAGCCAAACATCTCATTCCTGAGACTTTATCCTGTCTGCCCACTGACGTTTAGTATGCTATCATCTTGTTTTGGTATCAGCAATTTATGCCTACTAATTAGTGTAAGCTGCTTTTCCATGTATAGTTGGTAACTTTATCCGAAGCAGCTGTTTCTTATATTTATCAATAGGGCTGCCACAAACGATTATTTTGATAGTCGACTAGTCACCGATTATTTTTGCGATTAGTCGACTAATCAGATCATCATCCATTGGACGTAAAACCTACAGCTTATTACACCAGCAGCATCTGCTCTTATATAACTATCATTAGCTTACAGCTTTAAGTGTTTAAGGTATGTGCTAAAAATAAAGACAAGATGATAGTTTATAAAAATTTTATGAAATTTGCAGATTGTTTCGGTAAAGTTTAATAAACTCCTTGCTATAACAGGACACCGGAGTATATTCTCGAGTGTCTCACACTTCTGATAACCAGTTGTCTGCTTGACGTTTATTCAGCTGTGTAAAAACTATAACTTTAATCTCAGGAACAAATAAAATACTAAAAAAAAGCCAAACAATAACATTTTTAAGTTATCTAAGTGACTTATGTATGTTTAACCTGAGTAGTGAAAGACAGCGGTGGGTTTGAAAACGATTTGCCTGGAGTCCGGTGTTCTCACGGCTCTAGTGAGCCTAGCCCCCAGCTAGCTATCGAGCTAGTGGGTAACAGACGTCTCCGAAAACGTCGGAGCGCTTTTGAAAATATGTGGTGTCTTGATAAACTGAGCAGATATTTGAGGTTTGCAAAGTTACATTCTCGCTTGAAAATATGTTAATCGTTTATTTTGTGACCCAGAAAGAATAATAAGAGTAATATTAAAACTAACTAGCTGCCGCCATTGTTAGAAACTGAGCTGGGCTGCGCTATGAATTCTGGGACAGAGCTGCTACTTCTTCTTCTTCGGGGTTTAACGGCAGCTGGCATCCTTGTACATGCAGTGCTGCCATCTTCTGTTTCAGTCCGTTATTACACTCTTAAATCCTACTACTTATTCCTGCGTCTTTTGTGATCTTACAAAGCTTCAAATGACGTGTCGACTATTAAATCAGTCGTCGACGATTTTGATAGTCGACGTAATCGTGACTAGTCGACTAATCGTGGCAGCCCTATTTATCAATATAGCTGTGACAACAAATGACTATTTGGAGATCATGATTTTATGGTAAAGTTATAATTATGCAACTTTGGCTTGTAGGTTTAAATAGAGTTCTAAACTGACCCCACCAAAGACACAGCTGCAAAGGGAGCTAAATACTCCTTATCTATAGTGGATGTTGTGATTTTCCCCTTAACCCATGGATTTGTGCTAATGTGAGTCATCAAATGTACCTGCAGAGACAACTGCTCCTTTTTTCCCTCAGGTTTTGCAAACAAATTATTTATACATATTAATAATTCGAATTTGACTGGAATTTGAATATTTTTTAAATGTTGTTTCTCTAACTGTGAGCAATGCGGGCTTTTGTTTGAAGTTTCCATCTTTTCATGTTCAGAGCTCAGGGTCTACAACTAAAAGCAAGCCGAGGAACAGAGAGAGCCTCACAGGTGTAACGTAAGGTCAGCTTTGTCAGATTTCCCTCTGTGGCACTGTCTGCATCATTTCTCACTATCTGGCTGGCTCTGCTGAAATGCCAATTTGCTCAGCGAGGGGTCTCGCAGCATAGCGCTGGATGAAGGATATGTCCTGTTTACCAGTGTGTTCTGCGACAGTTGACTGCATGATGAAAGAGACGCAGGGGAGTGTTGACATTTAGTTTTGTGCCACTGATGGCCAGTGTAGGGAAGCAGAATTAATGGAATAGATTTTGTGAGTTTGTTTGATGAAGAAATACAAGCCTATAGGAAGACATTTGTCTAGCTGCCACTGTGTGTAGTTGTGCATGCTTTACTTGTAAATACGTGATACTTTTTTGTATTATTTTTTTTTCCTGTGTGTCAGACAACACTGCTTTTTTTTTTTTTGTCTGCATTTGAGCGACAAGCAGCTCTTCCACGATTCCAACATCTAAATCTAGTTTTTTTTTTTTCATTCTGCCCCCCATTCTTCCCACCCTCCATCCTCTCTGTCCTAAATGCTGTGAAGGTAATCCCAAGGTGATGTTAATAGGCTGGGATACTGTTGAAATTGCCACTGTCGTCTCTTAGAGGATTAGATGGACAATTGCTATGAAGCCCAAGCCAAGCGGTTCAAAGAAAACTGCAACAAAACAACTTTTCTAAAAGTGCCTTATACTGCCAGCATGCAAGTAACCTCTAACATTACAGCTTTTGGGTTTTATGTGCTCAGTATTGAGCTTGCATAGGTATGCACTGATGTTCTGACCTCCTTTTTAATGTAACTACAGATGGACTCATAAACAGCGAAAATATATCAAAGCTTTGGGATTATAGGCTCATTGAGATCTTTGACCCTAGATTGATGGGGGACCATTGTGTGATTAATGGAGTTTTATTTAGCCAAGCCAGGGTAATTTCGCCTGTCACCATTGCAGTGATTCAAGTGCGATATAAAAAGGCCTGTTTGACATTGGATTTGTTGCTTTAATAGTATAAAATTATCATGCAGAACTAATGAAACACTGTTGTAAACATCCTGTCATAGAAGCTGTATGTAGATGCAAGTTTGAAAGCCGTTTGGTCAGCGGTTCCCTTTATTGTTTCCTATGTAGTGACTTTGCCAGTCAGGTTATTGACTTTTTAGTCTAAAAATCTTAATAGGACTTCTTAATAGCACATGTGTTGAAATCATTCTAGAGATATATTAATAGATGACTGAAGGGGAAATTGACAGCAATTTCCAAATTAAACTGGGTTTGTTTTTTCATTTTTATGGATCAATGTCAATCACTTTTTAATGTACCTATTATTGTGGGGTAAAGTGTTCAAAGAAAAAAGACAAAATAAGTTGCACAAAAATGCCAGATGTAGTAAAAATTATACAAATTATAACTCGTATATTCAAATTGATATATATATATATATATATTTCCGTTAGAGTTAAATAAGCACTTGCAGTTTCCAAACAAATAGAGTTTGCTAGCAATTATTTTATGGTTCAGACTTTACAGGCTTAAAAAGTATGAAAAACAAATAAGCACTTTTGGCCTATATTGACGTAATTGCATCACATATTTGCTGTAGATTTGTTGAATGATGCATGGTGCATATCCTCCATCCCAAAGGTGTTCTGCTGAATTGAGAGCTGATGACTGTGGGCCCCATTTGAGCACAGTGAACTCATTGTCATGTTCAAAAAGCAGTCTGAGATGATCTGAGCTTGGTGACATGGCACATTATCCTGCTGGAAGTAGTCATCAGAAGATGGGCACACTGTCAACAACAATACTTAGATAGCCTGTGGCATTTATACGATGCTCAACTGGGACTAAGTGTGCCAAGAAAATATTCCCCACACCATTACAGTCTGAATTGTTGATACCAAAGCAGGCTATATCTACGCTTCTGAATGTTCTGTATATCTGAATGACCCGACAACTTTTTGTCCAATTTTAATGAACCCGTGTGAACTGTAATTACACTTCAAGGTTTTGACATGTTTTGTGTTCAGACGTGCTCTTCTGCATATCTTGTACCTTGGTTGTAATGTCTGGTTATTTGAGATAATCTGCTATCTACCCATTGTCCTCACACTTCAACAAGGCATTTTGAGAGCTGAATATTTTTTTTGTTTTTCAGATTGTTCTCTGTAAAGTCTAGAGATTCCTGAGTGAGAAAATCCCCCGTAGATCAGCAGGTTCTGAAATACTCAGACTAGCCCATTTGGCATCAACAGTCACGCTACGGTCTGATTTAAATGACCATTCTTCCCCATTTTGATGCTCAGTTTGAACTTCAGTCTACAGGTGAACCTAAAAAAAGAGGGGAAAAAACATTAAATCAGTAGGGGTGTCCAAACATTTAACTGGTAGGTCAAAAGTCACACAATGAGTTCTACTGTAAGCATAAAATATGTACATGCATGTAAACTAATCAGTTTCTGTCTGGCCTTAGTTTGCCTCTTGAAGCTGCTACTTTTCCACGTCTATTCTCTCCTTGTGTGTCTGCCTCACTCCACTCGCTCCGGTGCTATTTCAGCCCACAGATGCACTATCAATAATTCAGCCCCTTTAACAAGGCTCAGGCTTTTAAGAGGGTTTGTCAAAGCTCCTCCTTTCTAGATGCCTGCTAGTCACTGGGTGGTCATGTCCTGGTGGAAAAGTCCTTGATTTTGTACTGAAACCAGAAATAAAATTGTCGCTAACAGACATTTATTTATATTGTTATTGAGTTTGTTTCCTCTCAAGCTTGAAAAAGCTAGAGCACACTTAATACTGGCGGGCCAAGAAGTCGGTGTCTTGCCAGGGATGTAAAGCCTAAGCTGTAGACAGAGTAAAATGGCAGCCAAAGCAAGAAGACAGGCAGGGTCACAAAAAGTTCATGTTTCACTTTAATACTTGTTTACATTTTTATGCACCAAACAGAAGGCTGGCGAGGCATTGCAAATCCCAAACAACCCCAACATCTTTTGGGGTAAAACCCATGTGGGTAAAGACTGCTTAATTCTGTGTGGAGCATGTGTGTTTGGATTAGTTTCAAGGAGGTCTGCAGGAAACTGAGGCTGTTGGTTTTCTGAGTAATGTGTTCTGAAATTACAACTATCCCTCAATGTCTGTGATAATGTCATAAGCTACAGAAAACGTACATTTATGCGGTCATATTGAATGACACAAGCCCACAGATTCATTGAAGAAAAGCAAAAATAATATGTGCACTTTGAGAGAATGATTGATTTGTAGCATTGCCATATTACTCTTGTATATAGAAAAGCATTACTTTAGAAATGCAATTTGGCTTTTCGGTTTTCCTGCTGGTCCGACGGCTATAAATCTGCAGCACTTATTTACCAGATTGGTTGTAATTAGTTTATACAACAAGTCACATATTCTGTTTTTATTGCCTCTTTTGAATTTCGAATCAATGATTATTTAAATTATTGTCTTGTATCAATAAAGAGGAGTTGGTTTGCACATCTAAAGGCTGGTATTAAGCGATACGTTTTTGTTTTGTGAGTTTCCTTGAATTGTGGCGTCCTTATTTCATTAAAAAGCAAATGTTAAATCCTCCAAACAACTGGTGACTAATCTTCCCTCATCCTAGAGTTAGAGGACAAGCTTGTGGTCTATTGTTTGCTTCTCTTCAGATGCACACAGGGGGATTTGCTGATTGCCCACCCACAGAGAGCTGACCGGTGCTGTGGCAAATCCAGCCGAGAATTAATCACTCTCCCCTTGTGAGAGTTGTTGCTCAGGAGTTTCTTGATTGGGTTTGACGGTGCAAATTTTTTTGAGATGTCCTTTAACACCCAAATTCAAGTTTGGTTACCTTGTGTTAAGCCTTTTTTTGTTTGTTTGAGGGTTTGTTTGGTTTTTTTTTAATCGTATTTTTAGACTAAAGATGAAAAAAGGAGCCCCTCGGCATCATATACGCAAAATACTCTGCAGTGAAGAGGCTTTATGTGCGATATGTTTTTCTCCCCGACAAAAACATGGTCGGTAATTTAACGGAAAGAATTATAAGTACATCTACTTATTGTTTCTCATCAAAAATTCCAAGCTTCATGAATATGCAAATGCAGAGATGCCTCTAGGTGCGGCGGTGAGCCGTGTCACACCCACCAGTGAAACGTTGCTGGTCTCATTACACTTCGATCAGAACACAACCACTACAGCCACTCAAACCACACAATTTATGTCAGAGTAAGAATACGTTTAGCAGCTTTTTTCTAAGCGTGTGTTTTTGTTTTATGATTGTTTAGCATTGCTTTCAGCAGGATGCGTGGGCTAAGAAAGTCCTGTTTTTATTAAAGTCTCTTTCCTCAGGATGTTGAAAGATGTGTAGTTAAATTTTCACGTCTTTAGTTATGCGGATAAATGGGTGTGCGTGCGGCTCAGAAATGACAGCGCTGCTTGGTGAATATTTTAAATGTCATGTGAAACGTGGAAATCAGACAAGTGACGGGGGTGGATTCTTAAACATTGTTTTTCTCTCTTCAGCAGCAACCTGCTGCTTTTGTTTAACTTTCTTGCTCAGTATTCCTCCTTCGTTCTATGTATATATCTCTCTGGCTGTGTGTCTATGCGCGGCATCCTCGATAGAGATAAAATGAGTAGATCACATGAATTTAAATGACATTCCCATTACTCTGTGTTCTCTGTGCTGTGCGTCAAACACAGAAGAGGAACCTACAGAACGGGTAAATAACACTGTGTCATCAGTTCTTCCTAGAAAGTCTTTGGCACTACACACAAAGGCCAGTTATCTATTCATCACCTGTACTGTTGCGCTTTATAGTTTGGACAAAGGGATATGGGGAAAAACTTTGAGAAGAAGACAAAACAATGCATTGGAAGTTTTAATTAAGACCATATGTGTGCGAGAAAATAATGTGAATGTGGAAGAAATCAATTCCAAACTGCATCACAAAGTAATAAATGCTGAAACATATTTGTTAATTAGCATTGTTACCCTCCTGTTGCATCAGCACACCAATATTGTATTCTTGAAGCATTTCAAAATAGTTATGCTTAAGTATTTCTTGTTGTACATTGACTTAGAAGTCGGTATCTGATAAAAGTTTAACAGATTTTTACAAAGTTTCAGATTAAAGCTGATGAAAGTACATGTAATATTGAGAATCAATATCGCAGTGTATGCAATAAGATGAAACAAAAACTTGAGGACTGCCCTAATATTCTTATTTAAAGCACTGTCTTTCAGTCACAAGGATCTCGATATCCACTGGTATATTAAGTTATACCTTATGAACAGTGTTGGGAAGGTTACTTTTAAAATGTATTCCATTACAGAATACAGAATACATGCCCCAAAATGTATTCTGTAACGTATTCTGTTACGTTACTCAATGAGAGTAACGTATTCTGAATACTTTGGATTACTTAATATATTTTCATGCTGTTTACAACTACATGAATGTACTATTGCTGTGATTTATTACTGTTACTGAAGGTCCGCGGCTCCGAACCGTAGTAAAGGGACCTCTGGCTAATACGGTGGGTTCTGTGTCAGGCTCGTAGCCGAAAACTAGCTTTACTTTGTTGTCTGGGTCAACTTTGCTAGCGAGAGACAGAGAGAGGCGTTGAAAGGCTGCTCCAATGGAACTTATTGTTTTTGGAGGAAAACATGAACACGGTGTACAGTCGAGTCTTAATAGCTTACTTACAACTGGGCTCGTCAGGCACTCTTCTTGGCTGCAGTGGTTATTATTATATTTACATGCTTCCAGCTCCCGTTTTTGCTCGATGACAGCTCGTACTTTTCCTTTTTCTCCCTCCTCGCTCACAGACACATAACGGGTATGGCAGTCCATTCTCCCTGCAGCACGGACTACACTGCCCATGATGCTACATTCTTTAGAGCTATACCTGTAGCATTCTGCCTATTAGCTTAGCACAACAACAACAAAAAGGCCTCTCTCACCCAGGAAACACGCAGAGAGAGAGCGTCACCCTGTAACCATGGCAACCGTAACGCTGCCGCCTGGAACAACAGAACGTAGCTGTCAAACAAAACCCAAACAGTCCTGACCCGCGACAATATGAAACAGGGAAGTACCGCCGTGTAATCCATTTATTTCAACAAAGTAACTGTATTCTAAATACCACCTTTTTAAACGGTAACTGTAACGGAATACAGTTACTCATATTTTGTATTTTAAATACGTAACGGCGGTACATGTATTCCGTTACTCCCCAACACTGCTTATGAATAGGAATGTTAAGCAGTTCAGACTAACTTCTCCAATACACAAACAAAGTGATGATGATCAGATGAGAAGTCATTATGTCTCTCTTACCCTCCAATAAAATCCCTCGAATTTTAGATTTGATTAGAAATGATAACTGAGAATGCCTCAAAGCTCTGTCTCATTCTCATTTTGTCACTTTTAAGATAATTAGGATCTGTGTTACACAGGCTACCTCCACATGCACGGGTCTTTTTTAAAATTATAACCCTTTACTTATAGAAAGAATAGACTACCAAACCTTTAAACGATAACATTGTGCACATTAGTGTTCAATGTAGCATTGTTACATTATTGTTACATTATTGTTACATTAGGAATTACAGTTAGTTTTCATAGAATTTTCAATAATTACCAAACCAGTTTGAGCAGCTTATAGTCTGTATTTACTGTAGTTTTCCAAAGCATGCAGTGACTGTTTTGTTCAAAATTTCACTTTGCATAACAGAGTAAATCCACAATTTCCTTAAAGCTTATCTGGCTATAGAATTAGTCATGCCTCTAACCTTTGGACTTTGTAGTAAAGCTGCAGGTACCAGAGTTTCTGCTTCCCCGGCTGTGTCAATAAAAATGACTGAAAGTCTGTTTTCCTATAAAAGTTCTCTGTGTAATGTACAGGTCAAAACACGTTGGTCAAGCAGTAATAGGGTTTTGTCATACTTTAAGTGTTGCTGGACTTTTAACCTCTTTACACATTTGGCTTGCTGTCATAGCGTCATCTTGTACTCTGTATCTGTTTTTCCTTGACTTGCCAATCCTTGAAGTGAAAGAAGCAGAGAGGATTGAATACCCAACAAAGCGATTCTAGCATCAGCCATCTGGTTTTGTTTACCAGCAGACAAAGAAGCAGCAACATTAACACCTGCATTAGTAGCTGCAACAATTCTAGCAGTGTGCTGCAGATTGGACTTTTCGTGTAATCTGAGTGCTTCAAGTGCTTTAGCCCAGCTTGAAAATTCATCTTTAACAAAAGCTTTCAGAGACTCTTGATTGTTACTTGCAGCAGAGACCTCACAAAACCTCAGTAGAGCTGTAGGCTATGCAAAGAAATTCCATTTTGTAACCAGCCTGATAATCCTTCCTTTTCTGCATTCATCCTCACTTCTGTTGTCTGTGTCTTTATTGTTAACTGACTGGACACTGCTGGAGGCACTGGTGGCACTGGTGGAACTGGTAGATATAGAAGCATCACTTTACTTTGGTTTTTAAATTGGTCTGTTTTGTTAGCATTAAGTCCCCCTCTCAAAGGCTAATGTACATGCAGTGAGTGTCGCGTCAGAAGTATAGGCTTACCAATCTGCCTGGAGTGCCAGTCTGATTGCAGGACAGGACAGACAGCGAAATAACCAGTCACGCGTAGTTCCTTAAATTGATCCAATCTACCAACACCCCATGAAGAATAAATTTAACCTTGAGCTGTGCTGGCAAACTTGTGCGCTCAGCATTCTCCGAAGGTGCCCGAGCACCTGAGCACTGTTGGAATCGACTGCTCTTACATAAGACAACGTTGTAAAGACCAGTATAGTTTCTAGTCTGGCTGCCCTGAGTTTAACTTCATGTATAAAACAGAAAACTCAACATAAGCTAATGACCACTGGTGAGCAGGGTGGCAGGGATAAAAGCTAGCATTTCTTTTTAGCTAAGCATTGACCACTGCTCTCCTGGCAAACTCGAGCTTCCTCGTGCATCTTTTGCAGAATCTTCCTACCAGGTGACACGTTGGACGCCTGGCCACACAGCTGCAGAATTTCTATGCTGTAAAACTGATTTAGGAACTTAGTGAGTCAGTATTAAAAACAAAATATGTTGTGAATCATGATGAAAATGCAAGTCTGCCAAGCAAAACGGCAACCCCTTTCTCCTGCACCATTTTTATGCGCACTTAAGGACAAAGTTATATTTAGTTCTTTGATCCGGTGATGCCAGTTTAAGATGTGTGTACAGACGAATGTATGTGCGCATCAGTGATGTGTATATCACAAGAATTTGGAGCTAGAAAGAATTGTCCTGACCTCTTACATTCCTTTTTTGTTTCTCTGAAGCTGTTAGACTAGTTTTCCCCTGTGAGAAAGTCGTTTTTCTTGAGTGTGCTACACATTAAAAGCTATATCAAAAGAGATGCGCTGCCTATTAAGTAAACAAGCTACACCATAGAATCAGCATAAGCAGGATAAACTGCTAATGATGAGTGTAATTTGATAGTACGTTCAAATGCATTTGGTTTATTGAAAAGGTAGTACATGCTTACAGCTAGGGATGGGTATCGTTTAGGTTTTATCCGATACCGGTGCCAAACCGGTACTTTTGAAACGGTGCCGGTGCTTAAACGGTGCCCAAACCGGTGCTTAAAGAATGGAAAACACAAAATTGGTCCAAAAACTTCTCATGTTCAGCTGTTTTCTTGTAAAAAGATAACAATGTTAGCCTTTTCTGCAGCTATGGGGCATATATGGTATCACTCTTGGCTGGAAGCAGTGCTTAAACAATGGAAAAAACACAAACTTTGTCCAAAAACCTCTCGTTTAGCTGTTTTCCACTTTTTCTTTGGTCATTTAAGCCTTTTTGGCCAGAGTGAAGGGAGTATCTGCCATCAAACAAGAAGACAGCCGCATGTAACTGCGACGGTGTTTGCTAGTTCACCTTACATGCATTAATGTAATAACGTGGTTAGCCTACTCAACGTAAATTACACACGAACAACATTAAGCGATTCACGCAGAGAAGAACGGCTGCTGCTGCCATCATCATCCTTCATCATTTCTGCTACACTGGCAGGGCTAGGGGCCAGGACTCTCCTCTTCGGTTTTTTGGGGGATGTTGCTAACTATGGTCCGATAACAGGCACCACACCCGCAGTAGATGTGCATGGTGTGAGGTCCAGCAGCAAGCTATCAAATATGGCGCATTTCTTGGCTTTAAAAAAACGCTATGCATCACCAGGTGTTTCATCGGATTTAAAGTGTGACCTCCTTTGACAGTATCACAGTATCAGCTTAAAGCACTTGTTGCAGGCTGCTGAGTTTGCATATTTTGCTGTGAAGTACAGCCAGACTTTTGACCGCTTCGCCTTGGGCATTTTTAATCTGTAGCTCTGCTCTAAAAGAACGTAGGTACCTGGACCCGCCTACTATCCTCGGAAACGTAAAATGATTGGCTAGAATCTAAAGTGTATCACTCCATACCAGTTGGTGGCGGTAATGCACTTTTCAGTTGTTTGCCAACCGCCAATACAAATGTAAGGAAGAAGAAGGTGTATCACAGCTCAGGAAAAAAAAGCACCGAAATAAAGCACCGAAATGTGCGCTGCTTTTCGGTCTGGTTACTACCGTTTATGTCAGAACCGGTGCCATCATGGCGGTACCCATCCCTACTTACAGCTTCTTTAAAAATATTAAATATTATATGTGGTTTATGGCCTTTATTTTCATGAATTTCTTTACTTTAGCAGCTGTGTCAGGAACAGAGTTATTACATTGGCTCAATGATTGTACTGCAATTACTTTGGAACTCAAAGTTAAGTGTGTCTGAGCACCTGTCACTTTGAGTGTGCAGTGTGTTTAATGAGGAATTAATTGTCAGATAACCCTAATATTTCTGTGCACAATAAGTTCTATTAAAGGTGTATTAAAAGGCTTAGTGAAGTGGGTGTACATATCATCTATAGACAGAAAAAGGTATTAAAAGCACAAGAAAAATACATTTCATTAAATTCAAGGGTAACTAATCTATAGATTGAAAGGCTCTTGGTTATCTTAAGTACATCAGCGCTAGGCAGGTTTTATTTGCCTTGTAGGACTCAGGCACAGCGTGGAGGACTTAATGTGAACATTTTGTGACTTTTTCTCACCGTGTGTTCTTTTCACATTAAAATGACATTAACTTTAAATCAGACGCGGTGCTCGCTCAGTTTGTCATTCGGTGATATTGTCAATAGCTCATTTAGCCCTCGTTGCCAACTGACACTGCAAATAAAGTAACTACACAGCAGGTTATGAAGTCAGCGACTCGTCCCAGGAACAAATGGATTCACACAGCAGATTCATCCTTACAGGCAAAACCAAAAAAGGCAAAGCAGCAGCTGTAAGATACTGTGGCTACATTGTAGCTGGTTTCATATTATTCCGTCTTGCTGTCTATTTTCATGCATGGTTGCTCTTTTCTCCGTCTCTCACCATTATTGCTTTGCTTGCTCTGCTGCTCTGTGCTTATGCTACCCTTCCTGTGTGTGTGTCTGTCTGTCCATAGGGTGCCTTTAATTGATGCAGACCAGGTTCTTTACACTTGCACTTATTTATACTGGATGCTTCAGTGAGCCAAAGTAACAGGATGGAGAATCTCTTCTTCTCTCTGGGAAGATCTGTCTCCCTTTGCCACATACAGACACACACACAATGAAAGAGACAGCCAAATCACCCCCTGCTGCGTCCCAGAGCCCCCTGCTTGTAGTTAGCCCATTTAGAGGGTGTGTAATTGAAAAATAAGTTTCTTTTCTTGAACCTGAAAGGCTAGTTTTCATTCCGAGCTGGGCTATATTGATTCACTCCTCCCTTATCCTCCAGCAGAAGCAGCCCATGTTTGTATTGACATTATCTGTCTGTAATGTAGCTTGGCATGCTCCTTTACAGCTTCAAACACAATCTCACATAATTCGCTGGAGACAGTTTTAGCAGCATGGTGCGGTAGTGTGGACAAAAAGATTATGTTCAGGGGTGGTTGATGCGGATTTATTTCTGAGGACTTTTTTTTTTTTTGTCTGGAAAGCTCAAAAACTCCCCTCCATAACCATTTTATTGTGATGTTTCTCCCATAGTATTATTTCTTACTGCTACTCAAGCTTACAAAGTCGGGCCAATCAATTCTCGGGTGCTGTTTCAATCCGAGGCTCAACCTTTTATTCGGGGCTAATCAATGCAGGTCAGATATCTAAGGCTGCTGGGGAAGATGGAGGTTAGAGAAGTAACAGCCAAGCCAATAGTCATCTCAGCCATAGATTTATATCACTGACCTTTTATATGCAGAGAGCAGGGAACAGAATTTGCTTAGGGTGGATATTACTGGGAAGCCAAGGACAGAAAATGATGTTACTGGTCACCTCCCTGCTTCTTTTTTTTTTATTACCCCTGTACTCTTTCCTTTCATAAATGCTCCATATGACTCACATCCAGTCATATCTTGATCTCCCCCTTTCATTAGTTTCCTTTCATCTTTTTTGAAACAGAATTTAAAAAAACTTATGTGCTACATGCTCCTATAGTGTTGGTTTAATCCTTATTGCATCTTGTTGTGTGTTACTCTGCTTTACACAGTACTTTCCTGTCTACCCCTGTGGAGTATTGCAGTAACATATCTCTGTTGTACAACCCAGAGTCTATACACACACCCAGAAGAGTCTTATAGGTGAAGGGAGGTCATCTGTATGCTTTAAGGTTTAATACGTTTTCAATAGCTACTGTCAAGAGTAATATATATTTTTTTATTACCAAATTAGCTGTTCATTGTCGAGGCAGCATACTGACATTTGGTTGGAAAATATTCATAAGGCCTGGAAGACAGAGGCAGATGTGGGTGGTTGGACCTGTCTTTGCAAATTCAGAGAACTGCTAAGGCACCCTAAGCAGTTCTCTGAAAAGTCTCATGACTGCCATTTCCAGAATCATTATGCATGAAGTATACCCATGGAACATCGTGGAATGAGAGTTGGAAGCTTTCCATGTGCACTCATATGATTTTTTTTTCCCTTTAAATGGGTAACAGTGGTCCTAAATATTCAAGTCCTAACCTATTAAGAAATTTTGTGGTTACATATTTCCCAGCTCTTTCCAATTTGATTCCAACATTTGCAATTCTTAATCTTCTTTGCATGCGGGATCACTTCTCACTTGTGGCATTTCTCAAGGTCAGACACAACCCAGAAATGTCTGTTTGGGTTAAAAAAAATAAAGGTAGTTATCTTTTAAAATGAGTTTCTTTTATTCGCTAAAGATCCTAGAGTCAGCATTAATAGCATTTCCCAACTTTCCAAACCCAGATTTATAAATCCAACTGTTGAAAGCTACATCGTTTGGATCCATGTTCAACATCTTCTCGTCTTTGTGGAAACACACTGTTACATCCTGTGAGGCTGTGGGAGTGTGTGGGCGTGGTGTTGTCCTCTCCCTCTCCTCCTCCTTCTTTATTGCCCCTCCCCTGTCTCTCTCTGCCCCTGCCTTCTCCTTTTAGGGCACACCTGCTGCTCATCTGCCCTCGTTTACCACCAATTACCCTCAGAGGTGATATAAGCTGGAGAAGAGCAGTGTGGAGGTGGGAGAGGCTTCTGGTGGATTTGCTCTGTGCTGGTCAGTGTGTGAGTCTGGTCTAGGTGTGGAAAAGGCCTGCTGTGTGTGACCAGCCCCACTGTGCGTGGCTCTTTGTGAGTAGTTTTAACTGAGCGGTGGTTTTCCTTAAGTGACGGCGGCCTCCATTATTTTGTTTGGCCTGCCTGGTTATTGTTAATAGCAGCGTTGCTGTCTTTTTCTGTTGAAGCCTTATAGTTGTTTTCTTTGTTGAAGTGGTCACCAGCTCTTTGGGTTGACCTGTCTGATTTCTCATTAAAGCAGCGGTGCTGTCTCTTTTTGTTGTTACTATTTATATGATTATTGAGGTAATTGATTATAATAAAGATATATTTTGTGTTAACTACCTCTACCTGGTGTTCTTTTCATTTCAACCCGGATCCCACTGTTACTGCCCCCCATCCTCATCGCCTAGATTTTATGTGGGGACGTAACACACACATTTCTTTGTGGTTTACTGCAAACTGTGAACGACCTGGATATTCGGGTTTCTCCTTGCTCGCTTAAGTTCAGCTTAATTCAGAGAAATTATTCTCTTAATAACAAGATCTACCATCTTTTTTTAGATTTTAGTTTCTATAACGCACGGAACAATAAGCTGATGTAATTTTATAATAGCCAATAAATGAACATTTTAAAAAGTATAGAAGAAATGGGGGAAAGAGCCTTCAACCATGTAATGAGTGTTGACATTACATAGTTTGTCCTCCAAAAGGCACTTTGAAACTTCCCTGTTGGCAACACCACAAACACAACAACCAGCTGATCTGAGCCAAGTCAGACAGGGTGTAAAAGAGTAATCCGTGACTTGCTGCAACAAATAAAACAAGATTCATTTTAAGCTGCATTTTATGTTACCTTAAGGGCTCATAAATAGCTATGCATAAATGTTAGAGCAATCTCTTTATCATCCACTATATCGGTTCTTTAATATCACAAAATCCTAGGTATCGGAGTTAAAAATCCTGTATCGGCCAGCGTCTAGCAATTACACCTTTTTGTATATAATCTTGCAAAAAATCCTCCATCATATTGCATATCACTTACTTAACATGAAACAATGTGGAAGCTTACTTGAGAAATAACTTGAGTATTATTCAGAACCGCTGGGAAATTAAGCTTGTGTTTATGCTGGGAGTTCATTTTCATGTCAAATTATAATTGAGGTAAGAGAGGTGCAATCAATATAACTGCAACAGAAGCTGAGCTGAACAAATAGAGAGAGGACGATTTCACCCAGATTGAGCCACTGAAACTTTGTGAAAGTAGCACAAACTAAAAATGTACATGCTAATTTTAAAAAAATTATAAAAAAAAGGGGCGGGTAGAGTATCCAGCTGATGTCTCTACGCTCTATGATTTAACAGTTTAAATGGAGCCTTAGTAGACACAGAGTTACTGAAGGGTGAGAAAAGATGGGATGCAGACGGTGGGTGTGCAGAAGGAAGGATGGTGTAGTCAATATTTACTCAGAGTAATTGGTCTACACTTCCAGGTTCATCCCCGCGTTATCTCCTCCTGTTCTCCCTCGCTCACTCGCTGTGTGACCACAGTTACACACACATACACGGGGGATTGTGCACAATGCCCTGAGCAGTCCACAAAATAATGTTTAAAAGCATAAGGGATAAATGCTTGACACACTAAGGGATAAATGCTCGACACAGTTGCTTCCAATAAAACTGCCCAGGTCACCTTGGGAGTGTTGCAGCAACCCCAGAGGACCACAGTGAATTATTATTGCATAGTGAATTGTTCTTATTTCGTTTCTCTTGTAGTGCCATCTGTAATGACCTGCATAGCTACACTTTCTGCGGTAATGAGGTGGGTTTTTGTTCATTACCTCAGTGGCGAACAAGTATTGAGGCTTATTACGGAATTGACAGAATGACAGGGGCATTGGGATAAGAGGTGTCGAGCTTGCCAAAAGATGTACTCATCACAAGCTTGTTGCAAGAAGTGCTGCAAAAGGTTTGCTACTGGCAGTGTTAGACTCGTGGGAAAAGACGAGCTGTCCATCAACTGTTTCTTCTTTTTTTGGTCACTCCTCAAACACACCCACGCAGACACACATAAACATATATGAGAGACAGTCATTTTCCTGTCCTCTTGTGCTCCCAAAGCAGCTTTCCAATTAACCCAGTGTATCTCCGTCAGCTCTTTGAAGTCATTTTATATGGTTCTCGCCTACACTTGTTCTGTGGGGCTCTGAATGGACATTTCTGGGTTGTCAACAATGCGTTGCCCTAATCACGCTTCTTTGTGCGGTGTTTGGTCTGTGAATACTCACAGCTCTGTAACAGGTTCTTATTTAATCGTCTCCCCGGTGTCGCCGAATCCTCATAGGGAATTGTTTGCGTTCTTTTCTGTCATATTGAAAGACATTTACTGAACAGTATAAAACCTCCGAGATGACCGTTGTTGTGATTTGGCACTATATTTAATAAGTCTGATGAAAAATAAGCTTCTGAAGCAGAGGTTAGTGTACTGGAACAAGCTTGAATGGACTTCCATCACCTTCGATTACAATACATAATTACTTCAAGCAAGTTCATTTTCATGTGCTGCAGGCTGGCGTTCCCTGCAGCTGGTGCCACGATGAAGATAACAATGCAGAAAGTAAAACCGCCCCACAGTCCCTGATGCACACTATGCACATTCTTTTTTCTGTCTCATTCCTATCATGCTGCAGATGCCAAAAAAGCTGCAGTCACAGCACTTCAGGATCAGCTAAAGTTACTTTTTTCAAAGTAGAAAGTAATTTCAAATGGGACGTCTCAAACAGCTCAACAGACATTACCAAACGCACGCACACAAGCTGTTTCTGTGCAGTTCGACACTCAGTGTGTCTTGCAGTCGATGTGTTGATGCAGTTGCTGTAGTTCAGTGGCAGAAGAAAGAAACAGCTCTGAGAAACGTGTAAGAAATATACGAGGATTGTCAGAGATTAGGTAAGAACTGAAAGTCAAGAACTGCTCAAGAATTGACATTTAATAAAATGTGACGTCCTCATTCTTTTCAGAGTTATCTAAAGCAGACATTGTTCATAACGTGTCACTGAAACTATCTTTTTTAATTTTGTGAAATGACAAAATGATAATTTTTTGTTTCAAAAGTTGTGTGACGGTACTGGACAGATTCATATGTAGAGATTCAATTGGATACTTTGTATCCATGTATTGTGGTAATCTCATTATAATTACTGTAGCATAGGTAATATGTAGACACACTGTCTGCTACAAATTTCTGTATCTATGTCAATGGTAAGGTTGGGCGATTGGACGAATATATCGACTGTCGATGATAGGCTGAGCCTTTCGCCGATCGTTTTTACTAGTCTGTGCATGATTACATGAAACGAATGAAACATAGACACAAAAATGGATTTATTATCATTTTGGTAGTCGACCAGTTTGCCAAGTTTTTCTAATTAGTCGATTAGTTAATGATTATTTCAATAATTCTTATCTCCTCTTCCTGTGGGCAAAGTCTGCCCACCTGTGAATATCACCCTGTTGTTGAAAAGGGTTTACTATTCAGAATAAACGCTAATATTAATGTGAGAAGAAAAAACAAACAAACTAGGAGACGGTGTAGCTACTCCAGTTTAATGGTTTACTATCGCATTTCACTTAGGGCTGCTCGATTATGGCAAAAATGATAATCACGATTATTTTCACTGAAATTGAGATCTCGATTATTTGACAATATTTATTTAACAATAACAATGTATTGAATAATGGCTTAAAAGATTGTCAAAAAATAATATAAAATAGTGTGCAAATACTGATAACAGTGCAAATGTTTGCAATATAAAAAATAAATGAAAAATGTAAACATCTATGTTTAGTGAACTTTGCAGTGTTGCTCTGTGGTGCAGCTACAACACTGTAGTTTACACACTATGTCTACTTGATCCACGTCTGACTCCGCGAACCCTCAATGTTTCCACACCACTTAAGGTTTTTTTTTACCTCTCTTTTCAACCAACGGCAGTCACTCTCCTCTCCAAATAACTTCTGCTTAGCTTTCCGAGCTTCCCTCGGGTCCTTTAATTGTTGTGACGCCTGTTCGAAATGCAGAGAGGTGCGCTCGATTTGCCACACGGAGCAGCGCGAGAGTAAAGCACGAGGGAGGGGCTAATAATCGGCTCAGTCATTTTTAATGATCGTTGAAAGCCCAGATCGTAATTTAGATTAAAATTCGAGCAATTGAGCAGCCCTAATTTCACTCATTTGCTAACAAAACTGATCATCAACCATGAGAAGTTTCTGCCAGGTAAGCTAACATAAACAAGGTATCAGTGCGACACACCAACTAATTCTCTAAAGCTGACCCACCCAGAGTTGACATCACAGCTCCACGGTGTCGGTGTTTTAAATGCGTGTGCACCGCAGTAGCGCTTTCATGGAAGGAAAGCGCTGCTTTGCACAGTCTGCATTCAACTTTGTCTGTTTTGCGTGAAATGATTTCACATTTTTGAAAACTTCTGTTTCTATTTACTTCTTTTCCTCCTGTTTTGCCGTTCGCGCTATGTTATTCTTCGTTAATATTGAGTGTAGTCTAAATATGGAATGAAGAATTTCAAAAAGAGCTGCAGACCTGGCAAGAAACACCATTGGGACATAATGGCCCATGTTGGACTGGTGCCATGCCCACTGTTAGGTCAGGGGTAGCAGTCGTTAATTTAAATTTAAGCTGATGGTGCTCTTAAGGATTACTTGCCAATTCCCAGCTTTATCTAGCATTTGGACAGCAGCCATGATCGCTCGTGTAACATCTGCTTATATAATATATGGCTAACTCTATTTAACTCAACAAATCAGATCAGTCCTTTTGAGGTGAATCACTTCCCCCCCTGCAATGCTACACCAGAACTTAAGGTTCCCTTACCTGCCAAATCCCATTTTGATCCCTTTGCTAAAGAGTATACTGCTGTCAGTGTGCACATTGTGCCTTCGTTGTGAAGAATTGGTCAGATAAAGATGTAATATTTACATTTTGAAAGTGACCTGAACATATTTTAGTCTTATAAGTTATATTCGAAGCATAGTTAATTAGCAGATGGCATAAATGCTGCATCAGGTTTATAATAAGTTGATTATTGACGATGGTTATGTTATAAATATTTTAATCAGACAGGCTTTATCTTCTTATCGGCTCTAAAATGTATAAGGAAATTTTCCAAGGCATGTATTTATTGCAGCTCGATCTGATCTGTTAATTTGTAAAATATCGTTTTCACTTCCTGTTTGTTTCCATGGGCAAATAAGCCAGCTGGTGTTGATGAGGGTCAAAGGTTGAACAGTGTGTGAGTAGCTTTGTATGTAAGCTGATTGCAACTTGAAATTGAAAGCGTCTCCTTGAAGCCGAGCTATAAGTTAACACTAATGTGCGACTGCTATCTCTGCACCATCTCTATGCTTCACTGTGCTCTTGAAGTTAAGCTGGATTTTTTTTTTCTTCACTTGATACTGAAACATCATTGAAGCGACTCAAGATAAGAGAAGAGATGACTCATTGTTCTTATATCAAACCAGCCTTAATGTTTATATGTTGAAGTTGAGAGAAGTGGAAACTGAAATATCACACCACTCAGCTGAAGCTGCTAAGAGTAAGCCCGCCATTTATTTTGGTTTTTGGAAAGGTTGTTTGACAAAAACATAATCATGGCGATGTTTTTTATTTCCAGTTTAGATGAATCAGCGTAATAAATAATGAAAGAAATAGAAATCTGAATGTTTTCCTGTCCTCATAAGATTCAGGAGCTTTTTCTTTTTTATCACTCAGCTTTTTTGTTTCATATTGCATGAGACAAAAGGAGGCGTTGCGTCATGCATTCAGATCCAGAAGGGTTGTGCTGTCTCATTTAAGAGACGATCTATACATGGTTTCCAGTACCTGCTGCTGTTAAAAAAGCAGCAGTGGAAGGATGATGTAAGAACAGATTATTTCTGTGTGTCAGTTACTCAGCTGCACTCTGGAGGCTGGCTACATGTGCTAAGTGAATATCAACGAGCTGTGGTAAAAAATGTGGAGTTTTACTTATGAATTCACAAAAGCTGAAAAGTCAGAGGTTTTATTTTGAAGTGGGGTGCAGTGGATTTTGTGGTAATGAAGATTACTTCATTGAGAATGTGCACTGTCACTGCTGGAGAAAGAGAATTCATTTAACTGGATTATTTTAAAGGACTGAACAAATAGAAGCGGCATCTGAACATAAATACAGAGCGATATCTATGATCTGTATCCATCCGAGCATTTTAAAGGTTTTAATATTTGTCATTACTAGAGCAGGGCGATATGACCAAAAATATTTATCACGATATACATTTGAAAATTTGCGATAACGATATAACTGACGATATAATTGACACTAGACAAAATACTTTACAACTCCTCAACTTTATTAGTGCAAAAAACCCCATCAATGTATTTTCACTTAAACAAGCAGCTGTTTGTTGTGTGCATTAAAGTTATATAAAAATGTAACAGTGCAAATGCAAATTCCTTGCTGACAGTTTAATCAAAAGGCATTTCCAGCTGAAATTGGCCGACATATCCTCAGCATAACCAAGTATAATATCCACAAAACTTAAAAAGAGGTTATACACACACAATACGGTAATATTATGTTGAAGCACAGTACGTATCACTCCGCGAGGCTCCGCCTACGATAGCCGTAATGCTCCGACAATCCATCAAGCGGTGCGGCTTCGTAGCTTAGCCCAGTCGTACTAAAACATTTGACAGATTTTCGAGCGCCGTGTACCACATAAAATCGTTTCGAGGTCAGTAAACACAACGAGAATTCATAAATAAGGCACAAGGGATTATAAGGGGCTCTGTCGATTTTCAGAAAAATCAAAGGATTGACTTTAAGTGTGCCGTATTTTCCAAACAACACGGTAATAACGACGGCCCGCTAGCATGCTAGCTACCAAAAATAGTGCTTTGTTGTGTATCTGACGGACGAAAGCTAAACCAGTTCCACACCACTGAAGTTGCAGCATTTTTACAAACCAATTCTGGTTCATCCGTTTCATTCAACGATCCGCTTTCGCTCTTCTCATTCTGCGTCGCCGCCATGTGCGTATGTAAACAAAGGCACTGCGCATGCGCGTTTTACCCATATTCTATCGCGATATGTCATTTTCCTATCGTTGCCCAAAATTACACCGGTATTACCGTGAACGGTATGATATAGCCCAGCCCTAGTCATTACTATTCTGCATTTAACATTTTTATCCCTTTTCTCATTTTCAGATTTTGTTGACATTTAGACATCATCACTGTTTTTTGTTATAAATATTTAATGTCAAATAAAATAAAAAAAAGCTGCAGGTACCTACATATATTAAGTACTGTGCTGAATTCTTGAGCTTAATGAAGCTTATTGAAGTCAATATTTGGTATAACCAGCCGAGTTCTTTAGCACAGCCTGAACTGTTTTAGACTCTTTTAAGCTTCGTTGTAATTTCTTTAAGCAGTCAGTGGTTCTGTCGGCTCCTTGAAGCTTCAAAGCTCTTCGTTGGATGTTGGCTGCCTTTTGTTCACTTCTGTTCAAGCTGATCCCACACTGCTTTAATAATATTGACGTCCAGGCTCCGGAGGAGGGCCACGTTCATGACTGATAGTGCTCCATTGTGTGTATTTTCTATCCAGGTATGCTTTTACTGCACTGGCAGTGTGTTTGGGATCGTGCTGAAAAAGGAATCCGTTGCCAATATTTCCAGATTTCCATGGTATTACATGGTGTTGCACAGTGGATCAAAATCTAACTCCATTCATAACTCCATCAATTTTAACAAGATCTCCAACTCAACTGTCTGAAATGCAGCCCTAAACCATGACAGATCTCCTGTCGTGTTTTACAGATGGCTCTAGACACTCACTTTTGTAGCTCTTTCCTGACTTCCTCCTGCTGACAATTTGAACCAGAAATGTCAAATTTGGATTCATCACTCCATCAGACCTGTTTCCACTTATTTAAGTCAGGTTATGGTGTAATTTGGCATACCTCAACCTTTTCTCCCTGTTTCCTTTCATGTTCACGATAGCCTCCCTTCCACTGAGACCATCTCTAATGAGGCTTCACTGAACAGCAGATGGATCAACTGAAAGGTTAGATGAATCTCTCAGGTCATGTGTCAGGTCTTTGCGGGGTTTTCTCTTACTTAAGGGCGTGACTTTCAGATACTGTTCATCCGCCGCAGATCGTTTAGTTTTTGCGGGGCGGTTCTGACCTGTTTTCGTCCCCTACTTGTCTGTTTTCTATAAGCATACACTGCACACCACACCTGACCAAGATATACCAGTTTTGGTTTGTTTTTGTTTTTTTTAAAGCTAAAAGCACTTTGGGAATCACCTTGTTGATGCAAAATTCTATTTTATGGCTGTGAAAATATAAGATGTCGAGCTATATTTGCCATTTTCATAGATTCAACTAAAGAAATTGGAACAGTTGATATGTTTTTGCAACACGCTGCTACTAACAAATATGCCATTTAAAATTGGTGCTTTAAGTTTTCTGTCATGTGTAGACAAAACGCTGGGTCATCTGTTGGGTTAGATTTGCTTTGTATGCTCGGGTAGGTCAGTGATAAATGGTTTAACAATAGAATATAAAAAAAACAACAACATTCCTCTGAAAATGGTCGGGTACAACAATTAAACTGGAAATGAGCAAAAACCTGCCAGTGTAAAAATAAATACTTTGAAAGACTGTCGGAAAGCCTGGAGAACTATTGCATAAAACCACTTTAAAAAAAATTACTGGCTTCATGAAAACAAATATGAAAAAAACGAAGGACTTAAGAGTTTGTGTAGTACTGTGCAGTTCATTCATATACCAATATATCCCTCCTTTTGTTGTTATTCAGTTCAGTCATGAAAATAAATTAAAAAAGAAAAAGAACCGAAAGAGCACGGTAAATAATAATTACATTTTCACATCGCTGCACTTTACAATTGGAGTCATTTAAGCTGAGGACTCCATCAGTCATTGTTGTGGTAAGCCGCACTGCCATTTAAGGTGCAAAGGTCCGTACGTTTTTACAGCAGGTGCACTTTTTGCATCTCGTCCTCAAGTGTAACGAAGCGGCCTAGCAGCTGAACCCGTTTTAGCACTGCGGCATAAAAGTGTTCCGCGGTCTGTCCGAGACGCCTTATTACTGCCACATAGCTTTGTTTGCGAGCTAAACTGCTCACCACATAGTGTCAAACCTCAGCCAAAAGGCCGTGTCTCACATTCCAGCCCATTACGCCGCAGCTGCGCTGCGTCCACTAGAAATGCCCCAAACTGGTTCGGGGCACACGATTACTGTGCCGACGGTGTGCTTATTTTTGTTCTGCACGTGTGTATCGGTGCATCTGTGTAAGTCTAGGGTGAAATATGTGCTCTGTTTGTATATTAGTGTTCTTTGATGTTTGTATCTTTATCTTCCCTATCGTGATTTTCACCCACAATACTGTTAACACCGAATGACCTAGACCGCTTTTGTATTCATGAGATCTCCCTCTGTTTATTTGCTCATAGATTGATACGGCTTTTTAAATAGAACCGCTGCCTTTAATATTTTTCTGTCTTTAGACAATGGAGATAATAACAGATTTCCATTTTGACTCTGGTGATGAGTATCGCTGTAATGCAATCGCTCCACCTGTTTGATTTCTTTACAGAGCGAGTTCGTAATAGTCTGTCCTCTCCTCTGTTTCTCTTGTTTATCAACAGAGAGCCAGCTGCTTCCAGGGAATAACTTCACCACGGACTGCAACATCCCCGGAATCTTCATGTGTGGCGATGGCAAGTGTGTCCCGGGCGGGCGGCAGTGTAATGGACTGCCCGACTGCTTTGACAAAAGTGACGAGAAAGGCTGTCGTAAGTTCGTCATTAATAAATCCCTTTTTAACGACTAGATCCGCCTTTACCGTTGAAGCCAAATTGATTATTTAGAGTTACAGCAAGTCTTCACAACTCTTTTTGCGATCCAGCAGTTGTACTTCTTCTGACATCCCCGTCCAAAGAGCCACAAGGGCCACTTAAAACGAATTCTCTGCCAACTTAAATGAACTTCCCTTCTCAATCCTCAAATCGCTCTCCCCCTCAGTGCACCAGCCTTCCTCTTTTTCTTCCGGACCCTTGGCCTCAGTTTAGCACCAGGATGAAATTTAATACCATCAAAGCAAAGGCCGATTACTTCTGTGCGCGCAAATAGCGGCGCGTGCATAATTCTACTGTAACACTAGAGTAATAGTTTGGTTTGGATCCTCAATTTTAGTCGGCTTTGATCTTTCTGGTCTGCAGCTCCTCCTTTTCTCCCGCCCATCTCAGCCAGAGCTCACACAAAGATGGGATTGCTGATGAAGATCGACTTTGAGGCGCTGCCACACCAAATAGAATCCCTCATCTCCCGATATGTTCATCTCTCTGAATGTCTCGCCCTCCCGTTTTCAGTCGTCTCTGTGCACCATCCCAGTTTATCTCATCTGATCATTTTTGGCTTTTGGCTTGTAATTTGCTTTGCAGATGCCTGTTTTCATTTAGCAAGCAATAAACCTCCTCTTAAATCTTTTTTTGGTTTTGTTTTTCCTAACCCTGCTAATTTTCCCCCCAGTTAGAAAACAAAAACAAAACATATGGTCCTTCCCTCCATGCTTTGTTTTTTCCTCCTCGAACTGTCACTTCTCTCACTGTTCTCTTCTTAGCAGCTCAGGGAAAAGGCAGACAACTCTTGACAAAGACACACACACTGTCACACTAGTCTGTAAACTTACTGTATAGGTTATTGGTTGTCTTAATTTGGAATGACTTGGAAATCTAAGATGTATATTCATAGGGAATTTTATTGTATAGACCAGGGGTCTGCAACCTTTTACACCCAAAGAGCCACTTGGACTCGGTTTCCACACAAAAGAAAACACTCGGAGCCGCAAATACTTTTTGACATCTAAAATGAAGATAACACTGTATATATTGTTTTTTACCTTTATGCTTTGTGTGAACAACTAAGGTGTGTTGCTTATGAAATCCATGAAGTGCTACAGAGAAAATTACATTTTATTTATGTAATCAACACATTTTGAACTCTTAAAGAAATATAACAAAAGGAAAGACACCAACCTGAACTAAAATGATCCATGTAGCAAACAAAAACTGTTCTCAGCCACCACCCTTATATCGCCTTTGGGCTGTTGGAGCCTTGACCTGACTTTTAAAAAATAAAAAAGCACTATGCTGCTGAAAAATTTAAAGTAGATATTTGCAAAATTCTGCCTAAATATGTATTTTACCAGGTTAATGCGTGCGGTGGGGCGTGGTCTGCAGCGCTGCTGCAGGGGAGGCGGACGCACCTAAGCCACACCCGCAATCACGCCTCGCTGCCTTTACGTCTGCGCTATCTGTGCTGTTGTGTTGTTGGTGGTGTATGTCGGGCTGTGAGGTGAAAAGCTACAGCCGGCTGTATGCGTACAGCAACCGTGTGTGAAAAGTGGTCAATAAAGAGATGCTGAAAAGCGTGTTCATGCAAACATCGTCAGTCTGCCGTGATATGTTTACAATAAGACTTATGGTCCCGAACCTCTGCGCACAGCGTCTGCTAATCGGGGCTGTACGAAGTCAGTTTACGCAGGACTGTAAGCTGTCATCTGTCAGGCGTGAGCGGTGTTTGTCTTTAACATAGTTCACGGTGGAGAATAGCTGCTGACATAATGTGGATCCGAAGATCCATAATTGGCCTACCTGGGGTTGAAAGTCTCGATAAATGCACGGCGTTTCGGCGGGTACACCGGCTTCCGCGAGTGTGACGCTTATTTTGAGCGATGAAAAAATAATAGAATATAATTTTATTTTTATATTTCAATATCACAATAATCTTCCAATTTAGAACTACAAGTTTAAAAAAAAAAGAACTAAACACAAATAAAATACACTTCAGCTAAATACTAATTTATTTTCCCAAACCACGCGGAGCCGCAGTATAAGGACTAAAGAGCCGCATGCGGCTCTGGAGCCGCATGTTGCCGACCCCTGGTATAGACTATAGGTGTCAAACTCTGGCCCGCGGGCCAAATTTGGCCCGCAGCCTAATTACATTTGGCCCGCGAAGCCATACCAAATTACTATTAGAGCTGGCCTACTGGTATTATACAGCTAATATATATATTGTTTAGTATTAAGCTTTGCTTGTTCCATATTCAGTTTTTCAGCAAAACCTATTTGAGTCCATAAGAAAAGATTGATTCTTATATCTAGAGGAAGATTTTTTTTCAATAAATATTAATGTTATCCCGCGACTTTGTTCCAGTTTTGAATTTTGGCCCACTGTGTATTTGAGTTTGACACCCCTGGTATAGACTAACCTTTTTTTGTATACCTTTTGCTTGTGACGCCCTTTAACTTAAAGAAAGACTGTTGCATGAATAGACGACTATACGTTCAGATTCTCATCACTCACTGACCTTAATCTTCAACAACTGTCAGACATGGAATAGTATCATTTATGCATATGAAGTATCAGATACTCCAGTATAATACAGCCTCTATATCATTCTGGTCAGCCACTTTCACTCCAACAACATGCAATTAGTGCTATAGTTGCAGTTGTTTTTATTTTAAACATGACAAAACTGACAAATTAAATAGGGGAAAAATATCTGAGGAATGTCTGGTAGCCTCTAAATGAGCTAACAGATGAGGATAACATAAGCTGTTTATGATCAGGTTAGACTAGCATAACTTGTTAGCTCAGAAAACTGTCTTGCAAGTGTATGGAGGCGTCTGCATTGGTGCTTTTCCTCAAAATACATGTCATTTATAACGAGAAGCAGTATATCCATATCTGCAAACAATTTTAAACTTTGGCACAACACAAAAGGAACGAGACGCCCCACTGTGTTTGTGCTTGGAGTTTGAATTCAGTTAACTTCCTCGCTGCATTCTCAAGAAAGCAGATCACTGAACTGCCAACATAAACTGAATGTATATAGTGCACGCGGTGTCTCTCGCTGACACAACATGTACTGTATGTACAATATACCGCTACAGATTAAAACAAGTTATCACAAGGCATCACGCTCAGCCTGCTCGGGCTGTCGGAGCGCTATTTGTGTTTGCTGTAGACATCCATATTATCTGCTCTGGCATAAGTGGGCCTTATTATCCTCAAGTAGATGGCTAGTTGTCGGTTGGTATCTCTGGCGACTGCTTCCCGAAATCCCCAGACAAACTTCTGGCTCCATTAGGGGCTCTTCGGAGACAGACAGACAGATGGAGGGATCGGAAACAAGGGAGTAAGAGAAAGAGAGGGGGCAAAAAAGGGGACTCATTATTGTGGCTTCAGCAAGAGTTCTGTCAGGATTTGTATTATCTGAGGAGAACACAGTGCCTGGAAACTTTGTGACTGTAGCTATGCATTCTCTGCAGGTTGGCTTATAATTAGACAGCCCCTCTAAGAAAACACAAATAAACTCACAGTTATGGGTATATGTGGAAGGTGGTAGGTTTGTTGACTGTTTGCTTTCCTTCTGTCGTTGAGACATAAGGGTAGTTTTTTTTTGAGAGCATACTTCTCAGAAAAACACATTCGAAATATTACTATCATTACAAATGATTGCTGCAAGGCTTGCTTTCTTTATATTTATAGTATCATAAATCTCTAAGGTGTCCAGTGTCCATCCGCTGCCCTTTGCACTCATAGTCATTACCGTGGAGGCAGAGCAGTGTTGACTACTACTGGATATTAAATTTCCATCTGTAATGTGAGCAGATGGCTTTTGTCAAAAGGTTTCCATAAATACACGCCTTAATTGTTGATACGTGTCGACGTCTACATCGTTTCCGTCTCCTGGTCCATTTTAAGTGTCGCACTAGTGGATTAAGAAACAACAACAAAAGAATTCAATTCTCTTCTTTGTGTGGCTCATAAGCATGGAAAGATTGTGCTTTGCAGGCGTGCATATATTTGGTGACTTTGTGTTGTGTTTATTTTTGCTATATGTGTGACCATATAAAATTCTCTTACATTTTTTTTTTGTGCTGCAGAGCAGTGCCTATTTTTATCTCATTCATTTGCAGAAGACAGCTGTACTCAGAAAGTAGATCCCCGCATAAGCCCCTGCTCTTTAGCCAACAGATTGTGCTGAAGTCTCTCACCAAGGAATACTTAGCCTGTACCTGAGGTAAAGGTCATATGTGGGGACATCCCCCTGGTGTCTCATTAATGAGAATTTTATTTTTGAACACCGTGTAGCTAATGGGAAACACAAGAGACAACAAATCAGTCTCAACTCGTTCTGATCTCTTCAACATAAAACATGAACATAGTTTTTAAAAACATAAGCGTATACACTCATGCTGGTGTGCAGTGGTCCAATCGGTAAGAAAAAAAAACTATTTTGGAAGATGGATCCACCTACACATGAACTTAGGATGACATTTTCTAGGAGAGTTCGATTTTTTTTTTGCCAGCAGTTGTTTTGCTTCCAAAATAAACTTCTTTCTGCCTTATTTATTGACCTGGTTACATTTTATTCCAGTGTTGATACCAGTTAGACGGTTCGCATTTGCATTTGCATGTTCTTTTCTCAATCCTTTATTTATTTGTAGATATGTCTCATTATGTCACAGCTGTCAGCCCAGCAATTGTAAAGCCACTCCTGTGTTCTTCCCAAACCCCACTTCTCCTCTGCTGTTTGTTTGTTCTTCCAGTCGCCTGTAGCACAATGGTCAACTGGAGTTGTGTAAATACTTTTTGCTGGCTCAGTTTTGGCTGAAGGAAAAAGGCAATATCTCCAGCCTGAGTCTTATTTCATTTAAGATGAATCTTATTGTATTTCCGCCTCACTAGTTGAGGCCAGGACCCCCAAAGTATTGTTTTGATCGAGCCTTTTTTCTCCTGGAGTGCAACCTCTACTTTGCTGTACATTAAATTAATTACATTTTAGGTTAAAACATGTCATTTGTAATTTGTCTCTTTTTTGCAGTTATTCAGTCCCGGGGATCTGCCATCTATGGGCAGTGCTTGTGTATATATGTATGTCGGTAGATTAAAGGCGTCTTTAAACTGAGATTCAGAGGCAGGCTGTTGAATAATTCCTCGCACAAAGAGGTCAGAAGTACCATCCTGCTCTCTGGTGTCCATAGCGCCAGCCCGGGAGAGTGTTAGACGAAATGGATGCTGACAGACGAGAGAAGGAGGAGAGCTGACTGAGCTCACTGGGCCTCAGAGCCAGGATTAGCCTCTTTGCCCTTGTCTGGACAGGACATGAGTAGACGAGAGAGGACGGATACATAGCAGGGCCAAAAGGGTGAGTGGACGTGATTTAGAACGCAAGAAGTGTAGAATCAAAGACGCGGACACAGAAATGTAGTTAGGAGAAAGAGAAAAGACGGAGAAGTGCATTTCAAAGCAATGATTGTTCTGAACTAGTGGCCCTGCAGGCTGAGGCTCTGGCCTCTCTGTGTGGGAGAGTTCACATATTCCGAACTCTGCACTCACAAACTTCTCTGAAACTTCTATGCTGCTTTGAACTACAGGGCCCAACAGGAAGGCCACTGGCCATACCGAAAGGCTGCGCATCTCCTAATTCAATGCTCAAACTCAAGTGGTTTGCATGACAGCATGCCTTTAATTAGGGCGATAACTCTTCACTGCTTGAACTTGATCTTGAACATTTGTAATTGTTGCACAGTGGGTCAATTAAAATCAAGCTATGAGGGTTGGAAAACACTTCACTAGAACTTCTGCCCAAATATAAATAATAAAATCAGGGAGCTATTCAGAAGTTGTTTAATGTGAAACAGAGTACACAAGCCAACAGTTACTGTAAAAAGCAAAAGGGCTATTACTACAGCTAACTGAGCTGAGCTACAATACCATTCATTTGTCATGCCAATCAGTAAAGCTTGGTTTATGCCTTACATTTAGCAGCAGATGTGTTTGACATCTTTAAACAATATTAACTTAAATCTGTCTGTAATTCCAGACATGCTTGAAACTTTTACATGTGAGCTGTAGCCTCACACGTGGTCTGCTATTGAAGTCTCTATTAAGACTCTATTAACAGTGCAAAAATCACTATTTCAAGTTTTAATTGCTTGTTCCACTTTTTATTATCTTCATAACATTTAGGAGCAAAATAAACTCCTCGGTTTATTGGATTAAATGAATATTAAAGCCAGGACCAACATCAATAGTGCTGTTTTTGTTTTGTTTTGTTTTGTTGTGTGTACTGGCCTTCGCACAAAATATTAATGACATCCCGAGTTCAAAAGAACCACTAAACGCTCATCAGCAACAAAGCTCTCCACATCAGCAGGGTTGATTGTCTCTACAAAGATTCCTGACACAGAATGGTTCTTTACCAAACTCTTCGTGGCTATATAATAGGGCTGCCACGATTAGTCGACTAGTCACAATTACATCGACTATCAGAATCGTCGACGACTGATTTAATAGTCGACGTGTCATTTGAAGCTTTGGAAGATCACAAAAGACGTGGGAATAAGTAGTAGGATTTAAGCATGTAATAACGGACTGAAACAGAAGATGGCAGCACTGCATGTACAAGGATACCAACTGCCGTTAAACTGCGAAGAAGAAGAAGTAGCTCTGTCCCAGAATTCATAGCGCAGCCCAGCTCAGTTTCCAACAATGGCGGCAGCTAGTTAGTTTTAATATTACTCTTATTATTCTTTCTGGGTCACAAAATACACGTTTAACATATTTTCAGGTGAGAATGTAGCTGTGTAAACCTCAAATATCTGCTCAGTTTATCAAGACACCACATATTTTCAAAAGCGCTCCGATGTTTTCGGAGACGTCTGTTACCCACTAGCTTGATAGCTAGCCGGGGGCAAGGCTCACTAGAGGACTCCTGGCAAATCATTTTCAAACCCACGCTGTCTTTCGCTACTCAGGTTAAACATATATAAGTCACTTAGATAACTTAAAAATGTTATTGTTTGGCCTTTTTTAGTATTTTATTTGTTTCTGAGTAAATCGGTTTGGCTGAGATTAAAGTTATAGTTTTTACACAGCTGAATAAACGTCAAGAAGACAACTGATTATCAGAAGTGTGAGATGCTCGAGAATATACTCCGGTGTCCCGTTATATTTTAGATAGCAAGGAGTTTATCTGCAAATTTCATTAAAATTTAATAAACTATCATCTTGTCTTTATTTTTAGTTAGCACATACCTTAAACACTTAAAGCTGTAAGCTAATGATAGTTATATAAGAGCAGATGCTGCTGGTGCAATAAGCTGTACGTTTTATGTCCAATGGATGCATGATCTGATTAGTTGACTAATCGCAAAAATAATCGGTGACTAGTCGACTATCAAAATAATCGTTTGTGGCAGCCCTAGTATATAAGGTTTGGCTAAGATTAGGACTGTGTGTGTTTAATTTTAACACAAGAGCAATGTAAAGTTGGGCAAATCCCAGCTTTACATGACAGTGTTTCTATACTGTATGTGGCTCGTTTGTGTGTGTTTAATTTATGAGGACAGACTAGAAGGATATGCAGGTGACTTCAGTTATTAATAGTGTGAATGATTTATGTGCCAATTAGTTGTTTATGATGCTTAAGCCAAGATCGAGCTTAGTTTAAATAGTTTCCTAATATTGTAAAGCGAAATGTAAACGTTGTTTTATTACTGCAAATGTAATTAAAGGCTTAACAACAGATGTTAAGCCTACCAAGCTAATGAAAAAGGGAGAGCAAAGCCAACAGAAATGAAATGGTGCTTTTACTTCACCATCAGTTGAGCTCACCTGACCTCTGTTTGCCATTAAATCACAATCACGTCACAAATTATTGCAAACAAATTGTTGGAACTTGTGTAAGAAATCCTTTCTGTGACTAAGGTAAAGTGGGTTGTCTGCCAACTGGAAGGCCGGTGGATTGATTCTCCAGCTGCTACAGTCTGTATGCTAAAGTCAACTATACAGGAGCTACATGTACACGCCTACCTGTGCAGTGCTAATAATAGTAACTCTTAATGCAACATGGACATTAAAAAGACTAAGAAAACTATCCAAACTAGAAAATCTACTGGAGAATTCTGTAGATGGCAGTAAAGATATTGGTATCACTCTCTGCTCCCAGCGAGCCAATCAACAGCCAAGCAGGGAATCTTATGAGCCAGTCATATTGTGGCACTGACACAGGACCGAAATTGGTAACAAGCACAGCCTGCTGGTACATTATAGTCGTATTGCTTAAATCATAGCATAGTAAAGATGTGTCCATAACATGTAGTAGAGCTCTGGTAGGATGATACAGAGACACTGACCATTCTGTGACCATAAACAACTTAGTATATGTGGGTTTGTTTTTCCCACATCGGACTGGTGATTCTGCGAATACAGTTTTTCTAGCTCCACACTGCTTTTAATATATATATTAAAATATATTTGATATCACATCTACTCAAAATATTAGTTTTTTTTCCTGTCATTTCACCTTTTTTATGAATTGTCAATCAGTTTGTTCCTAGTGATGTCTTAGGGGTTATTGCAGTTACAAATGTTTTGACCCCAGTCAAAATCAAAATTCTGCCTATGCAGTATTAATAAATTAATGTATTTATTTAGTTGTTTAGGTTTTTTTCATGGGTCCTCAATCATATAGTTTCAAGAACTAGCCCATCATTGCTGTAACATTGCCTGGAGGAAAACTCCACCTGCTGATGTGACTGCAGTGCTTGGCCTAAAAAAGGTGTTACCTCTGCTCCCGAATCACAAACGGGAAGGTAGTAACTGTTTGCTCCTCCTGTCACATGCCAGCATGTCCTGAGCATAGCATGAGGTAAACTGTGTGCTATAACTGCCTGTTGTTTGTGTTTAGCTTCAGTTGCTTTGAATCGTTTCCTCTCCCTGGACAAGCTAGAGCTCGGTTTGCATTGCCAGCAATAAATCAGACTCAGTCCCAGTGGGTGCTCAGGTCCACCGCTCTCCCCTTTGTCACAGATTTTTTTTTCATAATAATTAAGGGGGGAATTTCTAGGCCTAGCCGAAGGAGGTGGTTTTCGGGTCTCAGGATTTTGACTCTGCTTCTCACAAATAATGTGGTTTTCTTGGCTTCATCAAACCATGACCTCCAGCTTGTAGCTGAGCATGAAGTGTCAGGAGCAAGATTTAGCACCCCCAATTCTGAGGCCACGGTTCTTAGCTGGACAAAGGTGGAGTGTCCACTCTAGGTCGGGAAGTTGATGCCTCAAGAGGAGCATTCTGAGGTCTTATTTACGAGTGAGGGAAGAGTTGAGAGTGAGTGTAACAGATAGATTTGTGCAGCTTCTTTAGTAATTGGAATGCTGTACCAATCTTCTGTAGTGTGACAGTGAAGCTGTCAATTCGTAGATCAGTCTACATTCCTACCCTCACCTGTGGTCACAAGTTCTGGCTAGTGACAAAAAAATAAGATTGCAGATATAATCAGTGGGAATGAGGGTGTCATGTGGGAGGTACTTGGAGTACAGCCAGTAGTCTTCTGTGTTGAAATGTTCAAATTGAGGAGCAGGCTACCTCTTGGGTAGCCAGGTGTTTCAGGCATGACCTAGTATCAAAAATTAAACTAAGAAGAAGAAGAATAAAGTGGGCTTTGGAGTGCCAAGTCTTGGTTCTAGAATGACTTTGAGAAATCTGTAGTCACAAATATTCCGTTTGGTTTCCAATATAAATATCATGCATCCCGAGAGGGGTCGGTCTTGGTATCAGCCTACCCGATGAAAAAGAAATGAGAAATAAAATATTAAAATATAAAGAATTTGGAAGATGGAAAACAGACAAAGGTTTAGTGGGTCAGAGTCTGGTGGATTCCATGAGCTTAATGGTTGATTAATCAATAAGCTGGTGTAATTGATACCAAGGAACGGGGCTGAAATATTTATTAGGTTCCTGCATGAAGCCTTTCACTCTGGTGCCGTGTCTTTCTTCTCCTCTGACTCTTTGTTCACTTTCGACTGAACGCTATCCTTGTTCCATCGATTTTCACAAATTAGCCAAAATGATTGCTGCTGATGCTTCAAAGGAATAAGAAATGCTGTCTTGTCATTTTAGAACCCATTGTTGGACACTATCAGTTCAAACGAGCCAATTTTAGCAGTGTGTTGCCTTCTATGATGAATATTGCAGCAGCGTTATTATCTGACAGATCGCGCGCTGCTTTTTCACCATATGCCCTTGCTTCTCTTCCCTTTATTGGAATTTGTTGAAATATCACTGATATTTTACACACGCCTTCGCTGTGTGGTATACGAGCCGTTCCCGCTACCCCATCCAGCACAAAGTTTGATGGCTTTGCAGAACACCATTGGTCCGTAAACACTTAAGATGAAGGCAGCTCTATAATGTTGCAATGCCCCTCACGGAGTGCTATTGTATTGTACAAAAGAGTGTGCAGGGCTTAGACAGTGAAATGTACAGTGCAATGTAGGGATTATTTTGATCCCTAGGCCCACTGCACTGAAACTACCCATGCACTTTTTGCTTGCACCCTGACTCCATTACCGATTGATTTCTTCCTTTCAGAAATACTCTGCAAGGTCAGAGAAACCTTTGAAGTCATCAGTCTTTTCTACTCTTAGTTTCTGTTCTCTCCTCACTCCAAGTGTTTTTCTTCTTGTTAGTCTCTTCAGCGAGTCCTTCTCCTTACTCTGTCAGTCATGCATGCCCATCATGGCTGCGACTACCTGAGCTGAACATTCTGTTCTCTGAAGAACCAATCAGGGGAGAATAATTTAAGGGCATAGAGGCGCACACCGGGGGAAGAGCAAAAGCATGCCATCGCAAACAGGGTTGTCGGATTCCACCCGACATGAACAGTGAAGCCACAGGGGAGATAAATATAAAGAGCAGTGCTCTGTTTCAGTTTCTGTTGTATCATCCAATGATTTAAGTACAAAATATGCCACGGTGCTACAAATCCAGGTCAGGATTTGAACTACGATTAACCTGTAGATTATGAAAAAGGGTGAAAAAACAAGTCTTCTTTTATTTATTTACCTTTAAGTTGAAATTAAAAGACAGTTGTCACATAGGTGTTTAACAGAAGTATACTTTTTAATAAAAATGTCAAGCATTATGTGTAATTGCATATATCAGACAACAAAAAACAGACATGTTTGTGTTTTTTGTGCCTGTGTTTGTGTGTCCTCCACCTGTGAGCTTCAGTGTGAACCAGGCATGTGGTAGTCTTACTTCAAGAAATCTGCTCGACTGCTTACCCCATTCGTTTTCATTTGTGCTGCTCAGCTGAACACTGGAACTAAGTTTGGAAGCCACCGAACACCCTGTCTGCTTTTCGTAAACAAACTTCTACAAAGGCTTAGAGGAGCGAGAGAAAATTTGGCATAAAAGTAAAGCAGCAAACAGTGATGACAGAAGGGATGAAGGCAGGAGGAAATCGACGCTTTTACAATGTAAATTGAAGAGTGTAGCAGAGGACCTGAAATCAATCAGCATTACCTGGATCAGCAGCGGTATTTAAAGTTGAACTTCTAATGCCCGGGATATGGTTTTGTGTTGCCATCTCTTCCACTCTAGTTTGATGGGTCTAATTAAGTTTTTGCATTTTTGCTTCATAAACAGCTTGGCTTAGGCTATGAGGGGATATGCAACCCAAAAACACAGCTAAGCACATTAGCTATATCTGTCCAGCCAGCTGTGTTTGTCCCACCCACCAATTCCCCTTCATAAGCTTGCCCTTGATGTGACTTTTAAGTTAATTTTGTGCACAGACGCTGGGCCGGAAGAATCCAAGCCAGCTGGATAAGTGGTAATTAGGATTCACATGAATCTCAGAGCAATAACATTTCTTTCTTATGTATAGAAATAGAAAAGAAAATTGGTAAAAGAAGAAACACCAGTGTAAATGAATACAAATAGATAACAAAGGATTATGTTTCCTTTGTTTGTGGCCAGCAGACTCTCACTTTAACCCCCAGCGGAGCGTGTGTTTTTGTTTTATTACTAATCTTTTAATATCCCTGAAAGCTACAGAAGAAGACTTTTATGAATGTGATATGCTGCACAAAATGAGATTTGGGTGTTTAGGAGCTCTGCTGGCCAGGTAAACAAAGGCTTCCCAGACTATAGACACATAGATCGGGCACTATCCCAGCTTCCTCCCGCATCCAGAGGATTACATTTCATCCCGGAGATGGGTGCTCCAAAGCCTTGTGGTTATTGCGCCTTGCCCTCCCTGTTGCTACACATAATCGCCACAGCTTGAAAGAGCTCATAAATCAGGCTACCGCAATAAATTGTAGAGGGAAAAATGTGCACCCCTGGCATTTGAAGCAGCACATTGCCAGCCTATGAGCGAGCCAATTCTACCCACCGCATTCAACACAGGGAAACGAAACACATAGAAGGTTTGGTGGCTTTCTTTGACATTTCTAGCATGCCCACTCACTTCCCCCTCCCTGTGTGTTTGTATGTGTGGGTTGCTCCATCCTTCTGTTGTTTCCAAGTGTTCATAAAATGTATCATGCTACTTCCTCACTGGCATGCGTTTCTGTTATTTACCAAAGCATCATAACAATGTCTTAGCTGTAATTCTTAGATTTTCTTTTCTCTGTCTTTAGTAAATACTCTTACAATGAGAGCAGGTCTGATTAGATTTCCAAATGCCAGCTTTACTTAAATGCTTATTATTGGAAGGGAAAAATGCATCCAGTAGGTAATTTTAAAAAAGTCTCGAATAGAGAAACATAAGTCTGAAACATTGCATTTTATAATAATATAACTCAGTAATGCAAACTGTAAATATAGCAACCATGGTTCTCTTGCAGCAATGTGTGTGTGTGTGTGTATTTCCTGGTTGGAATCCGACTTCTACAGTAACTTTGCAGGGTCTTTTCTGATGTCTTTGCTTGTATCTACCTGTTATCTTGCTTTTCTTCTTCTGCCAGGGAAGATCAATGAGTTTGAGGTAAAAAGCTAGGGCTTGGTGCTTAACTGAGGTTGCCAGGCATTGATGTTCTGCAAGCTCTTCACTCAGTCTCAGGGCTGTCCTGAGAGATAAGGCCCATGGCCTGCTTAGGCTGATCAATGGCAGAATCCATACAAACTCTCTCCCACACGATGTACTTTCTTTGTCATTAACTGATTTTTTTTTCTCTCCTCTTATCAGTACCCTTTGGTTAAGATCTTACCCATTATGTGTCATAATTGTGGAAATGGGAGTATTAGCAATGCAGAACAAAATGGGCTACCTTTTAATGATTCTTTATCCGTAAGCAACTGTTTGAACATTATATAATATTGAATGGCTGTGTGTCTTTGAATGTTAGAACATGCAGGTTTGACATTTTTGGACAATTTCTAACTGCAGTAGATATGAAAAGGAACAAATGCAAATGAAATGCAGACTGTCAGCTTTTAAATTATCATGATCATACATAAGCTGTTAATTTTTAATACTTTGAAGAAATCTTTTAGAGGCAATGACTATCAAGTCAAGGAACCATGGATGTCACCAAAATGAGTTTTTCTCCATTGTGATGTTTTGCTGAACCTTTTCCTGCATCCGTCTTTGGTTATTGTTTGATCATGGGTTAATTTCCCCTTAGTTTTACCTGTTTACCAAGTGAAATGTCTTCTAGATCAGGTTGAAATCAGATGACTGACTTGGGCAATTGAAAATATTCTGTTACTATTGGATCTCTATCTGCACTGTCCAGTCGGTTATGCTTAATTAGGACGCATCTGTTTAAAATGGATAGCCCTAAACACTTTGGGATAACTTTGGAATATAACCAGTAAGAACTAGTGACCCGTTGCCATTGGAAACCACTAAGTTTGCTGTTTTTTACAGATGATTATGTTTCTGATGTTTCTGATTTCTGTTTCTGATAATAAGCCATCCACAGTTTTTGTGTCATTCTGTTACTGGCTAATCTTATCACCTGGCAGATGAAAAGCTATGTTTTGACATGTGTGTGTTTATTTGGCAAAGTCTAATTTGGCCTTTCTTTCGGTGAGACTGATCATTGGTTTGTACCTTGTGCTGAGCCTTTTTGTTTCCCTTACTAAGTCCTGAATATTGTGATGGGAATTTACTTTAGCATATGACTGATGCGGATGATCTGATATCGTCGTGTTGGTGTTGTTCCCAGATCATCATGAAAATGTTGTTCCAGGTTCAACATTGCAAGTGACCAATCACATTATTGTGACGTTATTCTTTTGCGCACCAACCCATTCGTTCATTTATGAAATTCCAATGTTGCAAGGACAATATCAATTCTGCTTAGCGTTTATTAAAGGGTTAGGGTTAGGGTCCGTTGATCGGTGGACAAAGGCGGTTTCTCGCAGCTTAAGTACAGTTTTTTGTTTTACGCCGGTTTTTCCCGAAGTCGCAAAAGTATGACATCACAACATTCTGATTGGTCACTTGCAATGTTGATCCTGGAACAACCTTTAGTATGATGATCTGGGAACAACACCAACACGAGGATATCAGATCGTGCAACTGATGCTGTGATCATTACTATTGATTTCAATGAAAATCTAAACCTTATGCTGTTGAGTTCATCATTGTGTTGTTTTTCACAGAATGTGCCAAACTATTGATTTGGCCAGTTCTAGAGTTATGTTACTTTAAACTGCTTTAAAGTGGATAGTTCAAATACATTTCAAGCCTCTGAAAGTAGAGGACTATGGTTTAAGCAGTGTTTTTGTTCAACTCTTTGAAGCAAAGATAAAGCGTATGCATTGATTTTATTCCTCTTCCTTTGTCCTGATTGTTTCATTTCAAATCTATCATGGTGTTCTAGAAAGGCAAAATTGCGTAAGTGTCACAAAAACACATGGACCTAAGTGTAATACAAGCATTGTCACCTAGTGAAGGTCTCTCCTTTACCTTGTTCATCACAGCCAAGGCAAATGCTGTCGTAAAACATGATGTCTGAAAGATTTCTGCACCGTCTCTGCATCGTGCACACACTAATTCATTGTTCTGTTTTTCACCACTTCCCCCAACCCTTATATCTTTAGCTAAGGTCAAGTCAAAGTGTTCTCCTACGTTCTTCGCCTGCGCTAACGGTGTCCACTGCATCATTGGACGCTTCCGCTGCAACGGCTTCAGTGATTGTCCTGATGGGAGTGACGAGGAAAACTGCAGTAAGTCTCACATGACACCCAGATCCATGCATCTGTGGCCAGATGATGCCATGTCTTGTTTATATCTAAGCAACATATGGAATATATATGTTGTACGTCTTCTGTTCCTCTGGTGGAGCTTCATCAAATCTGAGAAAATAACCCTGACGTCACCATCAGAGTTATGTTTAATGGGCTTGGAGCCTATAAATTTCGAACAGGTTAAAGGAAAAAAAATGCAGGCTCCATTGCTTGGAGAGATTAATACACACTAAAAACTAAAGTATAAATATCTCTCTGCTAAACAGCCCTTTTAAAATTATAGCAGTTTTAATGTGTTTTTTTTTCTTCAGCAAAATTATAGGGGTGCAACTAACAAATATGCTTCTGCAGTAAACTGTAAAATACTTTTGCTTAAGCTTAATGGATTTGCCACACCCCTATTAGTACCAAAAATTTCCGTTAGTTACAATAATCATATAAATGCATCTCTGTATTACAAATTAGAAGATTCAGAGCGACTGCCCTTCCAATGTCTGTGGCTAATGTATCTGGAGAGTCCATTCAGTTTATATGTTGACAAACGTTTCCGTCTGTAATCGGTGTGATTATGGGATCTTTTCCTTTAGATATACAGCACTGTGCAAACGTTTTAGGCAGGTGAAAAAAATGCTGTAAACAAAGAATGCTTTCAAAAAAGTGTTAATCTTTTATTTTCTTCAATCAACAAAATGCAGTGAATGAACAAAAGAGAAATCTAAATCAAATCAATATTTGGTGTGACCACCCTTTGCCTTCAAAACAGCATCAATTCTTCCAGGTACACTTGCACACAGTTTTTGAAGGAAGTCAGCTGGAGGACATCTTGGAGAACTAACCGCAGATCTTCTGTGGATGTAGCTTCCTCACATCCTTCTGTCTTCATGTAGTGCCAGACACACTCGATGATGTTGAGATCAGGGCTCTGTGGGGCCAAACCATCACTACCAGTACTTCTTGTTCTTCTTTATGCTGATGATGGTTCTTGATGACTTTGGCTGTATGTTTGGGGTCGTTGTCCAGCTGCAGAATACATTTGAAGCCAATAAACAATCATTTATATTTCTGAAAGCATTCTTTGTTTACAGCATTTTTTCACACCTACCTAAAACCTTGGCACAGTACTGTATGCTGCCAACAACCTCTATCTATTCCTCTTTTGTGGGGAGGTCTGGTTGTAACAAGTGTCTGGTTAGAGCTTTCCTACCAGCTGATATCAGGACACCAAATAAAATACTCAGTCAAAATATACATTTCTATTTAAATGAAAATTGGTGTTTCCCAATAAAAAGACATTGAACTGGAACGGTATGTTATTTGTTGTTGTTGTTATATGATTTCCACAGAGCCTCCAACACTCGGACTTCTCTGTTGAAATGTGAACTTTCTGCTTTGGAGTAATAAAAAAAATCTTATTAGGCATTTCCACCCAAATTCTCTCCATGTATAAGAATTTACAGCAGCTAGACTATTCCTCTTTTGAGATTACAAAATTTCTTTCATTTTCCCATTTATGCTTTATGTTTTCTTTGGATTAAGTTGGGTTTTTTTGTATAAACTTGATATAATGCCCCTGTTCTAAAGGGAGTATGTTACTCTTAACATTTCTTTAATCGCTAAGTCATCATTATGCATGTGGTTTTTATAGTTTGGTCAAAGTAGTAGCGTAGCTGAAGATATCTGTAGAAATTTTGCTTGGAGGGCTTGTAAGTTTTTCAGGGTCGATTTATCTGTTAAAGAATACTCTTTGAAATCCAGGTATTAAATCTGCTATCCATCTAGTTAGGTTTAACATCTGGGTCATGTGCACACTATTTAAATACCTTCACTTTATCCTGTAGGTTATATTCTTCTCTGACTAAGTTCCACATCTTGATGTAGCTGTTTTTATAGACAGGTTTCCACCATGTGGCTTCAGCAAACCACACAGCATTTCAGACGCTGTGCTTTTTGTCTGCTCTGTCCAACTTTTTACAAGCACTTGACAGGTTTTGAAAACCTTGTCTGCTGTACCAGCCCACAGTTATGTAACTTTGCAAGATCTCACTTCACTTTTTTCCCCCCTAAAGTTCCTGACAGTATGTGTCTCCTGCAGTCATAAAACAAGCTATAATAATCTTCTCACTTCAAAATAGGCTTTTCTGGCTAAAAAATGTTCTTGAGAGAGGATGCTGGAGCTGGACGAGCTGCACGAGAACTGGTAGAAAGTTTCACTGCATTTCCAGGATTAATTCCACCTGTACAGGTGCCTTATTGAATTTAAAGTGGTTTACAGGAGATTCCTGATTCGTCCTGTGGAAGTTGCACTTTATTCTCAGCAGAACCAACTCCCACAAATTTATGTTGTCAAAAGTTTGATTCTTTCTGATCATTTTTAACACATTTCTGGGTTTTTGAAGTCTGTCATATTCGCACAACCTATGTGCCTTAAAGCTGTCTTTGGTGTGTTTCTACTATGGTAAAGCAGGGTTATGAAATACCAAGCTGACTTTACTGTCTGGAGTGATCTGCTCTGTGAAACTTCCATCAAAGCTGTGAACCCATGTATTTTTAGTGGAGAAGAGTGGCGATCCATTTTTGTGAGTCTTCTGAAGTATGCTGTGGCACATGGTGGGCACACATCAGCTTCAGTGGACACAGCACTATCTGGCACAGCTATCCCTGCTGGACTTCTAGTTACATCATTACTTTGAGAGGGGAAAAGTCATATAAAGAGTCCAAGTTCTGCAGAGTTGCTGTGTCTCAATAATTTTTAAAAACTGAATTTTGCACATCTGCATATTATAGTGTTGACAATATCATTTTTATGCATCGCTCATAACTCCATGGTTATGCATCATTTTATCTTTACTTTTTTTTACATCTGTTTAACGATGTAAATATTGTTGTCCATGTTTTACCCTAGTGTTGTTGTAGTAGGTGTACAAGGTGTACAAGATTTTTTTTAAATTTTTTTTTAGAGTATAATTGGCTTTCACATGACCCCTTTGCCGCTTTCCCAGTGGGGAATGTGATTCGAGCCAATCACTCACCATTGTCAGAGGCAGTGTTTGTAGCCTGCAGGGCCCCATGCTCACAAATCTAATCTAGCCATTTAAATGGAGCTTTGCTCTATGCTCCCAGCACATACTGCGTCACAACTGTGTAATTGTCTGGATCTTCTCACACGATAATTATGCCTCATTTTGCAGAGGCTTGAACAAAGACAAAAACCAGAACGTACTGAAAAAGGAGTGGTAGTTCTGTGCAGGACTTTGAATGTTTTAAAAAGGTTTTGTCCTCTCTTTTAAATGATTTTGATTTTTATCAAACTCCAGACAAACTTGCCGATAGTTCTTAAATGTTTCATATCTTCTGCTAAAATGCCACCATATAATATTTACCTGACTTTAAACAAATTGTCAGATACAGCAGATCAATCTGAGCTGAAAACTTTTTCCTGTAAATGTGTTTGAGCTAACAGCTGACCCTTTACCTCTGCTCTGATTCGACCACAGCGGAGAACCCCTCGGTGTGCTCGGAGGCTCGCTTTAAGTGTCGAAATGGCCGTTGTGTGGACCGCAGCTTCTTGTGTAATGGACAGGACAACTGTCAGGACAACAGTGATGAGGAGATTTGCTTGACTACAGCAGGTAATGTTTTTTTTTATTATTTAATTAAATTTTTTACTAAATAGAACATCTACTGTGGCATGGAGACATACACACAGGATTATCTGTTTATTCAGCTTCAGCACACACCTTTCCTGGTAAAATACAATAAAGCATGATTTGTTTCTGTAAGCACATGAAAATGAAACAGCTTCGGCAAAAAAATGTGAAATTAGAAACATCTAAGAATATCAAACAGTTATAGATTCCATACAGATGTATGATGTATACACAGTGCTACATATAATATTTACGCACGTTCGAAGCTCATCTATAATATATATGTATATGTTTCATGTTCATTATGGATGCTTTTTTGGATTGCAATGTGCAAACGTGTGAACTGCATCTAAGATATGCAAGCACCAGGTTTATTTAATTATCTTATGAACTGCACATGAATCAAATAATAGAAATGTCAAAAATCAAATGATAGCAGCAAACAAATACCAATCAATCTTACACATACCATAATTACCCAGACTAATTATGTGCTATTTATAATAACCTTTTAGAGTGATGCAGAGATAAAAACCCTGTGTCCTGTTGCAGATTTGTTATATGGAAAGTGGAGCTGCACAAGAATTTAAACGTAATCTTGCGTCAGATAATTATTGCAAAGTGGAAAAACAGTATTTAGGCTTTCTGCTTAATTAAAAAATAATCCTATTTAAGCAGCTTAATAGTTCACAAAGTTGTATATTGAGAATATATCGAAGTATCTAAAGTAAATGTACCTCATTATGTGCAGTAACACTTGTTGGATAATAATTACTGATTTATTGATGTGTTTATCTCTTTAATGTTGAAGCTGTTGAAGATTTTAATAACCTTTATATTGCATGGGAGCTTGAACTATAATATTGCAATTAATCTGCAAAATAATAAGTAACTACAACTTTAAAATAAGTATTGTGGACTACAAAGTATATTATTCGCATCAACGTTATAATGGAGTGAAAGCAGAAAGCAGCATAGCATGAAAGTACTTAAATAAAGTACATTAAAGGTGTAATCTTTTGCTGTTGTGGCTTTTAAAGAGTAAATGTAGTCCAACGGCTTTGGTTCGGGATGTGCACTGGAGGAGTCAATCGTATACTGAGGGGGGTTGATGCCACCCCATTTCCCCCCTTTGGAAACACCCCTGCATCCATGCACGTATCAATTTCAATACATTGTTTCATTGAATACATTCCATCACATTAACGCATGGATGCACACATGCTTACAACTGTGCATGTGTTTCTTTCCTGCAGTTGTTCAGCTCAGTAAAAGCCACGACTTTTTTGGAGAAAACCTTAATATCATTAACACAAGAGTGAGACACACTTTATTTCAGCCTTTCTCTCTCGGTCTTACTCCACCAATACTAATCTCATTAAAGTTGGTCCTTCATGAAAAAAAGCAATTATTAATCTTAATAATTTTTTTCTGTATGCAAGACTAATTCCAAGCACATTTCTGCCTTATTAGAAATATTGGCAGTAAACTTTGCAGCAGATTTCCAAACACGCGGAAGCTTGTAGATTCGCTGTTAAACTGGATAGCAGAGCTGCAGTGTTTAGTCACTCAATATGTCATAAAATAGGATGTTTTGGAGACATCGCTTAAGAGATATTCTGCAGTCTGTGCTTTATAACAAAACCACTGACAGATTAAGCTTTATGCCAAAGAAGACATAAGCTGCTGTGATTTTATTCCCACAACACTGGAAAAAAAAACCCTCACTGTGCCTTTATTTAACAGAGAGACACACACCACAGCATCGTTAGTGTAATGTTTGATGGCAATGTGTCGACTTGTAGTGTAATTCAGGTAGTAGCAGGATGATCCCTGATAGTGAGAATGATGCCTTCTGGTACAGCATGCCTTATTCACTGTCAGGTAGCACTTATATCTGGCATTCTTATTTTCCTGGCACAACAGCCAGCTACTGTCAACACCTCACTTGTTCTTCCACTGGCAAGCCTGTGATTTCTGCCAGCAGTCTAATCCTGATGCACGTATAACTACCGGAAACCCAGTGTGGACCTGCTGTCAGGTGTTCTTTCATGTTTTTTAAAAATAAATAAATAAATCAGTATATAACTGTCCTGACAGGATGCTGTTGTCATATTGATTTATACTTTGAGAACAAAAGTCTGTCAAAAGTAACACAAACAAAAACAAGCTAAGTGGAAAGTTAAAACTATCTGCATCTATAGCCCACTACACACTCCTGTTATTACCAGGACTGAGTCAGGCAGAAACTTGATTGAAACTCAAGAGGCAAAACATGTCTACTAAACAGGGAGGAGCACTGCAGCAGTCGCACAGCAGCCATCAAAAAGTTTTGTCCAGCTTTTCCTCGACTGCCACTGCTGACAAAGTACAAGCCGTAGCTGCTGAAGCTAATTATTCTGCCCAATTTTCCTTCAAAAACTATTATTTTCAAGTCAAAGTTAATAAGCTGGAATTGGTCAACTTTTTTCCCACTTTTGTGAAGCCGAATTAATGAACGCATTACTATTATTTCTTCTTGCTTGTGTTATGAAAGAGACAGAGCGAAAAGGCAGTCTATCTGTAATTACAAGCCCGTCCTCCACAACTCAATGCAAAGGCGCAGAATGCTGAATAGCACTGTATTATGGTGCAGAAATATTGATCGATATCTGTGTCCACTGCACTCCATTTCCTTGTTGACAAGTGAACAATACCAACTTCACTACTTGCTGGAAGAATCCTGCTGGCTGTAGCTTTGGCATCTGAAGCATTAGACCTCAGAAAGCATTACTTCACACTGTATGGAGAGTTGCAGTGATCAAACAGAAAACCTAATGGTAGATGATTTTTTTTGTTTGTTTGTTTCCAAATGCATTAGAAAGCATTAATCTTTTACAGCTCTGTTACATTATGTCATAAAATGTCCAACTGCATCAATATGGGCTCAGCAAAGATCTATCAAGTGATACATGAGTGGGAATTTTGATGGTCCTGAGTGCAATTATTTGGCTCCATTAACTACAGAGAGAAAGTGTTCTGCCTAGAAGCAATTCTATTATAACTGCTGCAATGGTTGACGGAGTGGTTTCTCAAAATGCATCTACCTCTAAACTGTCTGCAGGTGATGGAGTGCCAAGTTTTACCCTTTCCTTATCGCAGAAAACTCCGCCCAAAAAGCTTACATTTTCAGCTATCTAGTTTGCGAGTTTTTGGATTTCACAGAAATGTGTCTGCGCACCAACTTCTAACCTAAGTCTGTTTGGGTATGTTGTTGTATTCCCTCAAGACTTTGTGCCAGCACAGGTTTTATGGTAATATTTGTGCGCATGGAGAGCAAATAATCTAAATGTTCTCTTGCTCATATTTGCTCCTTGAGGCTTGTGTGCTGTAGCATTACGTAAAGTGTAAGTGCTAAAAAGTTGTGAGCTCTTCTTCTTTTGACCCCAGAAAAGGATCAAGGAAGATCAGTTCCATTTTTCGCACACTACTTCGGAAGGAGTGAAAGTATCGCTGTGGTTTGACTCTTGGGATCTATTTCCCATTCGCACACAGACATTCACAATCAATTCATCACTTTAGAGATTACATTTTGTTGTATTATTGTATTAATTTCGTGCAGATTTGCTCGACCCAAAATCATAATCTTCTGCTTGTCTAACCTTAGCTTAACAAAATCCTAACCTTGTGTCTGATAGTCAATCTATTTATGTAAATGCTTTCAGTTTCTATAAGGAAGCCCCGACCCCATAATGTGACTATGTAAACACATTTAGGTCCCCACAACAAGAGGATTGCTTGGCCCACACACTCACTTTCACCTTACATTCAACTCTGACTTTGCCTCTCTTTATAATAAGCAAAGACCTGGAGGTGACTGATAAGGCATGCAATATCAGCTCTCAGCCGCTCGACCATACCGTCACCCTCCTCACTCCATCCTCTTCCTCGCTTCCACTGTTCAACCACTCTTTCTCCTTATTCATAATTACTCGCTTCAGTGTCTCTACACTTGGTTCTTCTATGTGAATGAGTGTAGTGAGAGATCACCTCCCAAGTCTGTCAGTGGATAGCACGTGATGGCATTTACCTGCTAGGATTTGGTTATCCTGCCCTGGAGGGGTCAGGCAATGAAATCTACAAAGGCAGCATCATCCTCTCGGCTTTGTTATGCCTCCAGTGTTTTTAGTTCTCATCCGAGTGATTTTAAACTATGTAGCGCAGTTAGGCACTAACAGAGCAGAGCACAGAGCTGCTTTTACTGTTTAATGTTTTATTGGATAGGTAATTGATTTTTCAAATAGCAGAAAGGTGCCAAAGTGGCAGACAATACACAATTCCTATAAATGCATTTGTGCAATCATCGCACAGTGAGATAGGAGGAGTGGGATGGGTCTACTGTAATGGATATCAGAGATAAAGAAATTGAAAGGGGCACCACATAAACATAATATAGTGAACCAGAAATGGAGTCGCAGGAAGCAATGAATAGCAATGGGGAGGAAGATGGAGGTAAGCAAAGAGAGACTGGCGATTTGGCAGAGAAAAGAAGGGATTTGGATAAAAGTGAGTGAGGGGTAGCGATAAGCTCGAGAGGATGAGAGCAGCATCTATCACGTCGGGCCCTGAGGCCGACCGGTACAACTCTGGAAACAGAAATGACTTGAAAGCTGGTTTTCCACAGCCGAGCTTCGCTTTGCTCTCCCCAGTCCTCCCTTCTTCTTACAGCAGAGGATAGAGTGCAGTCAATGTTTGTGCATGTTTGCATCTGAAACAAGCTTTTATTAAAACACTGCTGCAGGGCATACAGGACATACAGGTCCAGATGTTGGGGGAGCCCTTACTGAGAACAAGAGAGCCTCTCTGCATATCCAAGAGAGCATGTGCATGAGTGGATAAGCACATACACAGAGCCACAGTGTGTCAGAAGCTGGTTGTTCTGCATATTTGATGTGAAAAATAATGCTGTCAGGACACATAAAACTTTCTGAAGGTCGCAGAACTTGACAAGTTAAAGGACTCAGAACAAAAGTGATGAGCACAGCTCCATTCACTGCAGCTGACCCGCTTTAAAAACTGGAGATTCCCCTTAGAGGTTTTTAAGAAAAGCAGTCGAAACACTCACATCAGCGTCGTTACACGTTAATTAACACAAGTAGACAGAGTATCAGATGGCGTGGAGACTGTCGAAAAGTGCGATAATGATTAAAACTCACACCTCCCCCATCTCAAAGACAATTCATCTTGTCCTTTTTTAATTAAGTTTAGAAGCGAGAAACAGGGAGGGGAAATGATGTAAAGGTGGGAACAGAAGGGCCAGGGGATGATTTGAGGGCTTCAAAAACCTCTCAGCTGGCTTTGTGCATTTCTGAAGATAAGGCATGCTTTGTAGAGTCACAGCCATCAAAGAATTGTGTTTTCTTTTCTTGTTGTGTTTTCATACACAAAAACTGTGTGAAGCATGCAGAAGCAAAGCTCTAAAACCCTGCATTAAGTTTAGCATAAGCTTTCAAATTTGCATGAGTAAGATTTATGCCCTCTCTGCTGCCTCTCCCCTAGACTACATTTGTTTTAATATCAGGGCAATAATTGGGCAAATAATAAATCTTTAAACTCTTGAAGACTGCACAAACACTGTGAAAGCCTCACAACAGTAATTGAGTTCCTTCTTTGAACAAAAGGTGTGACATCGGGTCTGAATACCGAAACTCTATAAATGTGTTGGCATTCAGATTGCGTCATAGAATACATTGACATTGTTTGCAAGATAGAGCCAGTTACATGTGCATTGCAATTGTAGCTATTTATAGTATTTTTGACACAAGTGTGTCTTGCATCATCGTTAAAATTAGGGGATTACACCCAAGGGTAGACCTTTGTTTATTGTGTGTCGTATAGTATACTTATTTGTTCAGACCCCAGTAGAAACGAGCAATAAATAAGCCGACTGAATATGTCTCATTAAAAACACTGTGCAGCTTGTGCAGGGACCTGAAAACTGCACTGTCCTAATATACATGTTTTTCATCATTATGGTCTTTACTAATGTCTCCTTAGGAGGAATCATTGGCTGCAGGTCCCCAGAGAGCTGTCAGTCAGAGTGAGACACTGGGCACCGAGCTGACGTGCAACATTAATCTGCTACATGAGTACACTGTCAAAACATTGGCAGCTAGCATCACCCTTGACCCTGACTGGTTTGATGAAAATTAGCCCACCCATTAAACACGATCCAAGATCTGGAAAAATGAAACTGAATCACAGCTTTTTTTTAGATAACTCGACTGTGTTTAATTAAATCTGCCAGTTTCTTTTGCACATTTCGATAAGCCTCTCAGTGGGAATCACTTGTTTTCAGTGCTTGTCAGAGGAATTTGGTGTATTCCAAAAACGCCTGTCCAACTAAAACACTAATATGCTAAAAAAGCTTCATTTTGGCCACCACAGGCACATGTCCACAAACCCTTTTCAATCCACACCGGCAGTACAATAAGCAGTTTTAACCTTCTAGCTGGTATAGTGAGCACGCTCTCTGAGAAGTCAAATCCCTCATTTTAAACTCCAGGGATGCTCCCCTCCCACAGAGAGTAATCTGCAGCTTTCTATTTGTTATATCCTCCTAAGGCTGTGTAAGAACTTCTAGATAGATCCACTAGCGCTGCATCTGCTATTTTGCATAAGCACTGTGTATTCAACAACCTGTCTTCACAGCCTTGTCATTTACTGGGCCAATAAACACCAGCAATTCAAATAGGGCTGTATATACAGTGACTGTGTTCTGACACTTAGCAGTAACTCCAGCCTCCCCAATAACAGCGCCTGTAAATTAGACAGTAATATATAGTGTCAGCCTGATATATAAAGAACAAAGAATGGCAGAGTGATTAAAAGTCCCTGAGCCTCTATTCACTATTGGTATCCTTTTAGTCTGCTAATAGCTTCTCAAACAGCTACATCCTCCCCCCACTGACTGCTGCTTGACTTTGGCCCCAAATAATATAGGCGCTATAGATTAAAATGAAAAGTTAGTCCATGGTCATTTTTTGTGGTAGAGACGTATATGACGCTGAGATGTTGGTCTGTTCGTGCCCTTCATCAGCAGAGCTCAGAGAGCCGGCGGAGATAGAAAGGTGTGGGAGGGAGCATGAAATAGTGTAGGGGAATATAATGGCAGTAGACTGAGGTGTGGGAGTGGAATGTAATAGTGCCAGTTCATCAGAGCCAACGCACACTTGACAGGCACAAATAGGAGAGGTTGCACATGTCACCGCCCATGGTTTTCAGCTTTGGAAAAGTTTCAGGGTTTTGCTTTTGGTAGCTTAAAGTGATCACAAAGCAATACTAAGAGACTCTCAGCTCTTGGTCTGCAAGAAAGGAAGGCCAAGCAGTTGGCAAGATGCTGTTAGTTTGATCCTGCCACCAACAAGCTAAGGCAATGCAGCTTCCTGTTTCCTTGTTTTTTTTAAGTCTGTCTGGATGTTGTAATAGTCGGAGTTTTGTTTTGTGGAACTGAATAAAAATAGTTTGTGTTTATATGCAGTCGTGTGCATTCTATTTAAAGCATGTGCTTTTATTTTATTTTAAACTGAAAGTATATGCTTTTGTTTCATCGTTTTGGCATCCATTCCCACCCTCTCCCTCTCACCAAGGCTAACTGTCAGTTCCAGGCTTCTGTTGCTTAAGGGCCTCGTTGCCATTGCACGGGGGGGTCACTCCCGGGACCAGAGTCTGTATGAATCATCCCTGTCCTTGAATCAGGATCAGTCAAGCGTCGCTGTTCAGGCTGCTGTAAATTAGCAACCTTTCCCTCCTAAACCAATCCTTATTCTGTAACCATGGTGATGCCGGTCAAGTGATGACCTGCAACCACTGAGTAGTGGAGGAATTTCACTCTGAACAAAAGCTCTACTGTTGGTGTTTGGTGGAGCTGTACTTTTTCATCTAATTTTGCAATACAATGAACCAAAAGTGTAAAAAAAAAAAAAAACAGAGTTGGACATTAGTGAATCTGCGAATATTCAAGAAACTAAGACAGTGCAGCCAACGAGGATCTGTGTGTTTTTCAGACATTTTATTATATATTAAATTAAAATGGTATCAGACGGTATATATAAACATTAATACGTATTCATGTGCTGTTTTTTTCTTGGAATTAATGTGATCCAGCGAAGGGCATTTCCAAGGACTTATTGGTAACATACCAAATCATTTGCACAGATTAGCAGAGAAAGAGCATAATAGGATGCAGCCAAACAGGAAAAGAGGTAGAGTGTCAGTAATGGGAATAAACTGCCTGATGTAGAGGAAGTAGATGTCAGGAAAGTAGACTATGTGTATGACACGTATAGAACTACAGTAGCCTTTGTAACATCACATATTAGTTTGGAAACTTCTATTTTGAATGCTTCTTCTTTTAATTGCTGTTGGTTATTTTCCAGAGAAGTGCACTCTACTGATTAACATTTAACGTGAGGGCTAAGGGTATTCGTGTTCCTCTGTTGAGCAGTGCAGAAGCTGGCACTGGGATTGATGGATATGTCTTGGTGTGATTTATGAGGATGACTTTCTAGTTCAGATGTCTTACACAGGAGATGAATTTTATTTTCTTTCTTTTTGTACGAGAGTTGATTTTGACAAAGTAGTAGGTAGAGATCAAAATGACCTAAGTCTGTAATTGGAGTCCTAATACACGAAGTTTGTTCTTGTCTGTGCATGTGTTGTCTGACTGCATGGGATGCGTCGCTTTACTTTTATATTGGATGTGGTTTGCATGAAAGTAAAGGAGAAAATCCAACCCATCTATGCCTTCTTCTGATTTGAATTTGAATTTTTTATATATTTGAACATTTGAATTAATGGTTGCTAATTATATATCAGATGAATTATTTTACCAATAGATTTTAAGTGTATGTGAGGATGCTACTCTTCTATAAAAGTGTCCTGGCTTGATGAGTCAAAAGAAAGTCCAGGGTTTTTGTTAAGGACACAAGTGTTAAGTCCCTCGTAGAGCCGGATCGATGGCTGATGTACAATGGCCAAAAGACTTGGAATAGTGGCGAGTGACCGAATACTGAAAAAATACTTAAGTGACACCATAAAATGTAAAATACCCAAAAGGGACAAAAACCAAGCTAATTTGCGTGCTGATTTATGCTTCAACGAGCATCACATTTACATTACAGTAAGTTAAACCTGGCCTCAACTGCCAGATTTCCCTGCTTCAGCGACACTTGGCTTGAAATCCGTGCCCCTTTCCTGTATGGCCCCTCACGCTCAAAGACTGGCTGACAGCACAATGAAAAGTATGCGGTGCTTCAATGAGGCCTGCTCTTTTCCTCTCCATCTCTGCATATGAATCATTTAAGTAATTTACAGTACCTTTCACAGTACACTAGCTTTTTTTTTTCTAGAAAATATACCTGCCTAGTCTGCAAACTTTTTTTTTTTGTGTGCAATATGGCATCAAAGAAAAAGTCCAAGAGGTGTTGAAGCTGAACTAATGCTAAATGGTGAATGCTCATTTGTCATTTTGCTCAAGTCCTCAATAGCTGTAAAGTGGTGGCAGATAATTTCACTACTTCTTTGGGAAACTTTAAACATTATTAACGAAGTCCCTAATAAGTTCACTGTGCAGCAGAGAGAACTTAAAAGGAAAATATAATCACTTCTTGTTTTTGAGTTTGCTTAGAAATGTTCCCTGCACTTTATTTCTCTATTCATCCTTTTGTGGCCGAGTAAAAACGCTGTTCTAACATTTCAGAACTGCATTCATTTGAATTAAAAATGGAGAAAAGGATAAGACTTTAGCAAAGAGGCGGACTGAATAGGATTTCAGTCATTTGGATATAACTTTGATGAATTTTGGGAAAAAAAATGTCAAGATTGTTGTGTGTCTAGAGCTCAATTTAATTTCCCCGGCACAACCATATTTCTCTAGGCATGTCTAATGCACTCATCCATAAGTAGCAGAGCCTCTTAGTAACATTACAGGTTTAGTCTGTGGGAGTGAATCATTGGGGGATCCTCACAGATCTATAGGGCTGAAAAAGCCTTGGTAAAGTTAAATAAAGTATGAACTGAACTATAAATCGGAGCAGGCAAACCTCCAGCAGCTGTCAATTTTCCAGTCATTATTTAGGTTCTGAACACTCTGATGCCTTACCATGATTCTCTGATGTGCATTTATTTATTGTTTAGTGAGACAGTCACGGATCGAGTGTTAATTACTAAGTGGCAGCATTATCCGGTTTGCAGCTATCACAAATACACAGACAGGGCATTATTGAGTGACGAATTGGGGCCAGCTAGCTCTCACTGTAATTAATGGGCTGGGTTATTTCCTGTAAATGCATTTTCTGCCAGCACTGTAAAAGCGCATTGTCTCATGATATGGTTGTGCTTAAGGCGCTGCTGAAATGACACAGGGCCTCAACAGTTACTAAGGTGTGATGGGCTGCAGATGTGTGTTTGGGGGGTGATATAGCAAAGGATGCAGTGATGTAAGTGCTCGAATGCGTGTTTGGTTTGAATGCCTTTGTTGGGGAAATGCGAAATGAAAGGGCGAGGGCTTAAGTGGAACGAGGGAAAAGAAGAGTGCCCTGGAGAGAAAGAAAAGAGGGATTGCATGTCAGTGTGAGAAATAGAAATGTGAGAGGATGGTGAGGGGAGGCGAGGGGGTAGAATATGGCATGGAGGGGGGGGGAAGCAAAACGTGTGAAGACGATGAAGCGGAAGAGAAGGAAAGCATAGGGAAGGAGAGAGTGATACAGGGTTGGAGGGGAGCTGATGGAGATGAGGGATTTGGGAGAGTGGCAAAGCCATTTGGGGGGGGGGGGGGGGGGGGAGATAAAACCCTCTGGATTCATTGTATGAAGAGACAAGGAATCATGCAGAAGGACAGAGAAGCAGAGGGAAGTGGAAACCGTAAATGGGGAAAGGGCCCGTGGGTGCTAGTAGAAAGAGAAAAAACATCAGGGAGTGTTAAGAAAGGAACTGACTGGAAAAGATTAGAAAGAAAGTAGGAAACAAGATATCTGCAGGAAGGGGAACAAGCAGACAGAAACCTGAGAGACAGGTGCAGGAAGTAAAGGTAAAAGCAGAACAGAGAGAGGCGCGGGGGAAAGGGAAACGACTAAGTCAGGTGAGCGGATTGAAGACGAGCATGAGTGGTGAGGAGGGAATGAAACAAAGCGGGGTCGAAAGAGGAGAAAAAAGACTCAGGAAAGGATTGAAACGGTAAAGAGAATGGCGTTTCAATGATGACAGGAGAGTTAGAGAAGGAGAGAAATGGAGAACATTTTCAAATGGGTCATATTTGAATCAGAGGGCTTGGATTAGTCTCTGTATGCAACATTGGTCTCATTTATGGTAATTACTGAGATTCTGAACCATTTTCTTTTTGTTATTGTTATCTAGCCACTTTTTCTGACTCATCCTGCTCATGTGCCATTAGTCTCCCATCCACTTCAAGTCTATAGCATTTGGCTCCCATCTCCGCTCTTTTCACATAACGTGTTTTTACAGTTTCACTTCCTCCTGCCCAGTGTCTTGACTCTACTCATCACAGGCTTTCTCCCCTCCTCTAATCTCTGCTCTGCCCTCCCCTGGCAGTCTGTGGTCACTTTGTTAAGATGCACAAGGCTTAAATTGAATGCTCGAGATCATAATGCTTCTTGGTTCCTGCTGTGTTTTTTATGTTTTTATCATCCTAACATCCAACTTCGTATTTTTTTTCTGTCTTCCACCCTCTCACACACACATTTTTTTTCTCTTTGTGTTGTTCTCATTGTTTTATGTTGCCATAAGGCCACCCAAAGGGCAGAGCCATAAACATCCTATGCTGGAGTTTAAGACAGCCTGGATACAGGGACAGAAAAGGAGCAACACATATAGTGAATTATAGTGACAGATTGTTTTGTTGTCTTGCACGTTTGGTCATTCTTCTAAGCAGCTATTCTTGATAGAAGCAATGTGTAAAAAAGTGAACATAAGTGTGCCTGCTGGATATATACATGCAAATCTGTGTGCATTCTGAGTGAGTAGATTAAAGGTATTTATGGCTTATTACAATAATGGAAATGGGTCAGAAGAGGAGAGCCATGGGGTCAGAGTAGCCATCTGGACACAAGCTGCAGTCTGATCAACCTCAGCCTTGTCAGCTGGATAGATGTATTTACTTTCCTGGAATGTTTTATAGGTGATATTTTAAGTGTTGTCAGTGTAAAAGAACTGACGATTATAATCCGTTATAAAACAGAACAGTACAATACAGAGAGAGTTTCTTTTGACTGTTTTGTGGGTGGTGTGGGTGTGGTGAATCTAAATTGAACACGTGTGTGAATGTGAGTGCGGATGGTTGTCCGCCTCACTGTGTTTGCCTTGAGACAGACTGGCGATCTCTCCAGGGTGCACCCCGCCTTTTTGGTACTTGGGAAAGGCTCCAGCCTCCCTGTGACCCTGATAAGGATAAGAGGATGGATGAATGCATGTTTTGCTTTTTTAACATTCCCGCCGACTGATATTTCAGTGTGGCAGACTTTAGTAGCTATTTATCCTGTTTATCCGCATTTATAATGACCAGTGAATGAAATTTTTAAAAGGTAAAGAAAAAGTGGGAGAAACACCCTTCAGCCATGTTATGAGTGTGGAGATTCACTCAACATCACTGGCAGCACATGTTTGGAACTCAACAAACAAGCATGTAAATGAGTAACTGATGACTTATTGTAACAAGTTAGTCCCTATACTTTTAACTTGTACGTGGGGAAGTGAGTGTATGAGGAGTGTATGTAACTCTCTGTACATGGGTAAGTACAGTATGTGTTTGTGAATGCTGTGATCCACTAGGAATATAGGGATTTGAAGTAAGTAGGCACTTCAGTTGTTTGTAGATTGAGGTTATAGTGTTGCAGTATTGCATTTTACAACACTATCATGCTGGATAAGTACTGAACATAACACAGCCACATAATACAAGTGGCTGCTTATGCCTGGGATTACCCGAATATTTACCAGAGTTGGACTTTTGCCCCCTATGAGAAATTTGCAGATCACTTCCATCATGATGTGTTTGTTCCAAAAGGAGCCTCACTTAAATCTTTTAATTACAAAGAACTATTTCTTCTTCTCCGAACCATGAGATTGTTTCATTGTGAAAAATATCTGCCTTTAAAAGGTTTATATGAGATGAAAAACCACACACTTGGTCTTGTGCTAATGTTGAACTCTTATTGCCACTAACGAGGATCTCAAAGGAGCTATAGTGTGTGGTTATTTACTTTTTTAATTATGAAACTCTTTCTATACACCTTTGCTTTCCATGCACTGTGCTGCAGGCAATTTCCTAGTATACTATCCACAGTAGATGTCAATGTTTAGACCAACTGAGTGCATTCCTGAGGGGATGGCTTTCGAGTGATGTTTTATAGTTGCTAGCCTAGTTTCTCAAAGCAGTTTCTTCCATCTCTGTCAGTCTACTGGGATACATTTTAGCAGTGTTAGCATAGAAATATCTCAAGCCTATGATATTCTTTGATTTCTATTGTTTGTAAGGTTTTTTTTCCTCATAAGTCTCTTGAAACAAACCTCTTCCCACTAGCAGGAATTCATTTCCATGCAGAAGCAAATATATTGTTAATTTACCTTTTGGCAATCGCTGTTATGTTTTGGGGTTTTTTTAATTCACATTACACCCAGTCGTTTTTAATGATAGAAATTCTGCACCTGCCTATATACCAGCTTTAATTTCATTTGTGTGTTCTGTTTTATCTTTTTTTTTTATCTCTAAAAACTTTAATGCAATGCAAGTAATACAAAATCCACATGCAAAATGGAAATTAAACTAATTATTGTTGGAAAAAGGCTGAATGAAATTAGTGAGACGGCTTGAGGGAGATGTTGAACGTGGCAAAACAGCACAGTACAAAATATTCAGGAAAACACATTTGCTTTGTGAAGTGGCATTAATATTCCAAAGTATCAAACTGATTGACGCCTGCCCGTACACATTTGAAGTTATTTTTAGTGGACAGACAGACAAGTGCGTCAGCGCTACATAGCTTTAGCATGCAGTAAGGAATTGCGACACAGCTGTAGTCATGTTTGTATCTGCACAACTGTGCCTCAGCACACAAGCAATCCACAACATGCTTCACGATCACCCTGCCTAACCATATCATATGACTCCCTCAGGCTATGGATGATGCAAAGCTCAAAGCTGCATTATTAATTTGATGCGCATAACATAGACTCTGTTGCACAGTGCGCGACAGCTTGATGTGTGGTCTGCCTCAGCTGCGGTTGTGTGAGAGAGAGATGCCATTTATATGTTGTAGAATAAGTGTGTGCGGGTCTTGCTGAGAATAAGGTGTATAAAAGATTAGCAGAAAATCCGCATCCATGAAAACGGAATTTATGATATTTAACGGAGTTAGAAGTTAGCAGGAAGTTAGAAGCTAGCTTCTATCTAAATACAATATAGCATGTCCTGACTGCGGGGTTTTGGAAACAAAATAAAACGTACAGCTCTGCTATCACTTCCAACATGAATGAAGACAGAAAGCTAAACAGCAGTGACGTTTGCAGGGTTACTGAAGTTTGGCTAGCTGGTATATAATGATGTGCTACGTGACCGCTAGCGACACAGCTATGTTAGCATAATATAAACAAGCTAACTTTTTTTCCCCTCGATAAAAGTTAACGTGAGTGTTCTCGGTGGTCAGGAACAAATGTATTCGCATGGATGTGTCAGTGCACAAATGGGGATCAATAACGTTGGAAATGATGCTCCTGTGTGTGTGTGTGTTAACATATTTGCCTGGCGGTTGTTGCTGTAGGTTAATGTGGTTGTCTAACTCACTTGAGGCTCTTGCTGAGAATAAGGTGTATAAAAGATTAGCAGGCCTAAAGACATGAAGTCGAATTGTATGATATGGACTGGGAAACGTGTAAGGGATATCTTCATAGCCATGTTTAAGGGAGAGAATCAAATGAAATACACATGGGTCTTTTCATGAGCTAGCAAAAGAAAGAATCTTGTCAAAGCAGATGGACAAAAACGTGGGAAAGAATTGGCAAAAGACGTTAAATAAAATCTCCTTTTCACTTACAAACGTTAAACTCACACTGAGTTCTCCTGCTTCAGTTTAGTCAATAAGCCACAGGGCTTTTGTGCATGCTTACATATACTGTATAATGGACTGCATAATTCATTTTATAAGGATTGATTTTAATGAGCTGTGAGGTGGATTTTTTTTGTTTTCTTATTTTCTGTTTTCTTTTTTAAATGAAGCCATAGTGTCGTAATTAGTCAGCATAGGAGGTTACACGGAACACCGTTCAGCGTGTCTTCACAACTGATCGACCACTGCTTTCAGTTTTCTTTGTTCTTAAAGAAGATGTCAGTCAGCTATTTCCAACTGTGCTTTTTGCTTGATATTCAAAAACATGCAAATGGGTGTGCAGGGAAAGAAAAGAGGAACGAGTGAGGGAGAGCGAGGCAGGAAAAACTAAGATGCAATAATAGATAGGGACTGTGCAAAAACCACACGGAGATGGTGACATACTTAGCGCATATTCTAGTGAGACAAATCAAATTTCTGTTGGGATTTTTTTCCCTCCTGCATTTTCATCAGCACAGCTCCTCATTATTTGTTCAGACCGCATACTGTGCATGACTTGCTTTCTTCACATATTGCTTCAGCTTGCTTTGCCATACATAAAGGGTCAAGCACTTATCTCAGAAAGCACACAGGGACCGGTCTTCCCTTAAGCAGTATCCCACAATCACTCCACGCTTCTTCGACTCTAACCATCACATTTAGAGTGCATGTGCACGAGCTGCATAACTGACCATAATGCTTCATTTCTTATCACTGAAACAGAGGCCAGTGATTCCACTCTAGAGAAAGATATGAATAGGAGCCATAGACCTTCACAAGTGGGCTGTGTTGTTCTGTTGTTAGACTTTGATAAAACACGCAGGGGCTCCTTACGCTTCCGTTAGCCTGACCAGACCTATTGTTAAAGGAGAGGGGATTAAATGGTAGAATGGGCATCATGGGGTTTTGTTCTGTTTCTTAAGCAGCAGAAGAATAGGACAGAAGTGTACACAAGGGAGGGCTGGCATTGTAGCAGGGTGATGATGATTTGTGTATGCGTGCATGTGTGTGCCTGAAAAAGACCATGTTATCGTGTCTATATATCTGTTGTGTCTATATATCTGTGTGTGCGTGTGTGTGTGTGTGTTATGAATGCAGGTTTTATCCCATTTTATCTGAACCCAGCTCATAAACTTCCCTGCACACTTATCTTCACTCTGAGCTCCGACTTATTGTAGCACAGCCCAGCAGAATAAATTGGGACCGTTGTGTGTATCTTTAACAATTTTGAGCAGGCTCACCCCATGCTGGAATTTGACATTGAATGGCCTGTAGTTTGTTTGTTTTTTGCATGCAAACAGAAACAAAGACACTTGGAACAAAGTAAAGTTTTTCATGTGGAATTTAGTTCAAAGGAAAAGTCTTGTTTCTTCACTGTTCTTTGTTGAAAGATTGCCAGATAACTTTAATCCTTTGTGCTTATTAATATGAGTGTTTGGGATAGTGAGCAGAGTTTTCTTGAGCGCACTGTTTGTTTCCCAGTTGCGAGTGCTGCAGAATTTAGAATTAGATAAAACTTGCTTTGTTTCAGCCTGTGTTAAGTATTCTATAGAACTAGGGGTGGGAATGATAAAGTAACTTCAGTATAGTATAATACCGTTGTGTTACATTGCCCACAATAATGATGGCATTGTGATACAGCAATTTATTTTGCAGCACCTGAATTATCTATATTGTCTGTGCAATTGAAGAAAACAAATGGCTGTCAAAAACAAAAAGCAGGAATAATTATTTATTTAATAACTGCATTATGGTATCGGAGTACATGTGTTATCAGTGTTGAAGAAAATTGATGGATCGACAAAATATTACTATATTAATACTTTGTCCCATTTTTTCATGTTTAAATATAACACAGGCTCTTCATACATTATACCTTTCATATGTAGAAAGGGGAATGTTATTTTCTCCCAGGTCACTCTCTTATACTCTAATACTTATACTTAAAATACACATTGGCTCTGTGTTTGTTAAATGATGACGTACTAACGCTGCTTCTGTGTCCAACATCCTATCCGGTCGTAAAGTCTGACGTCACTAGCCGTGTATGGACCTAAACTCTGTCTTGATAAAAAACTGTCTAAAGTCTTTCATCTTTAATAAAATGATCAGCGTTCTGCTCTACCAGGTGTAACAATTGAGTTTAACATCCAGGCATCCATGAAAACGGAATTTATGATATTTAACGGAGTTAGAAGTTAGAAGCTAGCGAGCTAACTTCCTGCTATCTAAATACAATATAGCGTGTCCTGACTGCTGGGTTTTGGAAACAAATTAAAACGTACAGCTCTGTTATCACTTCCAACATAAATGAAGACAGAAAGCTAAACAGCAGTGACGTTTGTAGAGTTACTGAAGTTTGGCTAGCTGGTATATAATGATGTGCTACGTGACCGCTAGCGACACAGCTATGTTAGCATAATATAAACAAGCTAACTTTTTTTCCCCTCGATAAAAGTTAACGTGAGTGTTCTCGGTGGTCAGGAACAAATGTAATTGCATGGCAGGATGCTGTAAAAGGACCAAACTTCAGCCAGGAGAACAACTGAGATAATCCATCCACAATACGAGGTTAGTCATTCATATACTGCTGCATGGGCTGGGCTGTAGTTACATCCTAAGGTTTTAAAAACTGAGCTTAAATAAATGATTAGCGGTAATAAAAGCCGAGAGAGGCCAACAGTTATCACTGATTGTTTTAGGAGCTTTTTGAGATTAAATAGAAGAAAATACTTAACATTAAACATGTTAACAACACAAAAGCCATATTAAACGCAGACTACTTTAGGCCCGGAAGTAGGATTTGTCACATCATCACTTAACGACCGGATTGCTTTTGTTAAGGGTGTTATCTTGTTTACAAGAAGTAAACTTGCAAGGCTAATTTCCTGCTGACTTCTAAGTCTGTTCAATTGTTAAATATATTGGTTTATTTTAATTAAAACATTTATTTTAAATCCTTATAACATACCTACAGTCCACTGGCTTGCGGTTTATCAGACACCACATATTTAAAACTTCTGAAAATGAACACTTTGAGGCTAGCTAAGGTACTTGAAACTTAGGGCCAGGTATTTTTCATAGAGTCATCGAAACATCAACAGACATCGAATCTACCAGCATATGTTCTCTTGACAAATGTTTGGTCCATTTTCAGTGTCTGTTCGCTCAGATATGATTGCATTTGTCTCTGCTCATTGGGAACCCTCACAAGTTAGCATTCATCTTGCTCTGCTAATGTGTTTATATTATGCTAACTATAGCTCTGTAGGTAGCCAACATGTAGCACCTCATGTTATGACAGCTAGCCCAACTTCAACCCTACAACCTACTGTTTAGTTTTCTGCCTTCATTTATGTCCAGAGTGATAGCAGAGCTGTCATTTAAATTTTTTAAGAATCCCTCAGTCAAAACATGTTATTTCATCTTCAGAAGACGGCTAGTGAGCTAGCTTCCTGCTGACTTCTAAGACTGTTAAACCCTAAATTATCTTTTTTGTAGATGCCATGATTTTAAACTTTATTGTAACACCTGGGAAAAAAAGCAGCCACACTGATTATTTTTATTGAAGATGAAACAATTTGAGCAGTTTCTAAATGACAGTGTTTGTTTGAGTTTGGAAACCGAAGAGTTTGGACCCAAAAATGGCTAACGACATCAGGTGGATTCTTTACAGAATCTATACAGATGTGCACAGAGCCCCTCTGTGTGTCATTATTTCACCGTGGATACTATAAGCTGCACAGGAGCAACCATTTAACCTGCTTTGATCTTAGGTGTAGACCTGCCAGTTACCAGGGCACTTTGGGAGTAGCTCAGGAGGTGAACCTGTGAGTGGCAGCCTCTGAATGATTAATGACTTCACTGCCACTTATATGATCAATAAAATTGACATCTACACTAGAAACATGCTCACTCAACTTAAAACAAGTAGCAATAACCATTCCCTTGTTTGATTACAGCAGCGTGTGGATGTGGGGACAGCTCTCCTTGGAGAGTCAAATAAGCAGTAGCAGTCTTAACTGCAGGCTTTTACAAAAGGATATTGTGACAGCTCTGACAGCTATTGTATATACCTTAACAGCAGGTTTATATTGTTAAATGTTTTTCCCACCACTAGTTACTGTGGATCATTTTTGTAAGGATGACAGCTTTTCAGGTTGTTGTCCTAGCTAAGCAAGAGTGTTCAAGAGTGTTGTGATATTAGAAACACATAACACTCATATTGCCTTCTTACATAGTTGGCTTTTGTTCCCTAAAAATGATAATGGATATGATTATGAGAAATGATTATAATCTAGGGGACATCACATAAATGCTAGTGCGTGATTCCTGTTCAGCTGGGGACACGCCTCTTCTTACCACACTTCTTTCTTGTTTCCTTGTTTGACACAGTCCTAACGGGGGTTTAATTGCACCAGACATTTATATGAAGAAACCTAACACCTAGATGCTTCTCCAGTTCCACATGTCTCCATAAATGCCTCTCAAAAGCAGAGCACACAATGACCATGAAGGAAAACGTGGTAATGTTCATGGTGATGGATTAGCCGTGTCAGCCAGTGCGCGTTTTTCCACAAATGAATTCTCAAACAGAATGAGCAAGAAAGAAAAAATCATTTCCTCTGATTAGAAAAAAATCTTACTTCTTTTTAAAATGAATGACTTTAAAAATCATCAGTCACCAATGTATTACTTTTAAATAGATTTTTTTTTTTCAGATGCTTCTGAGAAAGGATGCACATTTAATCACGTCTGTTTATTTATTAAGCTGAGAAACTCTTTCAGACTATGCTGTTGATGGAACATGGAGATCCGAATGCTTTGAAGAGCCATGAAATAAGTCTGACTGACAGCGAAACGTAAATTAATGGTGAAGAGAACAAAAGATTTGAGAGATACTGACACAAGAATGGAGAAACAACATCATAGATAAGAGTGTGTACAGTGAGAACAGAGAACATGTGGGATGTACTGAGCAGTCCTCGCTTCTGTGCTAACCAGTTATTAGAAGACTTGTCCCGTTACAGGAAAAAAAACATATTGTTGCTGCTGCCAGACTGTCAGTAATTGGACTTTGGTTGAAATTGTTTTTTCCTGTGCTGTGTGGCTCTAAAACTGTCACTTTTTAATCCAGATAGCCACACGATAGCATCATTTGCAGATCAACTCAGCCTAATCCTCCCTGGCATCAGACACTGCCTTTTATTGTTTTTTTTGGGCACTTTTGTGAGATGACCTTGTAAAAATATATATATATATATTCCACATTAAATTAGAAGCTAATTGTAACAGAAATAAACTGTAGCTAAGCTAAAAGTGCTTTACTAAAATGTTACTGTTTTACAGTATGGTTTACATCCCACTCTCTTCTAGGACTTAATTTCTCCGTATTTTAGTTTTCTTTCATGAATCACAGATTAAATTCTCAATTTCCGATTTCTGTTTCTCTGAATGATAACATTTAAGTTATCTGGCCTTTTACTGTATTATAATAATAATGGTGAATCCCACCCCTGAACATCCACAAACACACCTGAGTATCTCCAGCCCTATCACTCATGTCCATCACATCTAGGATTCGTGGTTATGCCTGTGAGGCATCCGAGTTTGCTTTGTGTCCATTCTCAGGCTGGCCTCCGCCCCTCCGCTCTTTCGTAACTCACCTTATGGCCCCAAAGAACAGTTGCCATGGAGACCATGCCCGTCAGGTTCTGATGGGACGGGCTTGTAGTCAAAGCCTCTCAACGATCTTGAGCAACCTCTCACCCTCCCCATTCTTCTTCTTCCTCCAGGAAAAAAAATCAAATAAATAATAGCCGTTCAACAACCACGCCACTCCACTGAAAGGTTTTCTGTAAAAACGAAGAGTTGAAGCTCCCACATGCGAGCTTCTTTTTCAACATGTTACAAAAAGAAAGATGAGTGGCACATTTTTGTTGCTGCCGCTGTGAGACACAATCAACAGTGACTCACAGCCCATCTTTTTTGTCTTCTTCTTTTTTTTTTTTGATAAACATACCTGAGAGTACTTCACCACTCTGCTTGAGTGGCTACTCTTTTGTCTCACTTCTCATGGCTCTCCTGTTATCCCTCAATAGCAGCAGCATTTAATAGTTTGCATTGTACACTGAAGTGGTGAAAGCCTTTAAATAATTTAAAGAATTTGCTTGTTTGTTCTTTTTTTCGGTTTCCCTTTTTTCTTTTTTTTTTCTTGTTTAAACTTAACTAGCTCCAAACAAAACAGCCATGGTTAGATGAGAAATTTACTTTTTGAAGTTAATAACTGATAATCCCACAGCTGACCAATTACAGTTTGTTCCATACTTATGCTTGAATATATATGCAAAAACCAAAAAATACATGTATAGTTTACCACCTCAGCTGAAAAAGATGCTGCTTCTTATTTGTAAATATGGGATATAATTATTCCCTACCAATGCAGAGCTCTCTTACTCTCTGAATTGCCTTGTATAATACATCAATATATTGTAATTTGCACTAATTAAAGCAAACTTCCTCACCTTTTCAGTCAGTCCTTCCCCTCTGTCCTTGTACTGTGTTCTTCTGTCTTTACATCTGTGGATGGTTTCCAGATGCCGGAGCCATCCATTAACTCTAACCCACCTCCCCTCCACTCTTCTTGCCGCCCACGGTAAGCTCTGACAGAGTGTTATGGGGGGGGCATGTGGGGGGTCTGATAGTGGCAAGCAATGGAGCGAACAAGTTATTACAGGACAGGCAAATAGAGGCCCGATGAAGCATGAAAACCTTCCTTCCCTAAAGCACCACTCATACATATACACACAAACACACACACATGTACAGACTAAAGAATATACAGACAGATGGAAGGAAAGAAATAGGATAGATGTACAAAAACACATGCAAGCACAAATATAGATGTTATCTTTCACTGCTCTCTTCCACAAAAACAAAAAGAGGTGAGAAGGAAAGACTGGCAGGCCTATACACATGCATACACACAGCCTGTCCTTAATTCACGCTTTCTCTACGCATGCTAACGAGAGGAGACACACTACATGACGAGCCACAGCAATAGGAACGGGGTGACAACATGGAGCATGAATATTAATTTTAGGATGCCAAAGGGATCTGGAACGGCACTGTTGCAGAGCAGTTAACATGCTTTGCTTCCTAGCTTGGCTTACAGAGCAGCTTTCAATCAATTTTTTATATCCCACCAGGAGGATGTTTGTTGGCAGTAAAGGTTTATAAAAGAGTAATGCACAGAGAACAGTAAGGAGGCTCAGATGCTGAAGTATTGGGTGCACAACCCTAATATTTCGAGAGAGCAGGGGTTTAAATTAATTTGAAAGTGCCAGGGTTCAAACACTCTAGTGCAATTTTAAAAGCAACCACTTGTACTGTATTTTGATCTGCACAAGTTAAGCGTGTTTAGAGCAGACTGAAATAAATCGAGCTGTTATTCTTTGGTTGAAAATACTGCCAGCCTGAAATTATTTGCATGTAGGCAGTTGTTCAGAAGGCTTTGGCAGTGGGGGTAGGTCAGAAATCATAGTTTCATTTGCTTTAAATTCACTTACTAATATACTCTCATTGAAAGTATTGGAGCTTTAGCTTTGCTCAAAGAAGGAGTAAAAGGCATCACATGTTTCTTAAGTATCTTCCAGATGAAATATCCCTTAGTGTTTCACAGTTTCTTTGCCTGTACCAAAAGCCATTTATCAGTGCTGCCTGAGTGGACGCGTCTCATCTGTAAGACACAACACACAAGCAAACACCATACGTCTCGAGCGCAGTGCCGAAAACACGAGCTGGGATAGATGTGCGGCATGGGTCCCATTTATGAGGGGAAACTCAAAACTTTGATGTGTATCTGGGTGTCCTATCTGCAGTAGATAAAGGGGATTGTGTTAGTGAGGTGCTAACACGCTATCTGCTACACTAACACTATCAGCGTGTGAGAGAAACAGCCAGACTCCTGCTGGAGTTGATCTGGATTTCAGAATGATTGGATTGCATTAGATGGTGTGAAGAGATCGAAATAAAACCACTACAAAGTCTGCTCTGCTGCTAAACCTCTCATCTCCAAAGTCAACAACTGGCACGTTCTCATTCTCCCGTAAATAAAAAGAATCTAGTGTTGCTACCTCTGCTGCGTGTTTTTGTTGACAACGGATAAGCCTCCCACCCTCACACCTACTCTCCTTCTTTACATACTGTACATGAAAAATTAAAGGAAAAAATCAGCTAAATCACAATGCAGGCAGAATGCCAACGAGAAGGATACATTGCTAGTATTAAATCCAAGTGTGGCAATTGTGTTGTATTCTACATGCAGATTTAAGAGTTTGGGCTTTTTTTACCCTCTAGACTCCGTTCTGCTGATAGTCTCGTCTACAGAGAATAAAGGCATTAATGAACCAAAGAAGTTGTGGTTTGTAGTATCTTCCCTGCACACCCCACATTTTTTTTTTTTTATCACGATGTGTCGTGGGTTTAGTTAAAACGCTCTGGACAAGGATGAAAGGATTTATGGAATTTTGTTTGTACTGCTGTTTTCACTCGTATGAGGATCTGAGAGCAGTCTGTCTGTGAATACGTGGGTGTGCGCGTGAAAATGTTTGAACTTTATTTCTGCTAAACTTTCAGCAGGTTCTGCTCACGAATGTACTTTCCTGACTAATGTTCACGCTGTATTCAATGGACCGGGTCTTAATGCCACGTGTGTGTATCTGTTTGTGGGTGTGTTTGAAGCCAGATGGCATGCCTTCCTCGTCACACTCTGCAAACCCAATGCACGCCCTCTCCTTACTCTGGATGCCCGCCTAATACTAAACGTTGCACCGTGCATGTGTAAACATGTGAACAGCCTGACACCTAGTGGTTCTCTTCTCCGTTGTTGTGCACTCTTGTTACCTTTGCTCGCCAGTGTGCTACTACATGTTGGTAGGCATTTCATCCATTGCACACCTTATTTTATCACTCTGCTTTTGCAACGGTGGCAGGAGAAATTCCAAATCAGCCAGAAACTTCATACCCATAATCAGCATCAGACAAAGTTACTATATCTAATAGAGGCTACAGCGGCGACTTTCCTACATCAGCTCTAGCATTTGAAGGCAGGCGCACTTCGGGGGTTGAAGCAAACCTGGAATGCAAAAAGTGGAGGATGATTACCCATCCCCCATGCACACACAGCCTCCACCCCACCCTACTTTGGACGCTTTTTAAATTTGAGACTTTGTGAATGTGAAATGAGTCTTCTGTGCATGGGGAAAGTACAGAACATCTGTGCAGCCCCTATCTTATCCCTCAGGAATGAGCCAGAGGGAGGAAATATCTTCATTCTCTTTATTCAGAGGCGTTTTAAGTGTGGCAATTAAGATATGTGGAGTCTTTTATTAGGCCGATTTTTTTTTTTATTTTTATTTTGCTCGTTCATCTTCGCATAAGTGTATTCTGACAGTGGCTAGTTAGCATATTCATTGGCAAGTAGCCAAAGGAATGGGCTCCATAAAAAAAAAAAAATGCTTGTATCTCAGCAACCCAGCGGCATGTCAGCCGTTGATCTGCAGAGTAGTTTGATTAAAGACAGACAAAAGAGTGCTTTGGAGCTTGTTTTAATCACTGCACTCTCAATAGCCTATTGTGCACTAACATCGGCCCTCACTTTGCTTCAGTAGCTGCATACAGTTTTCTGTGTTTGTGGGCATGTACTATATTTTCACCAGTGTTCTGTCTCATGTGCTTTGAGGCAGTTCCTCAGTGAATTTTTGTTTTTAATTTCAGTTAAGGCATATATTGATGTCGAAGCTTAATCTCTGATTGCCTACAGGCTGTCCTACATTATCATGTGAATCTTAGTAGAAAGTGCTTTCCAATGAGTATTGACCAAAATATGAGTGTACACTAGGGATGCAACGATACCAATTTTTTCAAACCGATACGATACCGATACTTGGATCTGAGTACTTGCCGATACAGAGTACAAAAACCGATACTTCTACCACACAAACACACACACACAAATGCAATGAATTGGAAGACAGATTTTATTTTATTCTCTGCCGATAAAAATTTAAATCTTAATAAAAATGACCACAAAAAAATTTCAAGTGAAAAATAAGCACTTCTGTTAAATTATTGCAGAGTCTCCACATTGTAATTTAACAAAATATCACTGAACTATTGGCACTGTCTCGAGCTTTCAGAATAATAAATAAACACTTCTGTTTGGAATAAAATAAAATACAAATTAGGTTTGAGAATAAAATAAACTTTTAAATTATTGCAGAGTGTCCATATTGTAAACAAACAAACAAAATAACGAAAGTATTTGGCATTGACGAACAAACTCCTCATCTGCCTGTGGATCATCAGTCCACTGTGCCGTTAAACCAAGGACTGACATCGCGCACACACTGCTTGTCTTTACCTCTTCAGAAAGTTTTGGCACCATTATCTCTCTGATGTATGGGCGGTTGGGAATTTCATATCGCAGCTCGAGTATGCTTAGAAGACGGTGCAATCCTATGTTTTCCACGACCGGCATTGGCTGGTCATCCAGAGCGATAAAATGAGTCAGAGCCTCTGTTATTTTAACTGCCCGTAGATTTTCTCTTGACATTTTTCATCGCTTTTCCAAAACCTGAGTTAAAGTTGGCTGTTCCGGTCCACACTGCTGACATTTTGTTTAGCCTAGCCTCCAGTTTCTCTTTTTTATCTGGAGCCGCCAGTCTCACTCGCCTAACCCTGAGCCTGTTTAGCGCGGGGTGTCCCCCTAGTGGCGAATCAAAAAACTACAACAGAAATAACAAGCCACCCTCTGATTAATAAAATAAGTTAGTATCGGTTCATGGTATCGGTTAACTTTTACGAGTATGAGTACACACACATTTTACAGTATCGGCCCCGATACCCGATACCAGTATCGGTATCGGTGCATCCCTAGTGTACACACATCGTTTGGTTCTGTCTGATCGGTAGGCAACAAAATCTTACTGTGTAGTACTGATATGATATTATCAGAAAACATCAACTTTCTGAGTATTTAATGTATTCTGCTAAATTCATCATGTTGTTGCTATATTTTTTTATTTCTAAACTGCTTTATCTTCAGCGTTTCGTCAGCTACAGTCTTCAGCTACACCTAATTTCTTTGTATTTTCCGTTCAAGGAACCAGATGTTTTTTCATTTTTGTGGTTTTAAACTTGAGTTGTTCATTGGATAGTTCTTGTCCAGGTCATCCTCCTTTTTTAAAGAGCGACTGTCAGTATGTACGATGAAAATCAGGAGTGAGGTACAACAGTGTGTGTCTTCAGCCATCTGTAAAACACGGTAGAGGCTCGGTCATGGTTTGGGGATCTTGTTGAATTATCAACACAGAAAAGCACCATCAGATTTTGAGCCAATAATTTGATGTAATACCATTTGTAAATTGTCTGATTGGCAATGTCTTAATCTTTCTTAATGACAACGATCCCAAACACACTGCCAGTGCAGTCAAAGCATACCTGGATAGAAAAACACTATCAGTCATGGATTGGCCTCCCCAGAGTCTGGACCTCAACATTACTGAAGCAGTGTGGCTCGACAGACAGCAGAACAAAAAGCAGCAGACATCCAAAGAAGAGCTTTGAATGTCCTATGAGAAGCCTGGAGAACTATTCATGAAGCCTGCTTAAAGAAATTACAAGAAAGCTTACATTAGAAAGTTTAGGTTGTGCTGACAAATTAAGGTTCTTAAGCTTATTAGATTTGTACAACTTCGTTTTTTGTCTTGTATACTATATTTCCATTTACTTTTGCACGTTTCAGTAAATCATGGAATAAAGTTCGACGACCTGAAATTCTGTCAAACTGTAATTTTCAGACTCAAGATGTCTTTTTTTATGATACAGAGTAGGAAAATGTCAAGAACAAAAATGAAATCAGGAAAAAAATAGTATGAGCTATCGGCCAAATTGTTGTTTTAAATAAAAGGTACCAGTTAAGAATTGCACCGTTTGAGTGCAAGCCTATCATTTAGCTATTTTTACCTAGTAAGACCTCGCTTGATCAAGGCTGAATTCCTGACAGCTCCCATTCTTGTTTTAGTCCTTTCTAATTCACGCAAAAATAGGAAAAAGGGAAGATGTCAAAAACTAAAAACTGTTAGCAAGGTTTAGAAAGGATGACACAAAGAAATGCAGACAAAAGGAGAGTGTTCCTGGTACTGAAGGCATACAGCAGGGGGTCTGTGTGACTCTATCTCATTTAATAGATTTTAGGTGGAGTTCAGTTTGGCAAGGTTGTGTGCATAAAACTTCAAAAGACACTCTCTCTTCCCTCTCCCTTTTGGACATGTTTCTTTCTGTGTCCTCTTTTAACAACCGCCTGTGACCTCTGTGTGCTCCTTTAAATCTTCTCTCTCATGCAGAGGTAATAAGATCAATAGAGGTGGGATATAATGAACTGCTGAAAAGTAAGTAGTAAAAATATGGAGAGAAAAAGTGAGATAAGGATGGGAGGTGTATGGGGGGGGTTGTTTGTTTGTTTGTTTTTCTTTTTTTTAAATGATCCCTTTAGCTATTTATAACAATTTTGCTTAATTTATTCTGTATCAGAATGGCCAAGTACATTAAATATCCATGACAGTAAATTACCAGCATGACCAGCAAGAAAACACCAAGTAAAGAGAAGAGGAGAGGAGGGAGCACCATGCAGGGGGAGGCAGACAATAGACAAGAAGAAAAAGATGGGAAAACAAAAGGCACTAGAGGTAGTGGAGTGTAGGCGAGAGGGGAGTGTGAGGTGGAGAGATGTGGGGAGAAGGCACTCTGATGTGATTAGAGGGGCTTATTTGAAAGGCTACACCTCGCCCCTCTCCCCAAGCCTCCACATATGGAAGCTTTACGAGTTTATAAATGCAGTGTCGATGCAGTGTAAGAGGTGCCAGTGGCGCTGGGAGCACTGCAGAGAGAGGGTATTAATGCAGAACAACAGTGCAGCCCCTTTCAACATGCTGCCATATGAAGGGGATTATTCTGAGTAAATATACTACAATGCACTTATTACTTTTACCATTTTTATCCTAACCAATTATCCACTCAGTATGGTGTTGTTGTTTTTTTGTAATATTATTTCATTGTAGCCAATTATTTTGTTAAAACCATTGACAGTTATAGAATTACTTTGTGGGTTAGTACTCCTGGTTGGAAATCACTCATAAGCTCCAACTTTGTAAATTGTGAAAAAGCAGGATTTTAAAAAGTGTAGTTTTTGTAATGGTTGTCAATTAAATAAGACGAGAAATCCTTTCACTTTGGAATCATGAAGTCAAACGTGGCCAAGCGGCTTTGCTGTTGCTCAACAGCACGAAAGTATTCAAGCCTTTCGTGTCTAGTTTGACAAGACAGGAAAGCTTGTAGTGATCTTTGATGTTGAGCTTTGATCATGACATTTAGGTCAAATGGAATGTCCTGCTAGAGTTCCCTGACAAAGCTATTGGAGAAGGTATTATAATAGGACATTCACGACGAGTAAAGAAAGAAATGTGTTGCGATTGCTACTATGAGGACATGTTTTATTCATCAATTAACAAGTTGCAGAAATTGTAGTATCAGTGTTTGGTGAAACCAACCTGTGTCTTTAAAACGGTAGCAGTCCTCCTGGTTCACTTTCACAGGGTTTTCAGTGGTCTTGTAGTTATGCAGGTTTACTATCTCTGTTGATTGTGTGTCTTTTAGTAATCAAAGAGTGATGCAGTGATGATGGAGTTGATGGGATTGCAGGACTATACGACTGTAGTTTTAGTCATGTTGAAGAATTCATTCGGCACGGTTAAGCTACCTCAAACTGCCAGAAATGTGAACTTTACATCAGTTCCCAGGAGTTCCTGGTAGTTTTTTGCCTGTCCCATTTGGTTCTTTAGCCGTCAGAATTGTTGTCTGAACACCAACAAGGATACCCAATGGATTTACTTTGCCAAATGGATCATCACGGCCTTGCCGTATTGGTCCATTTGATCGACCTTTGTTGTTATTATTTATTTTATTTTATTTTCAGTTGTTACAGACGGGACGGACATGACTGGGGGATAGGAAAGGGAGAAAGATAGATGAAGGAAAAGAAAAACAGAAGGGAAGAGGGACAGTGAGAAAGGGCACTTAAAAAGAGAAAGAAGAGAAAAAAAATCTCCTGGATCACCTGTTGAGAAGAAAGAAGAGGAAACAAGCAAAAAAACAGAGCAACATACTAAACACAACACCATCACGTTAATCTAGCTAAGTGTAAACAGCAGTAAATACTAAATATTGAATGTTGTTGTGTAGCAAGCAGGACCGACAGCGCACAATGTGCTTGGAAATTGCAGCCAATAGAGGTGTAGTTTATGTGTATGAACAGTGAACACCCGTGTGCACACCTGTGTGGATCAGCGCACTTGTATTCAAAAGGTTTCCCCCTGTAACGGTCTGCTAGAGGATGTAGAGAGCCATAGCCCTGTCCCTCAGGGCATGAAGCAGGCATGGAGGAGATCCAGGCTCCAGACATCCAGAGGCCCCAGAGTGCGAGAGCCCAAGGAGGACCACCGGAGGGGCATCCGTGCCACCCTCCTGGGAAGAGCTGAGGAGAGCCCCAGATGAGGGGTCACCCAGTAGCCATGGAGCAGAAGCCAGAGGGGGCTGCAGTGGCGTGCCCGCCCGCCCTGCCGGCAGACAGCTGTGCCAGAGTGAACTGAGCCAGAGGCCCGAGGGCCCCCTTTGCCCTAGAAGAGGCCTGACCATGCAACAGGCACCAGGCCCTGCCAAGTAATCACCGGGAGTGAGCTGATACATACCTGAGCGCCCAGCCCCGGACACCAACGCACCAATGCACCGACCCCTGAGGGCATCAGTTACCGGCAGGGAGTGTGGTGAGGGGAGATAGGCCTTTGGAGGGCCTGGGAGTTCCCAGAGAGGTGAAGTGTAAGACCCAACCTGACATATAAACACAGACAAATAATGTAGTTTTTTACCTTATGCCACTGGATGTTTACAAATCTGAATGTCTAAGGTGCCAAAAGTCTTTGCAGTATCCTATATAATAAACGACTGCACTAGATTTTGCACTAGATGTGTGAACTTGTTCCTCACAGAAATTAGGTTTACGGGCAGATAATAGCAAGCTTTACAGATCAAAGCAAATAATTATATCCCGTGTGCTGTGACTGTGAGTGTGTCTGTAAAGAATGGGAGTTTGACTGGGACTATTTGAATCAGAGTTACTGTCATCAAAAATAAATGGAGTATTGATGCACAGATACCAGCTGTGCCTTCTCGCTCTCTCTTCAGTCTGGCAGCAAGTTAACACACAGCAGCGTCCACAGGCCCAGCCCAGACAAGATGCTTTTATTGATGTAAATAATGACCTTGTGTCTCATTTTATATCATTTATTAGAATATTTTTACAAATAATTTGGTTTCAGATCCAGCGTGTTGCACTGACTATAGATATTTATTGAAGTGCTGTATCGTGTTGCTCCAGCATCATTACAGAGCTTATCAAAAATTCCATTTTGATGGTGAGACCTGCTCACCTATCTCTGCATGCGATGATGACACCATTCTTTGTACCGTAACTTCAACTAAACCATACAGAATAGGCAGCAGCGCTCAATCACACACACAGTATGGGGTGGGAGGTGGGGGGGCTGCCACACAGGATCTATCCCCCTCTCTCTCCCCCTGACAGAGAGGGTCTCTGCTTCACCCTCTTTTCTCCCTGTCTTTTTATCTCCTGTGTGATTTGAACAGCCTTTCAGACCTCTGCCGCTAATGCACCAAATAGGCTCCCATTGTTAATGTTACAGCAATATGAGTTTCTTTTGTGTATGTATCTTTCTGCTCCCAGAAGGCTGCTCTGAAACCTGATAGGCAGCATAGTTTGGCAGTCGTGGGATCTCTTTATTTGCGCCTTTTTTTTTTTTTTAAATAGGTAATTATGGAAATGATTCTTCTTTGTTTTTGCCTTTCTCTACTGAGTCCAGTTCATAATTAATTGGTAGCGTGAAGGACTGGCCAATTTAAAAATCACAAGGGAGGGGTCGAGGGGGCTTGTTTTAGTTGCTGGTGTCTGGTTGGGTAGCAGGCGGGTGGAGCATCTGAATTAGATTAGATTTAATTAAGGCATGGGGCCCCTGACTATACACGCTGGTTCACAAATAGGCTGTATGCCAGGCTGGTTGATGGGAATTCAGCAGTATGTGTGAGCACACTTACAAACATGCACACACTGCAGAGGTTCCCCTGGGCCTTCAAGGTCAGGTAGGCAGAGGAAACCTGCAGCTTGGTGTCTGGAAGAGAGAGAATTGAAGCTGAAAACCATCTTCTGTCTTGACAGAAGGTTGCTGGTTTGACAAAACAAACAATTCTTCTGATTAGAGGCATAAATATATCTTAATGGTACGTAGCAGTTAAATCAGAATAAAATTTGGTTGTAAAAAAAAATGTTTCTCATATGGTTATGCTTTATTGTGTGTTGCACAGTGATGATTTGTACTTGCTTTCAATCAGTCAAAACTTATTGTGTCCATGTGCTGAGGCAGCTAGCGCTTTGTTCTATGAGGTGATTTCATTACACTCTGGGTTTCTTTGCATTATCTGGGTTTACTGACCCTAACATTAGGAATCAGGATAAGCAGTCACAGAAAACTGTTTTATTATTATTAAGTTATTATGAAGCCTAATTTCATAAGGGTTTCTTCTGAGTGTTCACATGAAAGGGGTGGTGCTGGCACCATTTGACCAATCACAATTACTGGAACTGGAACAGAGCTGCTACTTTGATCAAGTCCAGCCTATTCAATGCTTTTTGGGGGGGGGAAAGGCAGACTGTATAAGTTACATAAGTAACAGATTTATCAGTGTCACAGCTCTGTCTTTAAGATAAGGACTGTGATGGATCATAATTTAGTATTTTATTAAATTAATGCTTAAAAGGCATTTTTAGTTTTTATTCTTACAGCTGCAGCTTTGGTTGTGTTCAGCAGTCTAAGAGTAAAAACACAATTCAATAGTAGGCTTAGTTTACATTCAGATCTAGTATAGAAGTTAAATGTCTCCTGTTTTGGGTCCTATATTAAAACATACAAGAAAATTGTTGTAAAATTGTTTGCAGAGACTGGAACATCAGAACTTTTACGTTTCTTCCTTACTTTTTAAATTAAATAAAATTTCATTTTTCAGCATTATAACAGCAGATACAGATAGTTAATATCGGCCAATATGCGTGTAAATGATTAAATAAAGAAATACATGTGCAATCTCGACTACTTCAATATAAATGGTTAACAAGACAATATCTTACTCCGTCAAAAATGCATCATTTTAATTCAAACATCCCAGACACCTGTATTAAGTGTGGAGTGGACAGGGGCACTTTATTTCACTTTAATGGGAGTGTCCACATGTGAAAATCTTTTGGGAAAAGGTAATAAATCTGTTGAGTCAAATTATTGGTTATGTGATTCCACTTTATCCTAAAATATTTATTTTAAATATATACCCGAGTAATTTTGTACCTGCTGCAAACAATAGAGCTCTGTTAACGATTGGACTTTTGGAAGCCAAGCGCTGTATTGCTATGTGTTGGAAAAATCAAAAAATATGTGGACTATCTCAATGGCTTAATGGACTGACATCTATACTATCTATGGAGAAAATAACTTGTACATTAAGAAATAAATTGGACAAGTTTTGGGCTATATGGTCAAAATTCTACAATATTCTGGAGAACTGCAACGTATACACTGTGGACTTAACAGCCTGAAACTCTTGATTTTTATATCTGTCCTTCCCTTTTTGTTATGGTTTGCTTTGTTTTTGTTTCTATTACTATGTTGTTTCTGTTGTTGTTGTGGTTTTGTTTTTTTGTTTTTTTACTTTATTTTTTTATTTTTTTAATGCTCACGATGTACCATGTAAAACCGGTTAAAACCAATAAATAAATGTTAAAAAATAATAACAAACAAATACAAACTCCAAATGTTAACTGATAAAATATAATATACAAATATCATCCAGTGTTTCTGAATATGAAGTTTTTAAACTGTACAGTATCAATATCAGCCTTAAAAATCCTGAAAAATGTCCTTCAGGTTCCTTAAATATCTGTCAGGCTCTAAGTTTTTGCTGCTTCAAGCTGTCCCCTCTCCAAAAATGTAGAAATTTCCCTTTGTGTACACATTGGAATCGTAGCATGATTTGAATTCCCGTCCTTACTTTCAGCTGCTCACTTATTCACCAGAGGTTACCACAGCAGGGAGCACCACATATTTGATGTAGCAGATCCTCCTGGGATTGAACTGGAGAGCTTTCATCTGTTAGTCCAATGGTTTACATATGTTCCTGTTTCTTTGCATATTAGCAGTGTATAAATTGATGCAGATGAAATCAGAACGTGGACTTCCATTTCATAAGCATCTTAGCCGGTATAATAATCACTATGAAAGACTCACGTTAGTTGACTTTGAGCTTTTCGTGGTTCTGTTCTCTGGGTCTTTGTACCTCTGCCTCATAAATGCAGAGAAGATCTCTACTCTGTACTAAACACAATATCCCTCAAGAGCCTGTAAGTCTGTATAAGCATGGAATACTTCAAAAAGCTCCAAAAAGGCTTGCCTTACCTTGCACTTTCTGGGGATCTAATCCTTACAGATAGAAGCACTTTCAGACTATTGATTTGACCTTAAGATGTCTTGTAATGGTCATTTCCTGGCAAGCTATCTGGGCAATAGCCTCAACTGTCTGCATGATGGCTTGTGGACGAAGAAGTTAGTTTCCTAGGCTTTAATGCACATGGCCTTTTAAGTAGCAAATGGAAACCTTGAGCAGAGAACGAGGAAAGTAAGTAACTTTGAGGTTTGATATCCACAGCCTTAGTTAGCATTAGTGTAATTTGAAGTGAAATAGCAACTATAAAATACTTAGATATAGTCATTTCTCATCAGCACATCCTTTCTGCAGCCCTGTAATAAATAGATTTCTTTCCACTCTCTTGCTGCCTCTCCTTAATAGAACAGTACAGTCATCTGGTAAGCTGAAACACCATTTACATGAGCCCCATCCCGACGCCTGATTGAAATTCTCACACTGTAATATCAGTCAGCGGAAATATTTAAGCGGCCCTTCCTCATCCTATCTAAAATAATAAGCTGCAGTGCCCTGTAGCATTACTGTCGTCCTTTTCCTCATTTCATGCAGCAGGTAGGCTGCTCTGCGCTTGTGTGTTTGGCTCCAGCTCTCGTTGTGAACATTAGGTTCACTGGACTCTTGAGTAGTTTGCAAACTCTGCATCTCCCCGGGACAAACATGGCAAAGTGTGACGGCCCCTGGTGTTTCGCTGCCCGCTCTCATCTTCAAGTTGCATTTTATCTAAAAATGCTATAAGCTGTTTTGCCCTCACTATGAATTATTTAGCTTCCCTCTCCTTTCTTTTTCTGTCATACTAAAGAGTCCCTGTTTATGAACCAGGCTTTAGAAGTAGCCTCTGCTCTGGTGCACCATGGTTGATTTGTTCTCTTTGTCTCTGGGAGCTCTTAGAGTTTGACTGCTTTATGCTTATTGCTTAGCACACTCATCTCCAGGAGAGGCTGCCGCTGTTGAATCACATAGAATACATTTCCAAATGAACCTAAAAACAATTTACTGCTTGATATTCATGCCTGCCTCCTTTACTCCCTTCTCCATTCCCTTGGCTCTCCAACACCACAACTCATCTTCCTTAAATTAAATTCCCCTCTTCCTCCTCCTCTACATCCTTCCTTCCTCCATTCCCCTCTGAGTCCCTCAGCACCACTAATCCTTTTTTTTCTCATCCACCTACATTATGCATCCTTAGTTTGCTCTTCCTTTCCTTCCTCTCTTGCACAGAAGCTCCTGGCCAGGACTTTGTGACACTGGACTATCGCCTGCGTTACTACCCTAGCATCACCTACGCCGTCATCGGCAGCACCGTCATCTTTGTCCTTGTGGTAGCCTTGCTGGCTTTGGTTCTCCATCACCAGAGAAAACGCAGCGTCCTGCTGCCCAGAGGCGTACGAGGAAGTTCACATACCCACCACCATCACCAGCCCCTGCTGCTGTCCCGTCTGGTCATCTTGGACCGAGGCCACTTACATACTGCAGGTCCGGCACTCTCCCCTGGCTCACCCACCACAGCCGGTCAATACAGCTCAACACCTCGAGCTCTGCAGCTACTGTCTGGGACCCTGTATCCCTCAGCACCTTCCATGGATTCCCCTCCATCATACTCACAAGCTGTTCTAGATGTCAGGTGAGATGAACAAGTAGTTCTAGTGTCTGTATACATATTTCCACATTTTCACACTGTAACCTAAGTCTGATCCAAAAAGCAAAATGAAAAGAAATAGCAAATGTGCTGTTCTATCAAACTATGATCTGCTTGCAATCAGAAATCTGTCAGCATGCTTCCCACGGGTGCTTTTATGTTATTTGCAATGAACAATCGTGTAACTGTTGTGTACTCATTTATTATTAAACACAAATGTTCCTGCTCAGATATTAGCTCCAAAAAAGAGAACATTTGTTAAAATGGCAAAATAATAGTAATGAGATCCTGATAAAAAGAAGGAAGTTTGCTTTCTTTTAACAGACACTCAGTGTTCTTGCTTCAAAGGGTGGAAAAAAACTAAATGATTGCATAATTATTCATATTAATGGAAACTAAATGAGAAAAGGTGAAAATTCAGTTCAAAATAGTCCTTAACTTCATTATATTCTCAGATGGGAGAATACATCCTGTTTTGATCTTAATCGCTGGCACAGAAACGATTGTACAACCCAGTGTAATGTTTCTTCTGTCTCTCTTTAGTCGACCTCCTTGGTTTGACCTCCCTCCGCCCCCTTACCTCCAAGATGGAGAGCTTGCTTCAGAAGGCGAGCTTCCTCAATATGAGGCCCCACAGGACCCCGTGAGCCACCCCGCGGCTCATCCCTGCACCTCAACACCCAGAACTGTGGCCACAGGCACGCGGCCGAGCAATTGCTCCGGAGAGGGGTCGGCCCAGCTGTAGCTACTTTAGTGGAGACTGATAGACCTTAAAGACTGCAGGACTCAAGGACCAGGCTGCAGGGCAGCATGATGCCAGGACAGTCCACAGCAAAGACCCGCTTGAGGTGATTCAACAAGGACTGACAGGCTGAACAGTGACCTCAGCTTGTTGCTGACATATCACTGAAGAACAGCTCTCCCTGGTGGACTGAGCTTGTGTGTTGGCGCCCCCTGCTGGGATCACAGCTGTACTAGTTTGGTTGAATTCTCCCCCTGAAGAATTACTGTGTATATTACCTACCAGTGACCACAAACTGTATCTCTAAAGTAGGAGCTATTTCATCAACATATTCATTAACATGTAATGTTGTGTGTCAGCGGTGATATTTGTCTTTGTGCGTTACTTTTCTGCAGCACTTGGAGAGCGAAGTCAGAGTCGTGCAGCACTTTGCGACACTCCCCTCTCAATTTTAGATTTCGTGTCTACAACGTCTGACTTTTATTTTCGATTCAACTGCAAAATACTCTAATAATAGATCAAATCTATCCTGCTGAGAAGATTTCAGAGACGTAACAGAATCCCATGGAGCTGTGGGAAACGGGAGCGGCTCAGTGAGA